>NC_135802.1:114888912-115218201 GCF_964213995.1 Mustelus asterias
CTGAGGTGCTCCTCCCCTATCATTTGGTCATGTTTTGTGGGATGTGTGTGGGGTGTGTGTGTGTGGGGTATGTGTGTGTATGTGTGTGTAGTAAGGTTAGTGGTCACAGATGCAAAGAATTGAAATATTTGTCCTCCTTACAATCATCCACTCAAATGTTTCTTTTTTAAAATAATGTAGGTACCTGGATAATGGCAATTGTCATCCAAAATGATGCTTGTGATTAAGCACCACCTGAACTATAACTAAATGCAAACCTTTCTCTTCACAAACATTAAGTTGATCTGAGCAGCCTTCGTGCCACAATTTACAATGAGGTAGCTTATTTTGGGAAGTGGTGCAGCTTTTCTGATAAGTCTGGCTGCATTGAGGGAACAGATCCAAGCACTTCATAGATTTCTGCACCTGAATTTAGTGGGCCATCATGAACTCTTAGGGGGGTGATTTTCAGCCCATGTTCGCCGTCAGAGAGAATGACAATGTGGGCTGAAAACCTGGAAAGAATTGGAAAACGCAATTCTCTCCAGAGAGGTCATGTTCCACGATTGTCCCTGCTCCTCGCCAGTGACATAGCGAGGTTCATGCCCACAAAGGGTGGGAATCTCATTTAAATGTATTTTAATAAATTTTAGTATCATTAACCACCACCCCCTCCTCTTCACCCTCAATCAATCCCCCTCCCCCCCCCATATCTTCAAACTTCACCAGTGTTTACAGCAGGTTCACCCATTAGACCATTAGATGTAAGACCGTAAGACATAGGAGCAAAATTAGGCCACTCGGCCGATCGACTCTGCCCCGCCATTCAATCATGACTAATATTTTTCTCATCCTTATTCTCCTGTCTTTTCCCCATAACCCCTGATCCCTTTATTAATCAAGAACCTATCTATTTCTGTGGGGATCACCCTGGTGGCGCAAAGATGAGCATAGCTGCCAGGGGAGAGGGGCATGGCCAGGCAGTGCCCTGGTACTGCCCTTTGACACAGCCAAGTTGGCATAGTGCCAGAGACTTCCATGGTGGGGCAGGGGGAAGGTGGGGAGTTACTTTTTAGTTTGATTGGGGCACCCTTAGTGCAGTTGGCTTTGCCGGAGTGTTTAGGCCCCACCCCTCAAAATGACGGTGTAAAACATGCCCCCTTGTTTTTTTTGACAAAGTGCCATAAGATCTGAAATGAAAACCTGTTTGTTTCTCCGGAGAGAAACATGCCTGTTTTCAGTCAGATCCTGACACCTTTGGTAAGATTCCGCCCCTAGCATCACAGAATCTTATAATCTTACAGCAGAGACTATTCAGTCCATTAAGCTCCTGCTGCTCTTTGAAAAAGCTATCCAAATCCTGCATCTTTCCTGCTGTTTTCCCATAGCCCTCTAACTCTTCTTTACCATTCAGTTTTTCAGTGTCATTATAGCTTTTAAAGTGATACCTATCGTCATATCTTTAAATACCAGCAACATAAAAGAACAATAAAAAAGTCAGCAGGGAAAAAAAAACAGGTCCAAATAAACATTTTTAACACAAACACAAGAGTATAAAAGGTCAAATTGAATGAATTCCGGATGTAGATCCAACTTGGAGAGTATGACTGTTGGCAATTATTGTGGCCATTACTGTGGCATGGCTTCCAAACAGTCACGACTGGCAACGTCAAAAAGTCTACAGAAAAGATTGGAAAATAGTAGTGGTGGAAGTGGCCTTCGAGATGAATGAAATCACTTCAATGCTAGGAAACGACAAAACAAGAGAGAGCCAGACAATGGAGACTTTGAGCAGAATTAAGAACTAAAAAAGCAGTTAAGACAACAGTGAGAGTTGTAGCAGTTCTGGTAGCAGTTCTGAAGGGGTAGATTGTATAAAATGCAGGCATTAGACAAGCATGGCATAAAGGCAAAATGGTTCCATCACGTTTTAACTTTCATTTAGATTGGGATAAACAGACTAGCAAATCTTAGAAAGGTTATCAATTTGTTATGTATCTGGGATAGTTTTCTGAATGCCCAGATCATAGAATCCCTACAGTGCAGGAGGCCATTCAGCCCATCGAGCCTGCACTGACAACAATCCCACCCTGGCCCTATCCCCGTAACCCAACGTATTTAACCTGCTAATCCTCCTGACACTAATTAGCAATTTAGCATGGCCAATCCACATAACCTGTGCCTCTTTGGATTGTGGGATGAGACCGGAGCACCTGGAGGAAACCCATCCAGAAACGGGGAGAACGTGTAAACTGCACACAGACAGTCACCCAAGGCTGGAATTGAACCCAGGTCCCTGGCACTGTGAGGCAGCAATGCTAACTACTGTGCCACTGTGCCGCCCAGTCTCTGGATAATCAGAGATTGCATATACCCCCAGAAGATGAGCAACAGGACCTTTAGTACACCTCAAAACAAGAATTCCAAGCAAATTGCCCTGGAAGTTTTAAATTCTGATGGGCAATTCCCCTGCTCCCCAGGACCCTTCAAAAACATCACAAACACTGACTTAGAGATGGAAACTTTTAGTCAATTTTGACACTTTTTAATTCATTCAAGGATTGTGGGCTTTACTGGCTGGGCCAGAACTTATTGCCCATCCTAGTTACCCTCGAGAAGGTGGTGGTGAGCTGCCTTCTTGAAATGCTGCAATCCATGTGGTGTAGGTATACTCAGTGTTGTTGGGGAGGGAATTCTAGGATTTGGGGCCAGCGACAATAAAAGAATGACGATATTTTTCCAAGTCAGGATGATGTGTGGCTTGAGGGGTAGGGGCGGGGGGTCCTCCAGGTGATGTTCCCATGCATCTGCTACCCTTGTCCTTTGAGATGGTTGCAGTGATGTATTTGGATGATGTGGTCTAAGGAGCTTTGGTGAATTCTTGCAGTGCACCTTGTAAATGGTGCACACTGCTGCAACTGAGTTTTGGTGGTGGAGGAAGTGAATGTTTGTGGATACCAATCAATTAGGCTGCTTTGTCCTGTTGGAGTTGCACTCATCCAGACAATGGGAGAGTATTTTACCATACTCCTGGCTTGTGCCTTGTAGACTATGGATGGTCTTTCGGGGTCAGGAGGTGAGTTAGCCTCTGGTAGCCACAGTATTTATATGGCTAGTCCAGTTCAATTTCAAGTCAATGGTAACCCCCCAGGATGTTCATAGTGGGGGACTCAGCAATGAGAATGTGATTGAATGTCAAGGACTGACATTCGCTTGTTGGAGATGGTCATTGCCTGACACTTGTGAGATGCAAATGTTACTTGTCACTTGCCCAGGCCCAAGCCTGGATATTGTCCCAAGTTTTGCTGCATTTGGACATGGACTGCTTCAGTATCTGAGGAGTCACGAATGGTGCTGAAAATCGATCCTCACTTCTGACCTTATGATGGAAGGAATGGATGGAAGGGCAAATCTCTGCTCCTTTCCCATCAATTCCATCCCATTCCTAGCCTCATATTCAGGCTCAATCAAAGATTGGGGGTAAAATTGGAGTTTGGCTATAACACAAAGCTCAACCTTGAAGTCAATGGAAAGAATTTGAACCATTTGCCAATTTGTTATGAGCTCTTAGAGACCGATTTCACCCCTTGTAAATTATTTAAGAAATATTTAGATGCTATAGTGGGGCGGGGGGAGGATAAAGGCTTTGGCATCTTTGTGAATGGGTAAAATAAAGCTGAATGGCCTTTCTCAATATGTGATCTAGTAAAGGTTGCACTGAAGACTCACCTAAATTGCACAGTAGCACACCTTCATTTCAAGTCATGGAATCTATAACTTGGAAAATATTTCAAGTAAACATTCCTGATTCATATATCAAGTTATCAACCTCAATTGTTTACTAACCAGTGAGACCTAACTGTTGCTTTCTCCACAGATGCTGCTGACCTGGTGAAAATTATTTTATATTTCAGATTTCCAGTCTCTGCAGTATTAGCCTGGTTATAGTATTCCAGTGCCGTATTCTTTAAAATAATTACCACAATGAACCTTATCTGAAAAAAATACTGCTCTACAAGAGAAGTAAAGAAGGTAATTAATCTTCATTGATACACTGATAACAAATGTGGGCTTTGCCTCACCCAGATAGGGTTGTTTGAATTGTAAGCCATACGATAAGGAAAAACAGTAAAGCACTCTCCCAGGGTTTGTTCATTATAATGGTGCATCTTTTCCTTGATTCATCCTGCTTATTTTTGCAAGACATGTCATTAGCAGTAAGGGATATTAAAGTTTGTACATATTCATATACAATGAACAAAAATCAATAGCATCCATCATTTTCTGACACTATATAAAAATTTTATTGATTTGACACAATTTGATTGTTCACTGTGTAATAAATGCATGAACCAAGGCACTGGACATCTTCACAGACCTCTTTTGATCAATAACCAGTTCAATTACTCACTTGTTCACATTAAAAAAGATAAAAGCCATTATATAGTGATACATGTTTATTGTTGTCTGATACTACAAATAGACAGCAAAGCCAATCAAGACTGCAAATTGATTACTTCCATTGCTAACCTTGGCCATTATAGATTACATCGATGCTGAAAAGCAAATTCCACACGATACAAAGAGAGGAATATGAGAGAAGTATTTATCTCAACAAGAATACAATTTCACTAAATATTACAATTACTTTATAATTTTTTTCTTTTATGACATGGATATTGATAATAAGGTCAATGTTTATTGCCCTCCCTAATTACTCTGTTCCAAAAGAAAGTGGGTCTAAACTCATTGACTTTTTGTTTGATTACCTTGAAATAATAAATATATGCAGCCTACATCAACAATGTAGGCAGGAAGCATGCATTTGTTACCAGCTCAAAACGCATTGCCCAATGCATTGGATTGGGTCTCTTTGTAACTGTCCAGTATGCATACCAGAACTATGGGAAACATTGAATTATCTATTAAAGTAGGAACCTGTATTTGTTGAATGAACCTTTTCTAATATTGATCTGCCCCAGCACCTGAACCACTATGTGATAAACATGCTCAGTAATACATGGCACTAACAGGCAGGAAGGACTTTCACCAGAACTAGGAGAACTGTGCACTATTTCCAGCTTTGTTGTCGGTTTATTATTTCAGACTGCTAGTTAATTTCTGGGTGCTTTTTGCTGGTTTCCTGACTCATCATCAAAGAAAGATTTTTTTTTAAATTACACCAGGGCTTTCATGATGTTAGGACATCTGTCTCAAAGCACTTTACAGCCTAAGTACTTTTCAAATATAGTTAATCCTGTGATGTAGGAAACGTGGCAGCTAATTTGTGCATAGCAAGCTCCTGAAATGTTTAAATGTTACAATGACAAAGATCATAAGATTATATTTTGGGGCTGTAGCTTTAAATTTACAGTAAATGAAGGAGGTTATGTGACCTGCTCTGTAGTCTGCCTCATAGTAAACCTGGGTGGTTTATTATTAGAGGTGAAAGGAAGGCTTAATTTGTTTTACTGAGAAGAAGCAAGGTATTTATGCTTGGAGACAATGGCAGCAGTCTCTGAATTTCCAATGAGTAGATTCTTGAGTCTTCCAAAGTTCCAGAAAAGTGCTGAAGGTCCAGGGTTGCAAACAGTTGTGCTGTAAACTGTCTATTTATTTCTACGATAAAATGGAGTTGAGTTCAAGAATAGTTAATTCGCATTTCTATCATAATGCAAGGCGAATTTGTGCATATTGCCAAGGGAGGAGGGCTGAGGTAGCCATTTTTTACATCAGGTTACAGGCTTCCCCATGAATAAATGAATATTACAGGCAAACTGAAGTTCTGTGTGGTCAGCTGAGGGAAGAGGCTGTTTACCTTTGTGAGCTGCCACTGCCAGGTTTGGAAGGTAGGCAATCTCTAGTTTAAGAGACGCATTCTGTAGCTATCCAAGAATTCCGGGAGATTCATCCTGATCTGGCCAAGGGGAAAAAGAATCAGTGGAATGGGCTTTAGTGTGGGTGGTGGATTTAAGGAACTCTGAAAACTGAGGAAAATGCTTGGTGTGTTGGCCACTCAAGTTCCCACATGGTAAAATGTGGAAACAAAAACCTATTGGAAACTGGAAGCAATTGTACGCTGTTGCTATAAGGACTGTAGTTCCATGGTGAGTGTGATGTGTAATAATTATAAAAGAGAAATATTCCTCTTTGTAGTTTAAAGATTAAGTTGCCTACAAAAAGTAAATAATGTTCAGTCAATAGTGCTTTTAATCAAGCATTTTTACCTCTGGGACAGAAGCTTTGGGTTCAAGTCCACTTCAGGACTTGATGGCTATGGAAGATGAATCCATAATGTGACAAAACAGGTCAATTATCAGCTTGAAAAACTTTCCAACATGCTTGACCTCAGGTAGTGAGAATGGGAGAGTTTCCTGGTCTGCCATACTGCAGAAGGCAACAGCAAACCACTGATGTACTTTGCCATGCATTATCATGGACCAGTCCACTGGAACTCCATGGTCACCAATGACCTCTTAGACACAATGTCTGTAGGAGGAGGAGAAAATTTAGTCATTTGTTTTAGTAAAAGTTTTAAAATGTGAAATATTACTCTATCATTCAGTTATTAACTGAATCCTCTAATCTCTCAGTAACAGTTATCATTCTCCATAGGAATTGTAATAATGTTTAGAGAGATGAGGCTGAAGATGGTGGTATGTACAAAGAGTAAAATAGCTTTTTTCTTAATCTTGAAAGTTTTGGTGAGGTAATTGAACTTCTTTTGACATTGGAACAATGCTCTGGGAAAAGGTCCTGAGAGTGGCTTCCTCTGGAATTCTGGAGGGATTTCTTATTCTGGGAGGAATGGGATCTTTCTGTTACTGTTCACAGTTTGACCAACAGCTTCAGGAGAGCATCTATGAGCTTGGGGACGAGACCTGCAGATCTTGCATCCATTTATTCTTCAGAAATCTTCCCGGTTGTCTGTAGCTGGAGTGCACCTCACTTTTCAAAGTTGATGGATACTCAGAGATATGTCATATCCAGACAACGGACAAAGGTAGCTGCGTATCTGACTCAGTATAATGAGCACACTGACATATGTTACACGTAACCTGAGTCAACACTCTTAGTGTAAGCTTTCCTCGCAGAGACATGAGACTTTTATCACAGAAGTCTGGGTTTGATTTGAAGAATTACTTCACTGCTTCATCCAGTTTTCAAGAGATATTGGGGTCCCTCAACAACTGACTTGACAGAACCATCTTTTTTTTGTTAGTTTTCTCATACTGTGACCCACTGAACTGATTTATCCTGCTTATTACTTTGACAGTTTTGTTAAAATAATCAGATTTCTCTCTCTTAATTTTGCTGATTTGGAAAAGATACAATCATTATTATGTAACATTACAGCATATACTTCAGTCATTTGTGTTCTATTTTCAGCACAAAATTTTCATTTCCTTTAAAAACTCCATTCATATTATACTTCAGAAATGTTGAGGAAACCTATTGAATGAAGGAATGGAATGCGTAAAATGGGCCATTAATCCTTTAATTCTACGTAACAAAGTAACAGTCATATTGAATATAGTTTATCACATTGCAATAGATGGTGTAAAGTTATTGGGGTAAATCATATCACTCAAGGAGACTTCAAACACTTTGACATTTTCAGATTAAGTAAAAATTACTTTTGTGGAAGCCAAAATGTTTCTTGTAGCACTTCAATATAAATTGTGTCTTTCAAATGTATGTTACAGTGGTAATAAAAGGTTTCATTGTAGCAGCTTCTGGGGTGAACAGCTCATATTATGCTTGGCTCAATCTGTACAACTGCTGCTGGATGCAGCAAAGGAAAAACAGCCCAACGACCTCTTCAGCCAGGCAGGACAGCAGCTGGTCAATAACTTAAGCAGGCACTCGCAATGCCCTTTCCACAACACTGCTGGGACTGAGTAGACAACATATAAAAAATGACAAGTGAGTGATTGATGATGGGTCATAAGTCTCATTTCAGCCATACAAACAAAACATCATGCTTATATGTTATGATAATACCTTAACAGTTAGAATCTAACAGATGTACATTGCATTTTTGCTATTGATAGCACTTTAAAACCACAGAGGAATAGAAAAGAACTTTACTTAAGTGTCATGTGGGGAAGGTTTGTGCACTTTTCATGCAGGCAATATATACTAGACTTAGTTCTTCCTGGCAGAGTAAACATTTACCAAGATGGACAATGCAGAATTTTTCAGTTTTATTATTGAAATTCCTACATGAATCAAGATTTATTTTTAAAAAGTAAACTTTCAATCTATCTTGGTGCCATGATAGCTATGTATGGGAGTCCTAACCTTTTTGCACAGCTCAGGATATATTCAGTAGTAAATGAGAGAGTTTAGGACCCTATTGTGATGCTATAATGTCTGAACAGTGTCATTATTGCAAAGGATTTTTCACTATTCTCTAACTTTCAAGGTACTGAACAACCCAGAATCTTTGTCTGCTGTTCTCTGATGGTGTAGCTTCATTAACCTCAATGTCAGATGGATCACATGATATTTATATCCCTTATACTTGCACATTAGAGTTGTAAATTAGAGCACAAATTATTGTAGATCGACACCAGTGCCAGATTTAGGCATAAGCTAAACAAGCTACAGCTTAGGGCCTCACAATCCGCAGGGGCCTCACAAAATTTCAGAAGGTTTACAATGAAGAGAACATTTAAGAGCGGATACCAGAAAAGAAAAGGAAAGCACCAGCTTGAAGAGCAACTCAAAAAATTACCAAAAGTTGACAGTTACTTTACTCCAGAAACAGATAAGGATCCACAAACCCAAGGTGATCAGCAAAGTCCAAAACAACCACAGCCTAGTGCCTCTGCTACTGAGACAACAGAGTCTGGAATCTCAGCTGAGGAAAACACTGGAAGTGATGCAAATGTGAGCGTTGCAGAGCCGACATCCACAGTTGAAACAACAAAATTCACGATACTCACTGATGTAGGTCAATGGGGTGTCTTAACCGAGGATGAACTCTCATACTGGATCCTTAAGGGTCCTTCAGAGTGTCAACACTGGAACGGCCCATTTGAAAACTCAAAGTGGTCATTCAAAAATCAAGATAGATATTGTTCAAAAGGTCTCTTTCAGTCCAGAAAAGTTAATGGTGAAATATATGATCGTTATTACTTATTACTTATCATTATTACTTATATTAATAAAAGTGATCCTGATTACTTATTTTGTCAGCATTTTGTATATATATTAATGTATCTTAAAATTATTTTAAAAATTACATTTAAGTATTGTTTCCAGGGTATGCTATATTATAGTCTATGAGAGATATCAAGCCAGCCAAATGATAAATATGTAATCAGTAAATGCATTCATTTGAAAATAATTTGTATTTTTCACTTTAAATATGTTGCTAATAAATAATTTAAAAGCATAATTATGTTTTCAATTTTTTTGTGGCGACTCAAGGTCCTGTTTTGGTACGCACCTTTTTAAAAAATCCTACAGTGCAGAAGGAGGCCATTCGACCCACCGAGTCTGCACCGACCACAATCCCACCCAGGCCCCACTCCCGCAACCCCATGCATCTACCCTATCCAATCCCCCTGACACCAAGGAGCAATTTAGCATGTCTAATCCACCAAACCCTCACATCTTTGGACTGTGGGAGGAAACCCATGCAGACACGGGGAGAACGTGCAAACTCCACACAGACCTGAGCCAGGAATCGAACCTGGGTCCCTGGCGCTGTGAGGCAGCAATGCTAACCACTGTGCCATCATGCCGCCCATGTGAGACCTTTTGGTGTAACTTTTTAACAAGGGGCCTCCAAGCTTTATATAGCTTAGGGCCTCACCAAGTCTAAATCCAGCACTGATCTACACTATGACCCCCATGCCTATTGGAAAAACACAAATTTCCGAAACTATATATTCCTTTGGGCCTCAGCAGATATCAGGGAATGTTGACACTTTTTATTACAAGCATTTATAGATGCAAGGATTGATTAGGGACAGTCAGCATGGCTTTGTGAGTGAAAAATCATCTCTCACAAATTTGATTGAATTTTTTGAAGGGGTAACCAAGAAGGTAGATGAGGGCAGTGCAGTTGATGTTGTCTACATGAAACTTTAGCAAGGTCTTTGACAAGGTACTGCATGGTAGATTGTTGCATAAGGTTAAATCTCACGGGATCCAGGGTGAGGTAGCCAAATGGATACAAAGTTGGCTTGATGGCAGAACAAACCAAGAATAAACCTGTTGGACTTTAACCTGGTGGTGTTAAAATTCTTATTGATGGCAGAAGACAGAGAGTGGTTGTAAAGGGTTGTTTTTCAAACTGGAGGCCTGTCACCAGCGGTGTGCCTCAGGTCCACTGATATTTGTCATTTATATTAATGATTTGGATGGGAGTTTAGGAGGCATGGTTAGTAGGTTTTCAGGTGACACCAAGATTGGTGGCATAGTGGACAGTGAAGGAGGTTATCTAAGATTGCAACGGGATCTTGATCAATTGGGCCAGTGGGCTGACAAATGGCAGATGGAGTTTAATTTAGATAAATGCGAGGTGATGCATTTTGGTAGACTGAACCAGGGCAGGACTTATTCAGTTAATGGTAAGGCATTGGGGAGAATTATAGAACAAAGAGATCTTGGGGTACAGGTTAAAAGCTCCTTGAAAGTGGAGTCACAGGTGGACAGAGTGGTGAAGAAGGCATTCGGCATGCTTGGTTTCATTGGTCAGGCCATTGAATACAGGAGTTGGGACGTCTTGTTGAAGTTGTACAAGACATTGGTAAGGCCACACTAGGAATACCGTGTACAGTTCTGGTCACACTATTATAGAAAGGATATTATTAAACTAGAAAGAGTGTAGAAAAGATTTACTGGGATGCTACCAGGACTTGATGGTTTGAGTTATAAGGAGAGGCAGGATAGACTGGGACTTTTTTCCCTGGAGCGTAGGAGGCTGAGGGGTGATCTTATAGAAGTCTATAAAATAATGAGGGGCATAGATCAGCTAGATAGTCAATATCTTTTCCCAAAGGTAGGGGAGTCTAAAACTAGAGGACATAGGTTTAAGGTGAGAGGGGAGAGATACGAAAGGGTACAGAGGGGCAATTTTTTCACACAGAGGGTGGTGAGTGTCTGGAACAAGCTGCCAGAGGTAGTAGTACAGGCGGGTACAATTTTGTCTTTTAAAAAGCGTTTAGACAGTTACATGGGTGAGATGGGTACAGAGGGATATGGGCCAAACGTGGGCAATTGGGTCTAGCTTAGGGGTTAAAAAAAAAGGGCAGCATGGACAGCATGGCCTGTTTCCATGCTGTAAACTCTATGACTCTAAATCTGAATTCAAAGGATCGCTTGGAAGAATACAGGGACATGGGACGTAAAAACAAAATAATGCTTTTAATGGTGTTGGCCACTACTCAATCTCCAAATTTAAATCATTTTTGTCATGGTCATGTCATGACTGTAAGAGGATTATAAACCTAAATTTCGAGATACAGACTTCAGTCAATGCAGACTTTTGAAAATTGTCTTTCAAAAGTGGTAAGTGGTCACAATTCTGTCCAAGTTGGCTGCGAAGTGTCAGTTCACCTTCTGTGTTTTTTGCACATACGATTAACTCGCGGTCTGAATGTGCTTAAAAGTAAGTGACCATGTGCACTCCCTTGAATAGACATTCAGAGGTGTGAAACTACTTGTGAGTTTATGGGGGGAATTCTCCCCCCCAGAAAAACTAAGGGTGGGACTCTCTGGCCATGCGTACCACAAGACTGGAAATCCCGAGCTCAATGGACCTTTAACTGATCCGCTGAATTTTCTGTCTCACCCGCTAGGATTCCTGTGGCGGATGAGATGGGAATATTTCAGCGTAAGTGCCATAATGGCGAGAATACCAGAGTGACCCACATTGGTCTCCCAGGCTCTGCACCACAATCATCCACACTCAGTCACTTATTATGAGTATGATGGGTTGCGCACTGGTACTGGGGGGTTGCGGGGCCAAAACACACCAGTGAGCTGGCTGCAGAACGCTAGGGCACTGCTTCACAAGGGTACCCCAATCTCAAGACCACCTCCCTCCCCCCATGGACATCAAGACTCCCGTCATCTGTGACATGTTCCCCCAAGCCATAAGACCATAAGACCATAAGACATAGGAGCGGAAGTAAGGCCATTCGGCCCATCGAGTCCACTCCACCATTCAATCATGGTTGATTTCAACTCCATTTACCCGCTCTCTCCCCATAGCCCTTAATTCCTCGAGAAATCAAGAATTTATCAATTTCTGTCTTGAAGACGCTCAACGTCTCGGCCTCCACAGCCCTCTGTGGCAATGAATTCCACAGACCCACCACTCTCTGGCTGAAGAAATTTCTCCTCATCTCTGTTCTAAAGTGACTCCCTTTTATTCTAAGGCTGTGCCCCCGCGTCCTAGTCTCCCCTGTTAATGGAAACAACTTCCCTACGTCCATCCTATCTAAGCCGTTCATTATCTTGTAAGTTTCTATCAGATCTCCCCTCAACCTCCTAAACTCCAATGAATATAATCCCACGATCCTCAGACGTTCATCGTATGTCAGGCCTACCATTCCTGGGATCATCCGTGTGAATCTCCGCTGGACCCGCTCCAGTGCCAGTATGTCCTTCCTGAGGTGTGGGGCCCAAAATTGCTCACAGTACTCCAAATGGGGCCTAACCAGTGCTTTATAAAGCCTCAGAAGTACATCCCTGCTTTTGTATTCCAAGCCTCTTGAGATAAATGACAACATTACATTTGCTTTCTTAATTACGGACTCAACCTGCAAGTTTACCTTTAGAGAATCCTGGACTAGGACTCCCAAGTCCCTTTGCACTTTAGCATTATGAATTTTGTCACCGTTTAGAAAATAGCCCATGCCTCTATTCTTTTTTCCAAAGTGTACAACCTCGCACTTGCCCACGTTGAATTTCATCAGCCACTTCTTGGACCACTCTCCTAAACTGTCTAAATCTTTCTGCAGCCTCCCCACCTCCTCAATACTACCTGCCCCTCCACCTATCTTTGTATCATCGGCAAACTTGGCCAGAATGCTCCCAGTCCCGTCATCTAGATCGTTAATATATAAAGAGAACAGCTGTGGCCCCAACACTGAACCCTGCGGGACACCACTTGTCACCGGTTGCCATTCTGAGAAAGAACCTTTTATCCCAACTCTCTGCCTTCTGTCTGACAGCCAATCGTCAATCCATGTTAGTACCTTGCCTCGAATACCATGGGCCCTTATTTTACTCAGCAGTCTCCCGTGAGGCACCTTGTCAAAGGCCTTTTGGAAGTCAAGATAGATAACATCCATTGGCTCTCCTTGGTCTAACCTATTTGTTATCTCTTCAAAGAACTCTAACAGGTTTGTCAGGCACGACCTCCCCTTACTAAATCCATGCTGACTTGTCTTAATCCGACCCTGCACTTCCAAGAATTTAGAAATCTCATCCTTAACGATGGATTCTAGAATTTTGCCAACAACTGAGGTTAGGCTAATTGGCCTATAATTTTCCATCTTTTTTCTTGTTCCCTTCTTGAACAGTGGGGTTACAACAGCGATTTTCCAATCCTCTGGGACTTTCCCTGACTCCAGTGACTTTTGAAAGATCATAACTAACGCCTCCACTATTTCTTCAGCTATCTCCTTTAGAACTCTAGGATGTAGCCCATCTGGGCCCGGAGATTTATCAATTTTCAGACCTTTTAGTTTCTCTAGCACTTTCTCCTTTGTGATGGCAACCATATTCAACTCTGCCCCCTGACTTTCCTGAATTGTTGGGATATTACTCATGTCTTCTACTGTGAAGACTGACGCAAAGTACTTATTAAGTTCCTCAGCTATTTCCTTGTCTCCCATCACTAGATTACCAGCGTCATTTTGGAGCGGCCCAATGTCTACTTTTGCCTCCCGTTTGTTTTTAATGTATTTAAAGAAACTTTTACTATCATTCCTAATGTTACTGGCTAGCCTACCTTCATATTTGATCCTCTCCTTCCTTATTTCTCTCTTTGTTATCCTCTGTTTGTTTTTATAGCCTTCCCAATCTTCTGACTTCCCACTACTCTTTGCCACATTATAGGCTCTCTCTTTTGCCTTGATGCATTCCCTGACTTCCTTTGTCAGCCATGGCTGCCTAATCCCCCCTCTGATAACCTTTCTTTTGTTTGGGATGAACCTCTGCACTGTGTCCTCAATTACTCCCAGAAACTCCTCCCAGAAGCCCTCCCTGACATAGGTCACCAGTATTGGGGCCCTCCTGGCAGGATCCCTACCTGAACCCCAACATAACCTCTCTGCTTAGGCCTCTGCATGATCACTTCCTGCACCACCCCCCACCCCCCCCCAACCCCCTGCATAACTTCCACCTCCACCCTCACGGCAATGTCCCTGTCACACTGAGCAGTATCCAACTGGCACAGGCAGGGTGGTTATTAGGCACTGCCTACCAAACCACCCCCCCCCCAACCAAACCCCCGGTCCCTGCATGAACATCACGCCTGGACTCCGCTGGTAGAGACCAGAACTAATTTTCGCTGTTCTCGCACCATGTTCAAAGGTTAGAAGATCCCGCATGCTGGGTGTCAAACCGGCTATGCATATTTAAGTACTACTTTAAATATCCTAATCAGCCTCACATCAATAAGTTTGTGCCATTCGAAAAGGACCGGGATGACTGCAAATGTTTGGCACCGTGTGCGGACCCAATTTTTAGGCCCACACATACTATTCCAGATCGGCGTAATCTGCATCAGGTTGGGAAATTGCACCCTATATCTCCTATTGACTGGATATTTTGCAAAACTCAAAATCAACAGACCTCCCAGATGCAAACTCAATCCTACCAAAGGTGCAGAGGAACTAATTCATCGCAAGCAGGTCTGAGCAGCCGCCTTTAACACATCATGTGCAGCAATGGCTTCAAACCCCAAATAAGTTATGTGGACAATGGAGGTATTGATCATGGGGATCACAAGACCGAAACCAATTCAGGTCAGAAATTCTTTTATGTCAAGAACCAGGGATACGTGGCAATCTGCAAGTCAACAGGACAAGAGCAACAGGACAAGTGCAATCATCCTCCAGTAAAAAGAACAGGATCCTGCCTAACAACCAGACAACCCGAACAGTGAGTGGGAAGGATTAATTAATTTTCACCTGCAAAGCTTCACCTTTAGAAAACTTGACCATAACTTTGACTGGAGAACCAGAAGCTTCTAACTTCTATTCATCTGAAGAACTATGGCCAGGATTTCATGGTCCTGCAGCAGGGAGTGTCTCCCTATGGCTGATGTGACTAGCCATTTAAATATCTAATCAGTTCGGCTGATCTGTTATATCCTGCCAGGTGGGAGGGTCTGTAATATCCAGGCCCATCAGGGAGAAGTCACCCAGGCTACGCTTTTTTGACCAAGCTTTTGGTCACCTTCTTAATGTCTCTTTCTTTGGCTTAGCAGCCATTTTGTTCAGATTATAGTTCTATGAAATATCTTGAGATGTTTTGCAATAAAGGCACAAAATGCCACTTGTTATGAGATGAAAGGGAACAAGGTACGTATTTTAATTTTCTGTATGAAAGCTAATGTATGCAAGAAGCTTTTCAAGATGTCTTAGAGTCTGAATTTTTCCAATCTTGAGTACATCAGAATTACAAGATGTAAAAACATCCATCGAGTTTTACCTCTTTATTTTCTTTAATATTTGTAGCTACATGATACAAGAATAATGATATTACTACTAATTATCACAATCAATCTTTACCAAGGCCCAGACATGATGAGCTGGATTGTCAAGCTTGAGGCGAGCAGCGGGATTTGAGAAAAGTCCCAGCTCAACCTGCCAACCTCGGGAGAAAGTGCCAGGAAAGATGGTATTTTCATTGTTGGGGGCAGGGGCTGTGGGCAAACTGTAGTTAGGTCAACTGACCCAGGAAAACGTTTGGAGGCAGCAGTAGGGGCTGCCAGGTGCCAAGGTAGGTTGTTTAAAAGGCCTGCCTTAGTGCTGTGGGATTAGTCCCAGTTAAATGATCAGGGATGGGGGCTGCCCTTGTCCTAGTCCCCAACATATATAACCCTGTTTGATATCCAGGTGGCAAACAAAATCCCAGAGCGAGTGATAAATGCTCGTTCTTGAACCGGTTTGAGCGACAGCATTTGCTTACTCCTAACAATCACTTGTGCTATTCATCATACCACCTTCAATTGCTTCCCAACACAGAAAATATTTATTAGGAAGCTACCAGGATTTGATGGTTTGAGTTATAAGGAGAGGCTGGCTAGACTGGGACTTTTTTCCTTGGAGCGTAGGAGGCTTAAGGGTGATCTTATAAAGGTCTATAAAATAATGAGGGGTATAGATAACGTAGATCGTCAACACTTTTTCCCAAAGGTAGGGGAGTCTAAAACTAGAGGACATAGATTTAAGGTGAGAGGGGAGAGATACAAAAGGGTCCAAAGGGGCAATGTTTTCCACACAGGGGATGGTGAGTGTCTGGAACAGGCTGCCAGAGGTAGTAGTACAGTCTTTTAAAAAGCATTTAGACAGTTGCATGGGTAAAATGGGTATAGAGGAATATGAGCCAAACACGGGCAGCTGGGACTAGCTTAGTGGTAATAAAAGGGCGGCCTGGACAAGTTGGACCGAAGGGCCGGTTTCCATGCTGTAAACCTTGATGACTTGCATTAGGCGTATCTTGTCAAGCAACTCCTCAGGCCCATCTGACAACATTTTCCAAACCCACAACTTCTGCCACCTAGAAGGACAAGGATGACAGATGCATGGAAACAACCTGGTGCAGCTTTCCCTCCAAGCCATTGCCTCTGAAAACGATATCGCCGTTACTTTATTGTCACTCAGTTTAAAACCGGAACACACCCATCCTGCCCAAACAGCACTGTGGGTGGACCTGCACTAAGTTGACTGAAGCCATTCAAGAAGCCATTCAATGCTAATTAGGGATAGGCAACAAATGCTGGCCGAGCCAGCAATACCCACATCTCGTGAATGAATGAAAAAACAACATATTGAACCGTCATACTTAGAAATCTGATGAGGAGAAACTTTCTCCTGATGCCAAGCTGCTAATTAAGGTGGACAAAGGCTTGACAAGTGACAGACATTCTGATTTTATTACCAGCACAGTGTCAACTGTGACTGATGTGTCTAATTAAGTAAGCATTGTGAGATGGTTTTAAGGTAGAAGTGAAATAGATAGGCAGTTGCAATAAAACCACTTGATCAGTCCAATTCAAATTTTGGCATTTGAAGAGAATCCAATGTCAAGCATCTTCATGATAAAAGTTGAGCACACGAAGGTGAATCAAATTGCCAATCAGGTAAAACCTGAATAAAACCCTGCAAAATCCAATCTTCATATAGCATTAATAGCCTATAAATGGAGAGTTGTTCGGAAATGTTCATCTTCACAAAGTTTGCAGTTTGAATAATAATTCTCTGGAAAATAGAGTGAGTGCAGCGGAGGTTCACCAGGCTGATTCCTGGGATAGCAGGTCTGTCATATAGGAGAGGCTAAGTCATTGTATTAACTGGAGTTTAGTGAGAGGGGATCTCATAGAAACTTACAAAATTCTAGGATTAGACAGGATCGATTCAGAAAGAATGTTCCAGATGGTGAGAGAATCCAGAACTAGGGGTCATAGTAGGGCAGCACAGTGGCAAGCACTGCTGACTCACAGCGCCATGGTCCCAGGTTCAAATCTCGGCTTGGGGCGCTGTCTATGTGGAGTTTGCACATTCTACCCGTGTCTGTGCAAGTTTGCTCCGGTTTCCTCCCACAGTCCAAAGATGTGCAAGTTAGGTGGATTGGTCATGCTAAATTTCCCCTTAATGTCAGAGGGGCTAGCTAGGGTAAATGCATGGGTTTATGGGGATAGGGCCTGTGTGGGATTGCGGTCGGTGCAGACTCGATGGGCTGAATGGCCTCCTTCTGCACTGCATGATTCTATTCTAGTTTGAGGATAAGGGGTAAACCATTTAGGACTGTGGTGAGGAGAAATCTCTTCACTACCACAGAATGTAGTTGAGGCCAAAACATTGTGTGATTTCAAGAAGCAATTAGATACAGCTCTTGGGGCTAAAGAGATCAAGGACTATGGGTTTGGGGGGGAGTGGGAGGGAAGTGGAATCAGGATATTGAATATGATCAGTCATGATCAGAATGAATGGCAGAGCAGGCTCAAAGCGCCGAATGGCCTACTCCTGCTTCTATTTTCTATGTTTCTATGGAACTGAGTCACTACTGAGAATTGGGCACTGGCAAAATCCACCAGTAATTACAGGACAAAGTTCAATCCTCATCCTTGTGGAATCTCGCACCTATCATTACATGGACATTACAATCAACATAAGAAAGAGCAGCAGGTGGTCTGTTTCTCCAGCCTGGACTTAGAACAAAGAAAGAAGCATTAAACTTTTTATACCTGTAGATACGCCAATAGGCAGCTAAGGTGAACAAAGGATTTTGGCCAGAGACATAGGCCGGACTTTTACCATTTTATTTCAAAGTGCAGGTGGGCATGTAACTGGGAGAGCTTCCGATCAGTTTTTTTGAGCACATTTTCAGGCCCCACCCCCAAATATGCACTCTGGAATTTTGAGCGAGTCTGTTGCTTGCTGCAAAAGCCTGCGGGCAGGGCTTAATGCGCCCAAAAGCCTGCAAAGGGAGGTAGTGTAAATGTACAGACCTCTGATGCTGCACATGCGCATTAACAGTAGCAGGGGTCTGACAGACAAAAAGAGAGTGGTCAGGCCCTTGCTATTGCAGGCAGCCTGAAGCAGCCCCCCCCGCTGCAATCGCCGGGGCCCATGGCCCGAGGTACAGCCCCACCGCCCAGACCGATCACGGAGCCCCTCCCTCCCCCTACTGATTGCTGCAGTGGCAGCGGGCCCCTCCCCCCATTGACTCTGCCCCCACTGGCCCCTCCCCTCATTGGCCCTGCCCCTTGCCACTGTCCAGTGGGCATTGCCCAGGTGCCAGGGTGGCATCAGTCACCCTCCACTTGCTCTCGGTCTTCCCAGCTAGCCTCAATGGCCTCACGTTCCACTGACGAAGCCAAGTCAACTGCTCCTTGTTCATGGGGAGCATGTCAGAACCTCTCCTGGCGAGGCCATAGAAGCAGGCGAGCCTGGACGATTCAGTGCCAGGCTCGCTAATCACATTGAAATACATATTTAAAGAAATTTGAATACATTAACCAGCCTCATTTCCGGCGAGAGGTTGACCGTGCCAGAAATCCTACTGTTGTGAAATGGTGCCAGTCGCAAAAATCGTCGCCAATTGCACTAATCGCTTTACGCCCCACCTTACAACTGCTTTGCGCCCAAAAACGGGTGCGATGCGGTCATAAAATACCACCCATAGAAACTGATGGTTAATCCGAACCAACTCATCAATGGACAACACACCTGACCTAAGTTTCTCTGGCCTTTGGAAAGTTTTAATGTTATATTCTTGGACTCCGAGGGTAGTCGGGTGTTAACATGTAACCTGTCAACACCAGAATCAGGACTCTGGGCCGACAACAAAGCCCGCCTCAAGTTTGAACCTCCTCAAACCATGGTTCACTGGAAGATTCCTGACATCATCCAGAATGGACTAAGTCTCTGGATACCAACCTCATTTTGCTATGTCATCACCAACTTTAAAGGAATATTGCAATTTCTGCTTTCAGCTAGCTGAACCCACCTGAACATTAACTCCTTGTGAAGGAACCTTCACTGGACTCAGATATTGACACAATTAATATTTCTATTTTTTTGGTTCTAATTTATTCCTAGTTGTAAAACGCTTTTCTATTTCCTTTTTATTCGCTTACGTGCATATATATGGAGTTGCACCAACTATTCTCTGAGTTTGAATGTATGAATAAACAATACTTCTGATTTAAGCCTAAAGAGAGTTTGCTGTGAGTCACTTTAACATTGACTTCATGAACAGAGGGTAAGAGGAAACATGCCACAGAGAGACCTTTGCCTATAGACTGATGACAAGGATAATAAAGGAGCTCAGTTTGTCTCTCTCCCATGTCCGGAACAATACACTAACGTGGTTAGGAAATGCTGCAGAAAATGAAAAAGACTTAAAAGGAAAGAAATTACACATTTTTAAAGATGAGATACATTTTAAAAATCTCAATATCCAAAGGACTTTACATGATATTGCAGCTATTTTGAACAGCTTCTGGCATGCAAGGGATAGGAAGTCTATCTGAATAATGTCCATCTGTGGTTCTCAATTATTGCTATGGGAAGATAGAAAAAGGGAAATTATTATAGATTTGCATCCAAGTATACCAAGTCAGGGTCACAAGACACTCTTGATGTACACGCCTTAAAGGGGCCAGCTACTATATCCCTCCCCTTTAAGTCCTTTATTATACAACACGTTAATAACCAATACAATTTCCAAAACGATAACAATAATGAACATTTTTAACACAGTTTATCAGAACCTCAGTCTGTCAGGGGACTTTCTCTGAGAGTGACATGGCTCAACTGGTTGTGGTTCAATTGTATAGGTAGTTTCTGTTGGTGAGGGGAGTGGGCGATATGAGTTGCGTGGTGGAGGGCTTCTGGGGACATGGGGGGGGCCGGGCACTGTGTACATAAGAGGGTACATTGTGGTGATGGTAGGGTGGGGCATTCCATGGTGGGGGAGGAGGTGGTGGTGGTGTGGGGAAGGGAAAGGGTTGTGTGGGGTGGGGGGATCCTATTATGTTTTAAATCAGAGGCACCTTTTTTAAAGATCTTGTAAAACCTAAGTTACTCAATCAGAGCCCGTCCCACCAGACTGGTGTTGTAAGACCCGTCCCAACTTTTGTTTAAACTATGAGCCCAAAAATCTGTCGGACTCTGCTGCCCTGGGAGCTGGCAGCTTCCACCCCATTTTTCATGCCTGCTGCAACATTCTGCAAAAAATCAGAAAGTTCCACCCACTGTGACGAGGTATTCCATCCTTGACCATGAATTCGACTTGTCATTTTGCAGTCACGATAAGAGGATCTTACCAACTTACCCATTTTTCAGGACATTATTGATTGCACACATAGGGAAGAATGTTCCTGGTCCCACAAGTTTAAGCTGGAGGAACTTATAGGAAAGGTGTGTCGGGTCAGTAACCCAACACATTCCCACCTCCAGGTCTGCATAATTAAATGCACTTTTGTGGACCAATAGGAACTGCCACCATGATCACCACTGACGGCCAAGCCCAGAAAGTACCTGGCAGCAGATTGCCAGTGACTAAACTCCTACCTCCCTCTCCCACTGTAGACCATCAGCAGGCCACAGCTACTGTGGTCAGGGATGGGGTTCCTCTCCAAAGAGGCAGCCTTGCACATGAGCCCCCCCCCCCCCCAATTTACTTTATTTAATCCAAACCTCTTCAGACGGTGGCAAAAGACAGAGTATTTGTCCTTCAACAGCAGCAGTGCCCACCTTTGGCAGTAGGCCTCCTGGCCTTCCAAGACTACAGGTTCTCTGATTATGTCTGCAGCCTCAGAGACTCACCCACTATACTTAACTGGACAACAGACCAAAAACAGTCTCTTAATCTTCTCTCTCTGTGAAGATTTTACAGGCAGTCGCCCTGACAGGCAGAGTGGGATTGAAACCCCAAAATGGTCCTGGATGATGTTCAGAACCTAAGGATAGAAGATTCCAGCCATATAATTGTCCATGCGCTAATAATCTAATGTGTCAATTGGATAAGATATTCTTCATTAAACATTCATGGCAGAAATTAGTTCCAGACAGTATCAATTATTTTGAGAAAACCAGTGAGACAACTTAGTTCAAAGGTGAAGGAAACATCGAAACTTGATTCCTTGAAACAACGGGACTAACATTACTACCATGTCTTATGGTACCTCATGCCCAGTTATGTCTATTTATTTCCAGTTTATATGCTGTTCTCTCTAAGGTGTCTTTGCAGTTCCTCTGTGGGCATGGTGTACTGATACTATGTTTATACATGCGTTGGCCCCAAAAGCTTCATCCACTTCTCTGGAAGGAAACTCAGGGAGCAGTGTCTCCTGTTAAATGACTTGTGGCTATAATAAAGGATGACCTCTACCTCTATCATATTATATTAATCTTAATCACTGTCAGGAGCTTCCTTTAAGTTGCTGGTTCTCAGTGTTTACTGAATATTTACTGGGCTATCATAAAAAGCAGTTTGTGTAAATCTTCATATTGGCACAAAGCTACTGCAGGCATCACTGTTACTTGGCTGCTCTTGTGACTCTGCTCTCCTGGGACTGCTGGAGGCCGTGCTTTCTGGACACATCTTATCTGTATGAAAACAGTGTGCCTATATGAGGTTTTGGAATCCCTCACTAATGTTTGTCTCAAAAATTTCACCAATGGGTTCTATGGGCTGCATTACAGTGTTGGCGACTGTAGTTGCCAATGGAGCTGTTTTTTCATTCAGAAGTATGCATTCAGGTGACCTTGTATTTTTCTCTATTAAAACATTGGACCAGTAAACAATCGTACTAGCTGATGGAACAAACCACATCTATCTCATGCCACTCCTGGCCCCTCATGGCTTCTGCAACTACCTGTCGCCAGTGGACTATGCTTCACCGAATTGAGCCCTAATCCCCTGAACATCTAAAATTCTCATGATGTTTCTGGGCTGATGGATAAGACAGATTTTAGTGGGGTTGTAAATGTAGTTAAATGTGTTTTTAAGGGACTTATAGCAGAATAATGCCATTTGTTTCATTTAGAGTGCAGTTCCTCAGAGAAGTCATGAAACTGAAGCCCCATATGCCTGTTCAAACAGATGTTAAAGATCCTACAACGTAATTTAAAGAACAGCATGAATTTCTCCCAATGTCCTAGCCAACCCTCCTCACTCAACCAACACCATCCAAAAGCAGACTGAGCAGTCATTCATCGCATGGCTCTTCATAGGAAACTACTGATGGCTACAACATTCTCCAACCTTACAATTGTGTCACTTTACAAAGTAATTCAGCACAGAGTATTGACATGTTTTGCCATGGAAAATGCTATACAAATACAAATATTATAATGCATTAAATGTCTAATAAATTAAGTGAATTCAGAGTTCACATAGTACATATCCAAACTCATGCTTAGAGAACATTTTAATTAATAGCCATTAGGAGTACTTTAAGGATAATACATATGCAAATAACTGCAACATAGGGAAATATAAGGCCGGATGTCACATACAATGCAATACAAACAGCAGGTAATGGCAGGTTTACTTTCTAAACTGTCCTGCCCTATAAATTTGTTATCTTTATGTTGTGCATTGGAATGACTTCGGTATTAGATAGAATACATGTTTTAAAATAGTATTATTTAACTCTTTGTTAGTTTTACTTTTATTGAAGACAATACCTGCTGGAGGCTTTATATCCTGTAATGACATCACATTGAATGTACCTGCATATCAATGTTGTTTCACTGTCAGTTTGAGCCCAGAGAGTCAAAATGTGATCATTGCATTAGCATTTGCAGTTGTTATAGTTACCATTTGACAACTGTGGACATTGATATTCACGTAATGCAGTTTTTAAAGTAGTTTTGGCAGTGGTTGAGCAAGACACGCAAATCATATGAATAGAGGGTGCTGCATGGCTATCAACTGCATTGGAGAAATATTTCATAAATAAAGCAGCATTCATTTTAAATGGAGGCATGTTAAATAGTGGACAAAGGAATTTCACAAAACTGTGTTCGGTGCTCTCATGCTAATATTGCACAGCATGACTTCACCCAAACAAGAAAGAATTTGATGCATCACATTGATAACTGATTGCTGAATCACTGAAATATGTTTTACAATCTGCTCACAGTCAAGTAACATCCTCTTTTCATTTGAGTTTAGCTGTTGCTCCATCAGGGCCAGAATTACTTTTCAACAATTGGATTATGAGATCACTGATGTAATCAGCAATTTTTACTTGGTACCATGACAACTATTGTACTGTGTTGCTATAATTTACAATATGGAAAACAGCTCATTAATTTTGTGGGACTGGGGAATTAAGCCAGGATGGGTGCTAAGCTTCCAGCTAAAACCACTTCACCATAATCTAGGCATGGGTAGAATGAGTAAATCACTGATGGTTTAGCTCATTTTGTATTTTCCCAGCTCTGAAATTTTGACCATGAGACAGTTTTTCTGCCATCTGGTGTTAAATGTAGACTCCACTGAAGATCTACCTGCTTTCTCAAAGATATATGGTGTAGCAGGATCAAGAAGTAGTGTTAACTCAGGTAGCAGACTGGTAATGTTACTGGATGGGTAATTCTGAGGCCCAGACTAATGTGCTGAGTCATGAGTTCATTGCACCACAGCAGATTTAATTAATAAATCTGGAATAAAGTACTAGTCTCATCAATAATGACCAATAATGACCAATAACTACTGAATTGTCACAAACACCCATCTGGTAAAACAATGTCCTCAGGAGAGGAAATCTGCCTTCATTATCCAGTCTGGCCTACATGTAACTCCAGATCCAGTGCAATGTCGCTGATTCTCAACTGCCCATGAAATGGCCTGGCAAGTCAGTGCATTATATAAAATCACAATGGAAAAGTTAAAGAAAAATGAAACAAGGAAGACCAGTAGGCTTTGACCTAAGCACCAGAAACAACAAAGAGCCCTGTTGAACCTGCAATCTTCCTGCCTGACATCAGGGAACTTGTGCCAAAATTGGGAGAACAGTCCCACAGACCAATCAAACAATAGCCTGACATAAACACACTTAATCATACTTTGCAACCAATTTCCGAGACTCCTCCATTCCTATCCATGGGTCCTGTCACTTCCCATCATGAATGTTGGTCTACAATTAAACAACTAACAGTAGGGGTAACCACCACCAATATCCTCATATTAAGTGATGGGGGAGCCCAGCACATCAGTGCAAAAATCAAGGAGTAAGCATTTGCAACCATTTTTATCCACAAGTGCCGAGTTGATGATCCATCTTGGTCACCTCCTAATGTCCCAACCATTACAGAAGCCAGTCTTCAGACAATTCAATTTATTCCACATGATATCAGGCAACTGCTGAAGGCACTGGATACAGCAAAGTATATATGGCTGTGACAACATCCCACCATGGTAATGAAGACTTCTGCTCCAGAACTAGCTCCTAGTCAAGCAGCTCCAGTACAACTACAACACTTGCAGCTATACAACATAGTGGAAAATTACCCAGAGACATCTTGTCCATAAAAAAATAGGACAGATCCAATTCAGCCATCTACCGATCCATTAGTTTATTCTCGATCTTCAGTAAAGTGATGGAAAATGTCGTCGATAAGCAACACTTAGCATTAACCTTCTAACCTGCAAAGTTTAGGTTTCGCAAGAATCACTTGGCTCCAGATCTCACTTTAGCCTCAGTCCAAACATGGACAATAGAGCAGAATTCCAGAGGTGAGAGTGACTGCTCTTGATATCAAAGCATCAAGGAGCCCTCGCAAAATTTCAGTAAATGAAAATCCAAGGAAAAATTCCCCACTGGTTGGGGTACATATCTAGCACAGAGGAAGGTCATAGTTGTTGAAACTAATCATGTCAACTCCGAACATTCCTGTAGGTGTTCTTCAGAATAGTGTCCTCGGCCCAATCACTTTCAGCTGCTTCATCAATTACTTTCCCTTTACCAGAGGATCAGAAGACAGAAATTGGTTGATAATTGCAAAGTGCGTTTCTCAACTCCTCAGATACTGAAGTAGTGCATGCCCACATGCAAAAAGACATGGAAAACATGCAGGCTTGGGCTGATAAGTGGCAAGCTATATTCACAACACACATTGCCAGTCAATGCCAATTTCCAACAAGAGAGGATCTGAACATCTCGCCTTGGCATTCAATGCCATTCCCAACTCTGAATCCCCGCCAGCAACATCAAGGCCATTGACCAGAAAGTGAATAGGGCTAGACATCCAAATCCTGAGGCCACAAGAGCAAGTCAGAGGCGTGGAATTCTGTGGCATATAATTCAGCTTCTTACCCCCCGAAGCTTGTCCACCACCTACAGGGCACAAATCAGGAGTGTGACAGAAAACTCTACATTTGCCTGGGTGAGTGCAGCTCCAACAAAGCTGAAGATCATCCAAGACAAAGCAGCCCATTTGACTGACACTCCATCAACAAGCTTAAACATTCACTCTCACCACCACCAGTATGCAGTAGGAGCAGTGTATATCATCTATAAGATGCACTTTATCAAGTCACCAAGACTCCTTTTACAGCACCTTCCAAACTCATGATATCTAAGCCACACATCATCCTGACTTAGGTTTATATTGCTGTTCCTTCAGTGTTGTTCGATCAAAATCCTGGAGCCCCCTCTCTAATGGCACTGTGGGTGTACTGCAGCGGTTCGAGAAGGTGGCTGACCACCACCTTCTCAAGAGCCATTAGAAAAACAAAGCTCAAATTAGCTGAGTTAGCATGGTTTTATGAAGAGCAAGTCGTGTTTGACAATTTTGCTGGAGTTCTTTGAGAATGTAACCATCAAGGTAGATAATGGGGATGCTGTGGATGTGGTATACCTAGACTTCCACAAGGCATTTGACAAGGTGCCACATAAAAGACTAATCCAGAAGGTTAGAACCCAGGGAGTTGGGATAAAGTATAGGCATCGATAGAGGATTAGCTGACTGACAAAAAGCAGAGAGTCGAGATAAATGAATCCATCTTTGGATGGCAAACTGTAACTAGTGGGATGCTGCAGGTTTTAGTTCTCGGGCCGCAACTATTTACAATCTATATAAATGATCCGCAAGCAGGGATAGAGTGTAACATAGCAAAAATCTAAAATAGGTGGGAAAGCAGGCTCTGAAGAAGAGATAAAGAGTTTTCAGATGGATATTAATAGGCTAGGAGAATGCGCCACAATCTGGCAGATGGAGTTTAATGTGGATAAGTGCGAGGTTATCTATTTTGGCCAAAAAAATAAAAGGCAAATTATTTTTTAAATGGGAAACAGATTTAAAGTGCACCAGTGCAGAGGGATCAGGGTGTCCTTCTGCATGAATTGCAGAATGTGGGTATGCAGGTGCAGCATATAATAAGAAAGGCAAATGGAATCTTGACATTTATTGCAAAAGGACTAGATTTTAAAAGTGAAGAAGTGTTGTTACAATTGTTGCGTGGACCTGCAGAGTTTCACTGGCTGTCTTGTCTGGAGACAATACACATCTTTTTAGCCTGTCTTGATGCTCTCTCCACTCACATTGTTTTGTTTCTTAAAGACTTGATTAGTTGTAAGTATTCGCATTCCAACCATTATTCATGTAAATTGAGTCTGTGTCTTTATAAACTCTGTTTGTGAACAGAATTCCCACTCACCTGAAGAAGGGGCTTAGAGCTTCGAAAGCTTGTGTGGCTTTTGCTACCAAATAAACCTGTTGGACTTTAACCTGGTGTTGTTAAACTTTTTACAATTGTATAAGGCATTGGTGAGATGACACCTGGAGTATTACGTCCAGTTTTGGTTTCCTTACTTGAGGAAAGATGTGGTGGCACTGGAGGCAGTTCAAAAAAAGGTTTACAAACTTGATTCCAGGGATGAAAGGTCTGCCGTACGGGGAGCAGTTGGATAGCTTGGGATTGTACTTGCTGGAATTCAGAAGAATTTGTGGGGTCCTAATTAAGGTATATAAAATACCAAAGGGGATTAATAAGGTGGACGCTGAGCAGCTGTTCCCCCTTGTGGGACAGTCTGGAACAAGAGGTCATAGTGAGAGGAGATAGGTTCAAAACAGATGAGGAGAAATTACTTCTCTCAGAGGGTTGTGAATCTGTGGAATTCACTGCCCCAGAGTGTAGTGGAGGCAGAATCAATCAACAGATTCAAGAAAGAGATAGATAAGTTTCTGATGGAAAGCAGGATAAAGAGCTATGGAGAGCAGACAGGAAAGTGGAGTTGAGATGAGGATAAGATCAGCTATGATCATGTTAAATGCTGGAATGAGCTCAAAGGGGTGAATTGCCTATCCTGCTCCTAATTCCTATGTCCCCTTGTCCCTATGTTTCTATTAGGATTGGGCAGTAAATGCTGGCCTGTCCAATGGCGCTCACAGCAGAAGTCACAGAAGGTCTTGTAGGTCAGCTGAAATGAGTCTCTTCTAGTTTTGCTGTAAGAAATCAGTATGCTCCAGCAAGTCGTTACACTTATGATGTTCTGTTCTCAAACAATGAAAAAGATTTGGCAAAAATTAGGTATTCTATATTGATCAATACAAAAAATGTTACCAGGAGAATGAGCTACCAATATCCCTACATATATCAAAACTTTACAGTGCATAAAAAATGGAATCCTTCTATTTGCAACTTGACTCATGAAATAATTTACACCCTAAAATCTCCAGTAAGCCACCTCATACTTTCAAAACTGTAAAGACGAGCAAATAAATATGAAGAAGAAGAGACACTCCAACAAAAATGTGATTATATCCACCATATCTGTGTGAATCTTGATCTAACAATATTCCTTTGAGACAAACATCGCAACTGTGAATATTTATTATGAATATATGCATATCTCCTTTTGTAACTAAAACAAATTAAAATAAATTCACAGCTCCACACAGCCAAAATGTAAAGCAACACCTGCGTCAAAAATGTGATCACTTTTTGCATCTATAACACAAGATAAAAATGCAATGGGATTAAACAGTAGATGCACTAATTATAATACATATCATTGTAATTCTTATTTTAACTCTGTTTTTGGATCAGTAATGATTTTTTAATACAGCAATTTGCATAAGCAGCATGGAGATTGCTCTCTTTCCAAACCTACACACTTACGATTCAAGCTAGATACATCACAGCTCACAGCGATGTAAAATCACTGTGCTAATTAATAAGCCATTTACTGAACGCAGCTAGTTAAGGTGGTCCTACAGCTGACCTTATGGAAGATGAGCTGTCCCAGAAGTGTGTGTGTGTAACTACAAACATAATGATGTGCCAGGAGGGAATCATTAAAAATAATTTACACAAGCCTTCATTTACAAGATCTTTTGATAGCACGCTTCCCCGGTGTTTAGATACAGAGTGCAGCCTCTACCATTTGGAAAGCACCAAGTGAGAGAGCAAAAAGAGATACCTAAGTGGTTAATTAAGAGCTGTTCGGGCGCCACAAGAGCCTCCTGCAAATCCCTCTGATGTCTGCTGTGTCAAGTGGCTCTCACAGGCAAAAGCACAAGAGGTAGCCACCATGGCAGGCTAATTACGGGAGATTGAGAGCAGCTGAGAACGGCCCGGTGCTGGCCACTTGCTGTGAAGCACCAGAGAGTTGGTTTGAGCTGAGCAGACTTTTGCACATCTGTCCTCAGTGTCAAACATTGGCAGATAAGGTATTGGCACATAGTGCAGAATGTAAGGACCCTGCAAATTTTGTAATTAATTGTTAATAGCAACTTTGATATTTACCAATGATAGAATGAATTCAGGCTATTGTGTTGAATGTGGTGAACGTTATTAAATGCAATTTAGAAAAAGTCATGTGTATGGACTTGCGTATACCAGGTCATCAATTACACCTAACAGGTGCGATTTTACCTCAGTTTACATGAATTAACGCAGAATTCGTCAAGGCCAAGGTTGCCTCACAATCAACAATTGTAACTAACTTTGTAATTAAATAACCAACATACTATAGGTCGAAGTGTGAAAAGATTACTTGGTTATTCTATTCATGACATTATTTTATAATTTTATTTATGCATTTAAGTAATATATAAATTAACCAGCCACATATGTTGCCATCTCTGGAGGGCTAGTTGATGTAGTTATTGCTAAGGCATTTCCTGATTCCTTATATCTTTCTTATGTATATAAATATTAAGCATGTGCTTAAATGTGAGATGAAGATGACTCATGCCACACTTTCTTCTGACACACCTGGGTTTTCTACAAAATAATAAAAAAAGGAAATAATCAAACTGAAATGCTGCGAAGGATCAAAACAGTTCTGATAAACCTATTCATTACAAAGGTCTGCTTCACTTTAGACTATTACCTGTAGAGGTAGTTGTATAGTGAAAATCCTCAGGGATGGTGCACCTCCTTATCCCTTAGCTGGCAATTAAAAATACCTCTTGAATGCAGACAGAACTCAAGTCACCCAATTATCTGGAACCAACAGGGATTACAGTATGATATTAAGTGTGTTTAAGTGATTTTGGTGTGAATATGAATACCTACATTACTAGGTTTTACTAAAAGGGATTTCGTAAATGTGGTGGTTCTATAGCAAGTTAATTAATACTTTCAGTGACTGGGATTTTTGTTTGACAGACAGAATGCTATTAGACACCAAAGTGACTCAATAACTGAACAGGCCTTTTTTTTCTTCCGCAATGCAAGAACAAGCTTGTTATGCAACAACATATTAATAATCTGGTCTGCAATCTAACACAATTGACTTCTGTCTACTTAACTCGCATTGAAATAATGATGAGGAAAACATGTCTTATTTCATGGTAACCATTGTCTCTTCTTTTTAACTCTTTCAGGAGTGCTGAAGTATCACTTTAGCCAAAATAAAAGATAGAAAAATTTCAGTTGAAATCATCGGCTTAATGCTTGTTTGCCATGGCCAGGGTTCTGCCATGGCTCTCGCCCAGCGGAACAGTACGGTCCCACTTATTTAAACGACCTGCCGCATCTGCCAGGGGGAGGTACACCATAGCAGGTTGTAAAATCCTGGCCCATATTCCTCAACTATTGTGCTTCTCCCCTTCCCTCAGATCTCCCACCCAAAGAACGTGATCTAACTGTAATGTCATAACTATGTTCTGTATTGTGGGTTTTAAACAGAAAGGAAAGATGTGGTTTAGACACGTGGGCCGAAATTTTCACACCCCGCCCACCACGGGAATCATAATGGGCAGGACACAGACAATGCAAACGTCCGTTGACCTCAGGCGGGATTTTCCGGCTTTGGGGCGAACATGGCCAGAAAATCCCACCTGTAGGTTCAAAGTAACACACAGCATCGAAAAGCTGTTCTCTGCACAGAACAGAAAATGAAACTTATAGTAGCCTGTGAAATCATCACCAACACATCATGGGATCAGTCTTAAAGCAATCATGCAAACTGTTAAATATATAACACCCCTCCCCTTTTACTTCTGTGGTCATGGCAATTAATTACTATGATGTTATACATAGAATCAATAATGCTCTAGACACAGTATTATGCATCCTTAATCATTACACACAGTCAATAAGAAAGTTGATCAGGAAGATGTCTATTCCTCTTTGGTTCTATAAGTTGTTCTGAAGTATGGTTGTCCTTGACCCTAGAAGTATGATTAGGAACTTCAGTGGACATTTCATCTCTTGGAACTAATTCTGCATCATACCCGCTTGTTATAATAGTATAAACACAATCATTAGGCAACTCAGATTCAACGAAGTCTTCCGTAGTAGTACTTGCAACAGTAGGGACATCTGAAGACAATTTGGAGAAAAAGTTTTGAAATGACAACAACTGGTCAGCATAGTGTTGCCAAGCTGATTAATGTTTGGTTTGAACCGTATAAGTGTGACACTGTCCCTTAAAAAAAAAAAGAATTTTAAGCATGTTCTAAAGAACAAAGAAAATTACAGCACAGGAACAAGCCCTTCGGCCCTCCATGCCTGCACCGAAAATACTGCCCGACTTAACTAAAACCCCCTACCCTTCTGGGGACCATATCCCTCTATTCCTATCTTATTCATGTATTTGTCTTAAAAGTCACTTCCGTATCTGCTACCACTACCTCCGCCGGCAACGAGTTCCAGGCACCCACCACCCTCTGTAAAAAATCTGCTTCGTACATCTCCTTTAAACCTTGCCCCTCGCACCTTAAACCTGTGCCCTCTAGTAATTGACTCTTCCACCCTGGGAAAAAGCTTCTGACTATCCATTCTGTCCATGCCTCTCAATCTTGTAGACTTCTATCAGGTCGCCCCTCACCCCTTTTCTCTACAATTATAAGCAGGCACTGAGTTGTTCGCCCTTTTATTGTTGCTAGAGCCTTTTGTTTATTTTTAATTTGGGTCTAATGCAATGTCCTGGAGTTTTACGACCCTTTTGAATTATCAGGGGAAGGTTGATTGATAGGTCAAGGTCAGGTGGTACTTTGGAGACAATTCAGAGATCTTTACTTTCAATTTGGCTGCTGGCTCGGCAGAACCTGTTGGACTCCAGACTCCAAGCAGTGTGTTACTGTGTTTCTCTCCCTGGTATTGGAAATTTAGCTCTTGGTGGCTGGCCAGCTAGTAACTAGAGGCAAGGAGAGCCTCTGTCTCTCAAAGTGCTGAAAGTATCAGGGTCAGAAGGCCTTAGTGTTTTCAACTCACCATCCAAAGGAGTAAACCACAGAAGGGGTTGGAACGCCACAAGATCTAGCATCACATCAGCATACTTATTTTCTGTGCTAAACCGAAACCGGGATGTTTGTGTTAGAACAGTATAGTTAGCTATTAAGGTTTATACAATATCACGGTTGGGTTTTTTTTCTTGATTTTAATTGGTAAAAGCTATTGCTAATTTTCTTTCTATATGTTAACTGTATTCTTAAATAAACTTTGTTTGATAAAAGCTCCTTAGTGTGTCACTTAAATCATACCTGGAGTAAAACATCTTATGTTTACCCGTCCCAAAGTTCAAAGTGCAAAATTTATGATCTAGGCTGACTTCATAAACCACCTTGGAGTTTCTGACCTGGATTATAACACAAGAAATTAGGCTTGTTTTTGCTAAAACTTTGGCAGGTACCCATTTCTCACTTGTGGTTTAATTACATGTTAACACTTGATCACCTTGTTGAAATGAGTGCTATTTTGTGCTCACCTCTCATCTAGCAAATTGACATTGTTGCTGACGTTCTACTATCTCTGAAGTTTCTGGAGGTAATAACAAATCAAACGTGGTTCTTCACTTTCTCTTTAAGAATATTAATGCAATTGAACATTGGGTAGTTGCACGATTAATATTTCTGTAAGATGCCAAAAAGTAATTCTCATGATGTGATAATGAACCTTGTTCACTTGGAGATTTTAAAGAATGTTTCAAGGATTGTACAAATTTTGAGTTAATCCATTGGTGGATGGATGATTAGGTGCAGATTTTAAATGATGAATATCATTTATTTTGAGATAATCCTCAAATTCTTGTGGGGTAAACTGTGATCAATTATCACTAACAATCTGTTCTGGTTTCCAAGTCTTTCAAAAATGTCAAGGTTTTAAATGGTTTGTTCAGATATAGTAGATCTCATGATAACAAATTCTGGCCACACTGAGTGTGCATCAATTAGGACTAAGAACATGTAATCCTCAAAAGTACCAGCAAAGATTTACATGCAATAATTGCCAGGGCATTTTATGCCACTCTCAAGGGTATAGAGGAGACAATAGTGGTGTAGTTTTATATAGTCGAGAGCTTCAAGTTTTTAAGTGTCCAGATCACCAACAACCTGTCCTGGTCCCCCCCATGCTGACACTACAGTTAAGAAAGCCCACCAATGCCTCTACTTCCTCAGAAGACTAAGGAAATTTGGCATGTCAGCTATGACTCTCACCAACCTTTACAGATGCACCATAGAAAGCATTCTTTCTGGTTGTATCACAGCTTGGTATGGCTCCTGCTCTGCCCAAGACTGCAAGGAACTACAAAAGGTCATGAATGTAGCCCAATCCATCACGCAAACCAGCCTCCCACCCACTGACTCTGTCTACACTTCCTGCTGCCTCGGTAAAGCAGCCAACATAATTAAGGACCCCACACATTCTCTTTTCCACCTTCTTCCGTCGGGAAAAAGATACAAAAGTCTGAGGCCACATATCAACCGACTCAAGAACAGCTTCTTCCCTGCTGCCATCAGACTTTTGAATGGACCTACCTTGCATTAAGTTGATCTTTCTCTACACCCTAACTATAACTGTAACACTACATTCTGCACTCTTTCATTTCCTTCTCTATGAACGGTATGCTTTGTCTGTATAGTGCGCAAGAAACAATAATTTTCACTGTATGCTAATACATGTGACAACAATAAATCAAATCAACTTTGCACAGGATTGACACTGTCCCTCTTTTTCTTCAATCTGGGCATCCAGACCCGGCCACCAAAATAACTATGTGCTAATTCCTCCACACGGACTATACTAGGATGATCTTCATGCAATTGTTCAAGAACTCTGTGATTCTGTGGATTAGGTGGGAAGGTCAGGACATTTCATGCGTCAGTGCAGACTCGATTGGCTGAAGGGCCTCTTCTGCACTGTAGTATTCTGTGATTCTATTCTGTGATTCTCTGAACTACAGATTAGGAGGAATGATCATTCGGATTCTCCACAGTAAACACACACTTTGGACGGTCAACAAGCTTTCTTGATACATATGGTTTCAAATCAGGATGCGTACAATTCGTTCCAGCTATCATTCCTTCATTTCAATACCATATCCATCACCTTCCCCATCACAGGGTCATTTCTGGTATGTCTCTGAACATGAAAAGCTGTCACAGGCAAATGATCGACTCAGGAAAAATAAAAGCTGTGTCTTACCACCATTCAAGCTGGCAAGATTTTCCCATCCCGCCGCAGTGAACGGAGATTAGGCTGGCTGCCAAATTCTTCGACGGGAGTGTGGCGTGAACGGCAGATAACATCACACCCATCGAATATTAGCAAAACTGGTCAGTGGCAGGTGCTCAATACATAGGTAAGTGTGGTAATGCATCAGCCGACTGCCGATACTTTATATCATAGGAGTATGCACATAAGATTACTGACCATCTTAACAATGGGATAGCAGCTAATGAAGGTATGCCTTTATATGGCCCGAAAATAGCAGTTAAGGGTCGATGATGAGTCAATAATGTGAAATGACAACCATATAAATAATGATAAAACCCTCATATGCCAAAAATGATAATCAATCCGTTTTTTTCTAGCTGAGCATACTTAGATTCAGCACTAGTCAGAGTACACAAAGCAAAAGCTATCGGTCATTCTTTTCCCAAAGCATAATATGCAAAATGACTGCCCCTACTCCATAAAGTGAAGTATCACAAGCAAGCAGTAATGTTAGCTTTGGATGAAAATGAACCAATACTTCAGACTTCTGCAAAGCAAAGTGTGGGTGGCATGTGGCACAGTGGTTAGCACCCAGGTTCAATTCCTGTTTTCAATGACTCTCTGTGTGGAGTTTGCACATTCTCCCTGTGTCTGCATGGGTTTCCATCTCCTACCACAGTCGAACAATGTTCAGGTTAGGTCGATTGGCTGTGCTAAATTGTTCCTTAGTGTCCAAGATATGTAGGTTAAATGGATTAGCCATGATAAATATATAGGGTTATGGGATAGGGCCTGTGGAAGATATTCTGTCAGAGTGCCGGTGCAGACTCAATGGGCTGAATGGCTTCCTTCTGCACTGTAGGGATTCTATGACATCCTTCTACGCTTTCTTACAATCTGTTGTCCAGTCCCATGACTGTTTCTGAAAAAGTAAGTTATGCAATGGCTTCAACAATGTAGCTAGGTTCGGAACAAATTTGCCATAATAATTTACTAATCCTAGAAAGGACCTCAATTGCGTCACATTCATCGATGTTTCTAAAATAGCTTCCATCTTTTTAGGTGCTTTATGTAGGCCTTTACGATTAATGACATGACCCAACTGACATTTGGAAAAAGTCACACTTTTTTTCTTGATACGCATACCCTGTGTTTGAAGATGTTACAATGTTGTTTCTAAATTATTTAAATGCCCTTGTTCACTGGACCCTGTTATTAGAATATCATCCAGGTAACATTGTACACCAGAGAGGCCATTTAAAATCTAATTCATTGATCTTTGGAATGGAGCTGGTGTGGATGTTATTCTAAAAGGCAATCTTTCGTTATGAAAAATACCTTTATGAGTAACAACAGTAAGCAATGGTTGAGATTCAGTGGCTACATTCATCTGCAAGTATGCTTATGAAAGATCAATCTTGCTGAATTTCTGCCCACCTGAAACCCCAGCAAACGAATCTCCAATTAAAGGAGGTGGATCTTGATTAGCACACAACACTGGATATATGGTTGTTTTAAAATCATTTCAAATACAAAGTGAACCATCTAATTTCACAACAGGTATGATGGCAGTGGCTCAGTCACTCATTGTAAATGGCTCTAACACACCAGTGTTAACAAGTCATACTCAGTCTTCTTTGACCTGGGGATGAATTGACACCGAACATAGTTAGGGCATTAGTCTTATGGCACCACTCTTGGTTGAGACCTTTTGGTTGACTATAAGGTTTTATCTTGAGTTTCACTTGAACTCCCTCCATTGAGCCAAGCATCTCTTCGAAAACACTCACATTTATCCAAAAGGTGCTGTAGGTCTGTTTTGACATTGACGAATCTGTTGACAGCAATCCCATCAAGCTTTATCTTCTCCAACCATGATCTCCCAAATAGAGCTGGAAAATTACCATGGGCCACAAGAGGCAACTTTGCTGTTTGTCCATTCAACTCTTCATTGATCACGATGTAACCTTTGAACAGCATGCTCTCTTCTGTGTATGCCCTTAAAATCACATCAGCTAGTTTTAAAGGAAAATGCTTCAGCTTTTTCTGGTATGCAGTCTCAGGAATTAAAGATACAGCAGCATCAGTATCAACCACCATCCTAATACATAAGTGACGTGATCTACCTTGTATGGATAAAACATTCAGTTGGAGATCTTCAGAATATTTCTGGACATTCTTCTTCTCAACTGTATCTCTTTTCTGGCATATTATTAATTATTTGTAGGATGCAACTTATTTTTCTTATTGAAGGTACCCAGGTTCTTCTTCTGAATATTCTTCTCATGGGAAGTTGATCTAACCTAACAAGCTTTTGCAATGTGACCCATTTTGCCATACTTCTTGCATTGGCTATCTATGCTCCAGCATTCACTCACTGGTCCATTTTGGCACATCAGTGACATGCTTGTTGCTATTTTGACTTCTTATGGGCAGTTCCCAATTTGTGGACCTTCATTCATGCACCACATTATGAAGCCTCTTTAGTAGCCAGTTCCATCAACACTGCAATTCTATTGCTGTTTTTAAACATGTTCAGTAGGCAATCTTCTTTGGATAGCCTCATTGTGGACACCACAAACTAGACAATCTCCAAGATTATCTTCTAATGACTCACCAAACTCATAATACTGTGCCAGCTTTTTTAAGGTTGCCACAAACTGAGCAATGCTTTCGCCTTCCACTTAAATTCCTTTGGTGGAACCCAAACCGTTCTTCGATGATCAGTGTACTTAACTTTGGAATCACCCAGAATCTATGTGATCCACCTTGTATGGATAAAACATTCAGTTGGAGCTCTTCAAAATATTTCTGGACATTCTCTTCTTCACAGTTGTACCTCTTTTCTGCCATATTATGAAATTCTTTGTAAGATGCAACTTATTTTTTTTCTTGAAGGTACTCAGATTCTTCTTCTGAATATTCTTCTCAGAGGAAGTTGATCCAACCTAACAAGCTTTTGCAATGTGACCCATTTTGCCATACTTTGAAGAGTAATGTCCTTCAAAGATCTTTGTCAAGTCATCATAAGTTTTGGTATCTGGCTTTGCTGGATGAACTAAGCTTTTGAACAAATTGAAGGTTTTACTTCCTATTGTACTGAGAAAAGATAGTATAAGCAACTCGTTTGCCATTTTATTGGCTTATACAAAGTATTGAATATGCTCTGCTTAGAACTCCATGTTTCATATTCATAATTGAAAGGACCCATGGCACCATGATGCACCATTTCTCTTGCGGGCACTAGCAACTCAAGACTGCTCAGTATTATTTTTTAACCTCTTCTCAGTACTCTCATTTTTACCCTGGAGACCATTGCTTGATGTCTGTTTTTCAACTGCATCCCTTCTCTTCAAATATGCCAGATAATGCCTAAAATCTTACCCTTTTCTTATGGATGAACCAAGCTCCAGGGCAAATTGGAGGTTTTATTTCCTATTGTGCTGAGAACAACTGGTACAAGCAAGTCATTTGTGATTTTATTTGCTTGTACAAAGTACTGAAAATGCTCAGCATAGGAATTCCATGATGCATTTTCTTCATTGAAAGGCCCCATGGCACCTAATTGACCAGTATTTCTCTTGCAGGCAATAGCAACTTGAGACTGCTTAGTATATATTTTTTACTGTCTTCCCAGTACTCCCATTTTTACCCAGGAGACTGTTTGTTTACTTGCTGTTCTTTTTCTAAACAACCTCAACACTACAGCAAAGTATCCCTTCTTTTTAAATGTGCCAGATACTGCTCAGATTGGAAACCCCCCTCCCTCTTTTAAAAGCACAGCATTATTTTTTCTTGCTTGGTCTTCCTGCACTAGCACTTCAATCTTTAATCCTGTTGTTGATTTTCCCCAGCCTTCTAATGTTCAAAGTGTGAGGACTCACAATGTTCTTTTCTACTACTTAGGATGTTTCTCAATATTCTCGATGAAACAAAATTCATTCACATTAGTAAAAGAAAATTGGCAACGTCCTAACTATGTCCGGGGTTGAGAGTTTTAATCAAAAAGAAATGGTTTGCACATATAGATTCAAAATAACACACAATAGTGTGTCACCATCGTACATGCCCAAACGTGAGATTCTCCCACCATGCTATGCTCGAAAACTAGCGCGGCGGGATTGAAGAATTGCCCCCATGTTTTCTGCGAACATAGAATGTTTTGAGTGGATATCAGAAGCATACTGAATATTTCAATGAAGTGCATTCTCAGTCTTACCTCACAAACCCACGGGTGAGGATAGGCCCCACCCCCTGAAATCTAATGAGATTCACACTGGTGGCCTCTGCAATGCACAGAGTGTGGGAGATTCTAGTCTGAACTCCCACTGAAAAAAGCAGCGTGAATTACTCCAGTTTTCCCGCGAATTCCACACTTAATTTTTTTGGGTGAGAATCGCCCCCATTGTGACAAAAGACCTCCATAATACATCAAATTTTATAAACCATGAGAATATGGCACAATATTGAATTAGACTTCTGGCATACCTCTTAGACTTTATACAACAAACTGCAGATATAATATTTTTCACAAATGTTTGATATTAATTACCAACTTTAAAGAGCACTTCTGAGCACTCGATATAATTTGTGTTATTAGTTTGCATTTGATTTCTCAAGGCTATGGTGTTATCTTTGGGATATTTATTTAAGGTGGTTTACCTTGCCTTAGCTTCAAACAAAATCTGGATAGAATGTGAGTTTCACTTCATGCACAGTTATAGTAACATAGGAAATGATGTAGGCCATTCACATTGTTGTGCACATTCTGCCATTCTTTAGATCCATTTACCTGCCTTTGCTCCATATAAGTTGATACCCTTATCTAACAAAAATCTGTTGATCATAATCTGGGAAATTTCAGGTGATTCAACCTCCATTGCCTTTTGGGGAGAGTTTTTTTTAAAGTTGATTTATTAGTGTCACAAGTAGGCTTACATTCACACTGCAATGAAGTTACTGTGAAAATACCCTAGTTGCCACACTCTGGCGCCTGTTTGGGTACTGAGGGAGCATTTAGCATGGCCAATTCACCTAACCTGCACATTTTTGGACTGTGGGAGGAAACCGGAGCATCCGGAGGAAACCCACGCAGACACAGGGAGAATGTGCAAACTCCACACAGACAGTGACCCAAGCCAGAAATCGAACTGGGTCCCTGGTGCTGTGAGGCAGCAGTGCTAACCACTGTGCCGCCCCGTGCTATGCTGCTGTATCTTGCCTATCCCTAATTACCTTTGAGTAAATGGTGGCCATTGTAAGGGCTGCCTTCTTGAACTGCTGAATGTTATGTAATACACCTTACAGTGCTGTTAGGGAGGGAGTTCTAGGATTTTGACCATGGCAGCGAATGAATGGTGACAAATTTCCACGTCAGGATGGTGAATGCGTCGGAGGGCAGCTTCCAAAAGTAGTGGTGTTCCCACGTGTCTGCTGCCCTTGTCCTTCTAAATGGTAGTGATTGTGGGTTTGGGAAGTGCTACCTAAGGAGCCTTGGTGAGTTCCTGCAGTGCATCTTGTAGATGGTACACACTGCTGCTACTGTTCCTTGGTGGTGGAGGGAGTGAGTATTTGTGGATAGGGTGTCAAGCAAGTAGACTGCTTTGTCCTGGATGGTGCCAAACTTCTTCTGTGTAGTTGTAGCTGCACATGTCTAGGCAAGTGAGTGTATTCCATCACACTCCTGACTTGTGCCTTGTAGATGGTACACAAGTTCTGGGGAGTCAAGAGGTGAGTTACTCACCACAGGATTTCTAGCCTTTGACCTGCTCTTGAAGCCATGGTATTTATATGGCTAGCCCAGTTTGGCTTCTGGTCAATGGTAATCCCCAGCATGTTGAAAGTGGAGGATTAAGTGACAGTAATGCCATTGAATACCAAGGGGCAACGTTTAGATTTGTTTCTGTTGGAGATCGTCATTGCATGACATTTATGTGGCACAAAAGTTATTTGCCTCTTGTTAACCCAAGCCTAGATATTATTCAGATATTGCTGAATTTGGACATGGACTACTTTAGTATGAGAAGACATGAATGGCGCAGAACATTGTGCAGTCATCAGTGAACATACCCACTTCTGACCTGATGATGATGGAAGGTCATTGATGAGGCGGTTAAAGATGGTTGGGTCTATGATACTACCCTGAGAAACTCTTGCAGTGATCATAACTGAGATGATTGAACTCCAATCACCATAACCATCTTCCTTTATGTCATACATGAATCCAACCAGTGGAGAAATTTTCCCCTGATTCCCACTGACTCCAGTTTTGCCGGCACTCCTTGATAGCACTGCCATCACTTTATTGATGGTTGAGAGAAGGCTGATGGGGTAGTAATTGGCTGGGTTGGATTTCATAGGATTCTTACAGTGCTATTCGGTCCATCAAGTCTGCACCAAGTCTCTGACAGAATATCTTACCCAGGCTTATCCCCCGCAATCCCATACATTTATCATGGCTAATCCACCTAACCTGTACATCATTGGACTTCAGGAAGCGTAGTAGACAACATGCCCCTGTCTACATCATCGGGGACAAAGTAGAAAGGGTCGAGAGCTTCAGGTTTTTAGGTGTCCAGATCATCAACAACCTGTCCTGGTCCCCCATGCCAACACTATAGTTAAGTAAGCCCATCAATGCCTCTACTTTCTCAGAAGACTGAGGAAATTTGGCATGTCAGCTACAACCCTCACCAACTTTTACAAATGCGCCATAAAAAGCACTCTTCTGTATCACAGCTTGATATGGCTTCTGCTCTGCCCAAGACTGCAAGAAACTACAAAAGGTTGTGAATGTAACCCAATTCATCACGCAAACCATCCACTGACTCTGTCTACACTTCCCACTGCCTCGGCAAAGCAGCCAGCATAATTAAGGACCCCACACACCCCGGACATTCTCGCTTCCACCTTCTTCCATCGGGAAAAAGATACAAGTCTGAGGTCACGTACCAACTGACTCAAGAACAGCTTCTTCCCTGCTGCATTCAGAATTTTGAATGGACCTACCTTGCATTAAGTTGATCTTTCTCTACACCCTAGCTATGACTGTAACACTATATTCTGCACTCTCCTGTTTCCTTCTCTATGAACGGTATGCTTTGTCCATATCGCGCGCAAGAAATAATACGTTTCACTGTATACTAATACATGTGAAATGATAAATCAAATCAAACAGAATGAAATAGCAAGCACTGATTTTTTTTAAACGACAGATTTGTTTTTAAATTAATGGTGAGGAGATATCATGCCCTTTACACTACCATTGTCCCAGTGTACATTCATGTAATTAAAAGTCCCCCATTAAAACTACTCTATAATGTTTGCATCTGAGAAATTCTTCCCATCTCGATGACAACGTGAATCACATGGTCCTAGAAAAAGAAATGATGATTAGCTATCCTTGAGACCTCAATTCCTTTTCACCTTGGAAGCACGTGGACTGGTTAAAGCTCAACTGTCTACAACATAATATGCTCAACACTTTTCTAGAACTTTGGGGACGCACAATCTGTCCACTGTTAACACAGAGGTTGCTGCCATTACCTCCAAGTATAAACATGTTGCATCTTCTTCCCAGTAAAACAATCTGTGTCATTTTTAATCATTAATAATCAATTCATCCAAGTTTGCTATCAGGCAGACTTTAGAACACGTCTCATGACCCCTTCCATTTTAGCTTAAATTAAAGAGACAATCTCAAAGCATAATAATCTTATAAATGTCAAAATTCTAACACAGCTGAGTTGTTTCTCTCTCCATCTTGTGTTAAAAATTGGAATGATGTTTATGATTTTCCCAATCCAAAGATATAGGGATGATTCTCCCAAAAAAATTCCAAGTGTCGAATTTGCGTAAAAACTGGAGTAAATCAGGCTGTTTTTTTCAGCTAGAGTTTAAAAATGAATCTCCCACATTCTGTAAACTACAGAGTGCACTAGCATGAATCAGTCCAAAAATACATTGGTGGGGCCTACTTTTGCTAGAGAGGCCAGCGAGTGAAACTCTGCAGGTCCACGCAATTGTGGGATGTTCTGTTTCACTGGCTGTCTTGTCTGGAGACAATACACATCTTTTTAGCCTGTCTTGATGCTCTCTCCACTCACATTGTTTTGTTTCTTAAAGACTTGATTAGTTGTAAGTATTCGCATTCCAACCATTATTCATGTAATTTGAGTCTGTGTCTTTATACGCTCTGTTTGTGAACCGAATTCCCACTCACCTGAAGAAGGGGCTAAGAGCTCCGAAAGCTTGTGTGGCTTTTGCTACCAAATAAACCTGTTGGACTTTAACCTGGTGTTGTTAAACTTCTTACTGTGTTTACCCCAGTCCAACGCCGGCATCTCCACATCATATCTGATCGAAGGCAGAGGGTGGTGGTGGATGGAAAATTTTCGGACTGGAGGCAGGTTGCTAGCGGAGTGCCACAGGGATCAGTGCTTGGTCCTCTGCTCTTTGTGATTTTTCTTAATGACTTAGAGGAGGGGGCTGAAGGGTGGATCAGTAAATTTGCTGATGACACCAAGATTGGTGGAGTAGTGGATGAGGTGGAGGGCTGTTGTAGGCTGCAAAGAGACATAGATAGGATGCAAAGCTGGGCTGAAAAATGGTAAATGGAGCTTAACCCTGATAAATGTGAGGTGATTCATTTTGGTAGGACTAATTTAAATGTGGATTACAGGGTCAAAGGTAGGGTTCTGAAGACTGTGGAGGAACAGAGAGATCTTGGGGTCCATATCCACAGATCTCTAAAGGTTGCCACTCAAGTGGATAGAGCTGTGAAGAAGGCCTATAGTGTGTTAGCTTTTATTAACAGGGGGTTGGAGTTTAAGAGCTGTGAGGTTATGCTGCAACTGTACAGGACCTTGGTGAGACCACATTTGGAATATTGTGTGCAGTTCTGGTCACCTCACTATAAGAAGGATGTGGAAGCGCTGGAAAGAGTGCAGAGGAGATTTACCAGGATGCTGCCTGGTTTGGAGGGTAGGTCTTATGAGGAAAGGTTGAGGGGGCTAGGGCTGTTCTCTCTGGAGCGGAGGAGGCTGAGGGGAGACTTAATAGAGGTTTATAAGATGATGAGGGGGATAGATAGAGTGAACGTTCAAAGACTATTTCCTCGGGTGGATGGAGCTATTACAAGGGGGCATAACTATAGGCTTCATGGTGGGAGATATAGGAAGGATATCAGAGATAGGTTCTTTACGCAGAGAGTGGTTGGGGTGTGGAATGGACTGCCTGCAGTGATAGTGGAGTCAGACACTTTAGGAACATTTAAACAGTTATTGGATAGGCACATGGACCACACCAGGATGATAGGGAGTGGGATAGCTTGATCTTGGTTTCAGATAAAGCTCGGCACAACATCGTGGGCCAAAGGGCCTGTTCTGTGCTATACTGTTCGATGTTCTATGTACTTGTTCTTCTACTATGAAGACCGACGGAAAGTACCTGTTCAATGCCTCAGCCATTTCCTAATTTCCCATTATTAAATCCCCCGTCTCATCCTCTAAAGGACCAATGTTTACCTTAGCCACTCTGTTTCACTTTATATATTTATAGAAAGTTTTGCTATCTGTTTTTATATTCTGAGCTAGTTTACTCTCAATCTATCTTATTTTTCTTTACAGCTGTTTTCGTGGCTGGTAACCTTTAAAGATTTTAGTTTCCTACTAATCTTTGTCACTTTGTATGCATTTTCTTTCAATTTTATATCCTCCTTTATTTCCTTAGATATCCATGGCTGATTATCCCTTTTCCTACAGTCCTTCCTTTTCACTGCTATATACTTTGGCTGAGCACTATATTTTAAAAAATCACTTTGGAAGTCCTCCACTGTTCCTCAATTGTCTCACCATAAATTCTTTTCTCCCAGTCTACCTTAGCTAACTCCTCCCTCATCCCTTTGTAGTCTCCTTTGTTTAAGCACAAGACACTGGTGTTGGATTTTATCTTCTCACCCTCCATCTGTATTTTAAATTCAACCATACTGTGATCGCTTCTTCCGAGGGGGTCCCTAACTGTGAGATCGTTAATTATTCCTGTCTCATTACACAGGACCAGATCTAGGATAGCTTGCTCCCTCGTAGGTTCTGTTACATACTTTAAGAAAAAGGAAGAACAAACTTGTATTTATTTCATGATCAAGGGGCATCCCAAACACTTTACACTGAATGAAATAGTTTTCAAGCGTAATTACTGTTGAAATGTAAGAAAAATAGAAATGTAGCTAAAATAACCAGAGAATCATAGAATGCCTACAGTGCAGAAGAAGGCCATTCAGCCCATTGAAACTGCACCAACAACAATCCCACTCAGGCCCTATCCCCGTAACTCCACATATTTACCCTGTTGATCCCCCGACACTAAGGGGCAATCAATTAGCATGGCCATTCAACCTAACCTGCACATCTTTGGACTGTGGAAGGAAACCGGAGCACCTGGAAGAAACCCACGCAGCCTTGGGGAGAACGTACAAACTCCACACAGTCACCCAAGGCTGGAATCGAACCCGGGTCCCTGGCACTGAGAGGCAGCTAACCACTGTGTCATGATGCCACCTACAAACAGCAAACAGAAACTAATGACCAGGTTACCTGTTTCAGTGATGTTGGTTGGAAATAACTATTGATTAAGATACAGGGAAGAACACAATGGGACATCTTGTGCTGCTTGAGGGGACAGGCAGGCCATGAGTTAAACATCCATTTTGAAAGACAGCACCTCAGATAGTGCAGCACTTTCTCAGTTCTGCATTGAAATATCAACTTAGATTTCGTGCTCCAGTCTCTGGAGTGGAACTTGAACACACACGTTTCTGTCTTGGTAAAATCCAGCTGAGGCAAGCTTAACGTCTATAGATTGTGAAGAAGTTTTAGATTCTTCAAAGTAGGCATCAAAAAATGAGAATTCTGCTGTCTTACAGAGGAGTCATCCAACTCTTCAAATGTATCATATTTCACATGGTCCACACAGAAAAATTGCAGAAAACTGCATCTTTATTTACTCAGTAAGAAGTCTCACAACACCAGGTTAAAGTCCAACAGATTTATTTGGTAGCAAATACCATAAGCTTTCGGAGCACTGCTCCTTCGTCAGATGGAGTGGAAATGTGCTCTCAAACAGTGCACAGACACACAAATCAAGTTACAGAATACTAATTAGAATGCAAATCTCTACAGCCAGCCAGGTCTTAAAGGTACAGACAATGTGGGTGGAGGGAGCATTCAACACAGGTTAAAGAGATGTGTATTGTCTCCAGACAGAACAGCTAGTGAGATTCTGCAAGAGCAGGGGCAAGCTGTGGGGGTTACTGATAATGTGACATAAATCCAACATCCCGGTTTAGGCCGTCCTCATGTGTGCGGAACTTGGCTATCAGTTTCTGCTCAGTGACTCTGCGCTGTCGTATGTTGTGAAGGCCGCCTTGGAGAACGCTTACCTGAAGATCCAAGGCTGAATGCCCGTGACTGCTGAAGTGCTCCCCCACAGGAAGAGAACAGTCTTGCCTGGTGATTGTCGAGCAGTGTTCATTCATCCGTTGTCGTAGCGTCTGCATGGTTTCCCCAATGTACCATGCCTCGGGACATCCTTTCCTGCAGCGTATCAGGTAGACAACGTTGGCCGAGTTGCAAGAGTAGGTACCGTGTACCTGGTAGATGGTGTTCTCACGTGAGATGATGGCATCCATGTCGATGATCTGGCATGTCTTGCAGAGTTTGCTGTGGCAGGGTTGTGTGGTGTTGTGGTCACTGTTCTCCTGAAGGCTGGGTAGTTTGCTGCGGACAATGGTCTGTTTGAGGTTGCGTGGTTGTTTGAAGGCAAGAAGTGGGGGTGTGGGGATGGCCTTGGCGAGATGTTCGTCTTCATCAATGACATGCTGAAGGCTCCGGAGGAGATGCCGTAGCTTCTCCGCTCCAGGGAAGTACTGGACGACGAAGGGTACTCTGTCCACCGTGTCGCGTGTTTGTCTTCTGAGGAGGTCGGTGCGGTTTTTCGCTGTGGCGCGTCGGAACTGTTGATCGATGAGTCGAGCGCCATATCCTATTCTTAGGAGGGCATCTTTCAGCGTCTGGAGGTGTCTGTTGTGATCCTCCTCATCCGAGCAGATCCTGTGTATACGGAGGGCTTGTCCGTAGGGGATGGCTTCTTTATTGTGTTTAGGGTGGAAGCTGGAGAAGTGGAGCATCGTGAGGTTATCCGTGGGCTTGTGGTACAGTGAGGTGCTGAGGTGACCGTCCTTAATGGAGATGCATGTGTCCAAGAATGCAACCAAGAATGCACTTCTCCAGCTTCCACCCTAAACACAATAAAGAAGCCATCCCCTACGGACAAGCCCTCCGAATACACAGGATCTGCTCGGATGAGGAGGATCGCAACAGACACCTCCAGACGCTGAAAGATGCCCTCATGAGAACAGGATATGGCGCTCAACTCGTCGATCAACAGTTCCGACGCGCCACAGCGAAAAACCGCACCGACCTCCTCAGAAGACAAACACGCGACACGGTGGACAGAGTACCCTTCGTCGTCCAGTACTTCCCCGGAGCGGAGAAGCTACGGCATCTCCTCCAGAGCCTTCAACATGTCATTGATGAAGACGAACATCTCGCCAAGGCCATCACCACACCCCCACTTCTTGCCTTCAAACAACCACGCAACCTCAAACAGACCATTGTCCGCAGCAAACTACCCAGCCTTCAGGAGAACAGTGACCACGACACCACACAACCCTGCCACAGCAACCTCTGCAAGACGTGCCGGATCATCGACACGGATGCCATCATCTCACGTGAGAACACCATCTACCAGGTACACGGTACCTACTCTTGCAACTCGGCCAACGTTGTCTACCTGATACGCTGCAGGAAAGGATGTCCCGAGGCATGGTACATTGGGGAAACCATGCAGACGCTACGACAACGGATGAATGAACACCGCTCGACAATCACCAGGCAATACTGTTCTCTTCAAATCGTGACTTCAGCAGTCATGGGCATTCAGCCTTGGATCTTCAGGTAAGCGTTCTCCAAGGCGGCCTTCACAACACACGACAGCGCAGAGTCGCTGAGCAGAAACTGATAGCCAAGTTCCGCACACATGAGGACGGCCTAAACCGGGATGTTGGATTTATGTCACATTATCAGTAACCCCCACAGCTTGCCCCTGCTCTTGCAGAATCTCACTAGCTGTTCTGTCTGGAGACAATACACATCTCTTTAACCTGTGTTGAATGCTCCCTCCACCCACATTGTCTGTACCTTTAAGACCTGGCTGGCTGTAGAGATTTGCATTCTAATTAGTATTCTGTAACTTGATTTGTGTGTCTGTGCACTGTTTGAGAGCACATTTCCACTCCATCTGACGAAGGAGCAGTGCTCCGAAAGCTTATGGTATTTGCTACCAAATAAATCTGTTGGACTTTAACCTGGTGTTGTGAGACTTCTTACTGTGTTTACCCCAGTCCAACGCCGGCATCTCCACATCTTTATTTACTGTCAAAGCAGTTTGCATTTTAATCATTTTGCACTTACCCACTATAGTAATGTTCAATTCAAAAGAGAAAATAGCGATTTAGTTTAAAGATCATCCCTCCAAAAAGAATAACCATTTCATTTTAACGGATAAAACCTCAGTTTTCTTTTTGGAAGAACTACCCGATTATTGCTGTGGATCCAGCTATAGATGGCAGTCACTCACCTGCCAATCACTTTTGCTGTAGAAAGTCTTGTAGCAGAACATAATTTAAATTATATACCACGTTATTTAAAAACATGTCAAATCATTCTTCAATTTTGATTTGACAGTGGGAGTTAAAAGTGCCCAGGCCCAGCGACTTCTTGAATCACTTAAAAATGTTTAAGTGGTACAGAAACTACTGCCAACATTCTCCAAAAATGTCAAGTATAGACAACTATAGGCCCTCCAAACACATAATCAGAAGGTAGTTAAAACAGAGCCATGGAGATCAATGACAATAATTACGCACTGAGAACGTGGATGCAGTGCCATAAGGTGTGCAATGACTCACATGACAGGTCAGTGAATCTACCTTCAAATGCCATATCCCAGCAAAGGCATCCCCTGCCTGAGACACTGCTCAATTCAGTCTGTACTGAGTGTTGATGAGACCATACCTGGTGGATTGTGTGCAGTTTTGGTTTCCTTATCCAAAAAAGAATACTTCCCATGGAGGGAGTGCAGCAAAAGTTCACCAGACTGATTCCTGAGATGGCAAGATTGTCATATGAGAAGAGATTGGGTTGACTGGGCCTGTTTTCACTAGAACTTAGAAGAATGAATAACTGAAACAGATAAAATTCTGACAGGGCTGGACAGACTGGATGTTGGGATATTGTTTTCTGTGACCAGGGTCACAGTCTTGTGATATGAAGTTTCCCATTTAGGAATGAGATAAGGAGAATTTTTTTTCATGCAGTGGGTGGTGAACCTGTGGAATTCACAGCCATAGAAGGCTGTGGAGATCAAGTCACTGAATATATTTAAGAAGGAAATAGATTTCTAGACTCTAAAGATGTTGAGGAGTATGGCGTTGAGATAGATCAGCCATGATCATGTTGAAAGGCGGAACAGGTTCAAAGGGCCGAATAGCCTACTCTTACTGCTATTGTCCATGTTTCTATGTTAATTCAGCATACCCCATCCACTGTGGAATTCACAGCCATAGAAGGCTGTGGAGATCAAGTCACTGAATATATTTAAGAAGGAAATAGATTTCTAGACTCTAAAGATCTTGAGGAGTATGGCGTTGAGATAGAAGATCAGCCATGATCATGTTGAAAGGCGGAACAGGTTCAAAGGGCCGAATAGCCTACTCTTACTGCTATTGTCCATGTTTCTATGTTAATTCAGCATACCCCATCCACACACAACCAGGAATCATATCTGACAGTCATATGTGTAATGTTAGATTGATCAGGGCTGAAAGGGTCAAATGTGTGGGATTAGGGAAACAATACCGACTACATCATGATGCAAGAGAAAGTCATATTTCTAGAAGTCTAGAAGATGTATGCTCATGGCTCAGACTGAGTAACACCTAGGCTGGAGTTTTCTCATTTTTTAACAGAATGTCAACTCAGACGGGAAAAGCAGTGCTTAGGCTGCTGGCCATACTGACAACTTTTCCCACTGTATTTTTTAAAATCAGTTGGAGCTGGGTGTGGGTCCCATGACATCACACTGGTGAGGTGGGCTCTGAATGATTCAGTACTGCCAACATTCTTGGCCTTCCAGAGATCCAGGCGCCCCAATCTTCAAAAAAAAAGAATCCTTCCCATGGTCACGGAACCCCTCACTGAGTCACATGCCCCCCCCCCCCCCCCACCCCCCCCCAGGGAACTACTCTCCACCCAGCTACACAGGGAACCAACCGCACCCCCCCATCAAACATTGGGAACACCCCCTCCATGGACATCCCAAATTAAAGACCTCCCTCCCCATCCCTGACATTTCCCCCTTGCAGTGCCCTCTGGCAGTATCCAGGTACAGCACCAGTGAGCACTGTCAGGGTACTGCCCAGGAATGACTTTCTTCTCCCTGGGGCCTATACATACCTGTGTGCCCCAGGCAGGTTCACCTTGCCAGATCCCCATTTGTCAGGACCTGTTGTGGGGGAGGGGGGTATCCTAACTTGGAGGAATAATAGAGCAGGGAAGCCCGCTGATGATACTTAAATGCATGGCAATGGCGTTCACAACCTTTCATGGTGTGAACTCCATTATATCATTATCAGGGGCGGCGACAATCAGAACAGGAAATCCTGATGACATAAAAGCCATTTGGGGACTCCTGCTGGATTCCCTGCCCCCGCTGGCCTTCCCACCTGCTGAAAACAGGGCATGAACATCAGCCCCAGTCATGTACATCTGCAAATAATTATGTTTTTACAGCAAACCAGTCATTGCTCAGACATATCCATGTGTCTACAACTGTACCTTAGCCAATCAAAACCAACAGACAACATAGTGAAACAGTGGTGGACCCGGTAACCTCCAAAACTCAACTTTCAAAAGGTTTGCAAGTCTGACCTCAAAAAAGGCACCAAAACTGAAGACTTTGACATGACAGTTGAAAATCACAATAAGAAGCTCTATGGAAGATATCAATATGGAGAGGCAGAGAAGAAATCAACTGTTCAGCTTACTAAGCGTTACACCTTGGCATGTGGCGGTCCATGAAAAATCCAGATCTGGAGTCAAAGAATCTGCCATGACCAACAATGCCCTTGCTGACCTACTACAAGACAAATTATGGTTCAGAAAACCCCCAATGATGGTACAGTTTATCAAACAAAATGTCAAAAACATTTCAGGGCAAAAAAGACCTTATGGAACAAGAGTAACCCATGCCAGTGCCAAGGTGCCAAAAAGCCCCATAGGTGTGGACAATGTCCTGCAAATGCTGCAGATTGCTTTCATTGTAAAAGGTTGGGGCACTTCAAAACAAAATGTGCACATCTAAAGCCTCTAGACACACAAAGGATCATGAGAGAACCTTTGTACACAAGGATATGAATGAAATAGAGGAGTTTCAGCATCTCACCAAAATGAGGAGCAACAATGCTTCCTCGGCCAGATCAAAGATCCAAGGGATGCTCTCTGGAATGTGGACATTTATGTCAATTGATACTCTCAAATTTGATACAGGAGCAAGTGTAACAGTCTTGTCCAATAAAGAACTGTGGCCACGGTGGCACAGTGGTTAGCACTTATGTCTCATATCACCAGGGACCTGGGTTCAATTCCCGCTTGGGTCACTGCCAGTGCGGAGTCTGCAAGTTCGCCCTGTATCTGCATGGGTTTCCTCCGGGTGCTCCAGTTTTCTCCCACGGTCTGAAAGACATGCTGGTTAGGTGCATTGGCCATGTTAAATACTCCCTCAATGTACCCGAACAGATGCCGGAGTGTGGCGACTCGGGGATTTTCACAGTACATTGAGAACAACACCCCAATACAAGAACAAACAGATATGGGAAGAATTGCACGTGCTTCACAACCAAGAATTCTCTCTTTTAAGTCAAAAAGCCTGTGTCAAACTCCAGCTTATCCAAAAGACCGACGAAATCAACCAACAAGGATCTGAATACAGCATAACTCAGAGAAAAGATGCTAAACCCTGAAGAAGACACCGCATCCACTCATGAAACAGGTTGAACTGCATCTAGTCTGAGATGACTAAGAAGGGAGTCATCTCCCTGGTTGATGAGCTGACAGAATAATGCTCCAGGATCATTCCAGTTCCTGAACAAAACGGATTCCTTCATATCTGTGTTAACCTGACGTTGCTCAACAAGGCTGTGGTGAGCGAAATCCACCTCTTGTCCTCAGTGGACAACAGCTTGACTATGATCTCCAAGATTAGTGTTCTCGAAACTTGATGCCAACAGCAGCTTTTGGCAGTTACTGTTTGATGAAAAGTCTGAATTATTGACAACATTAATTATCTCATTTGGCAGAAGTCACATGAGTATTGTTGCAGACAATTCAAATGAGCACTTTAATGGGACAGCTTGAAGGCTGATAGATACGTACAACAGGATGTTTGATGAAGTGGCAGGCATGGCTGAAAGACTACTATCACTTTAAGAAACAGAGGAGTCTGGCACCAACTTAGTACAGGGTTTTGGACAGAGCTTCAGCCTAGACTCCATTAACACATGCTGACCCAACTATGATGCAGTTTCTGATGACCAATGCTGTACAAGCAGCAGCCACCTAATGTCTGAGAGCTTCAGTAGGAGCTCAGACTGCAGCCAATGTGGCTGTGGATTACAGTGTGAAAAGGGACTTTCAGGGTGTCGTAGCAGGCCAATGATCTATCCTCCAATAGTTCGTTCAGATAGCTGAAGCAATGCCTCAGAAGACTAGCTTGGCTCCATGAAATTTGTCACTGCTGTTCTCTCTTAGAAAGACAGTTGTCCTCCCACCACAGCAGTCTAACCCAAAAGTGCATGTGCTATTGATACAATTTTCAAGAATATTCATAGCACCAAAAAATGGATGCAAGTGGTCCCACATTCTGCCCCGTGAATTTGAATAGTAGAGAAGTCACGATGAACACCATTCCAGAAGAAATAAAAGAACTAATTCCAGTACTTAATTCTAAAATGTTCAGAACTGAGGGTAAATAATTTTTCTGTGTGTACTGACATTGTAAAACATCCAAAGAGGATGTTTTTCCAATGTTGGTGCATTTCACAACCAGAGTAATACTTCCCACAGAGCAAAGAAAAGAGAAGTATGAACAGAAATAACAGAACCATGGTTCAGAGGCTTTCCTGGATAACAAAGAGGTGGGAGTCCAATGCTTTACTGAGTTAGATTGAACATATTAGGGGAATCTGAATTTGGAGCTGGGATGTAGAATTGAAATTGCCTTTTGCTGATTTTCAACCCAAAATTCAAATTGACATTAATTCATCAGCTTTCCATGGTACATGTGCAAGCTATGAGCAGCCAGTTTTTGTGCTTGTAGTAAATGGACATTGAACTTAACCTCAAATGACTGCCATCCAAGTCAGATGGATTTGAACAAGGCTAATTAAAATTTAGTCAATTTAGATTTATGAACATTTGGAAGGAGCTTAGAAGTTCAGCCCTTATACTAAATTTTGCCAACATATAACCCAAGAGTGTTCTTAGTTTGTTAATAGAATGGTTTTATTGGGCTGCATTTTATGGCTCTGCATTCATCACAACGGGGCTGTAGGAGTCCGCCCATTATGCCTACCTATGACTGCAGTGCAAATCAACACACAGCTTTCACTGAAGAACCATCTCAGGACGAACACTGAGCTGTTTCGACCTGTCCTTCTAAAGACCCTTCTGTAAATTCTTCCGAAAACCTTTTATACATTCACCAGATTCATTTTTATTGTAATTTTTTTTATCACAGCTGAGAATTTACATTAAATGTAGGATCCATTAACAAGATGGAAATTAGAGTCACTGCATTTGATGCAGTGTCTCTGAGCCTGCCACGCTTCAGGACCTTTTCTGAATAAACAGCATCATGATTTGATTGCACAAGAATACTGGCCTTTCTCCACCACCATCGACTTCCATAAAATGTGTTTATCAAACTGCAAGCAAGTAGGGTCATAAAAGCAAAATGCTGCAACAGTACTAAATCCATAATTATTGATCTCAGTGAAAAAGGCATTAGTTAAATGCTCTATTATATAGAGATTAAGCAGTTTGGAGATTATACCATTAACCTAAACTGACTTCATAATTCTTGTTGGTGCCTCCAAGTCATTTCAAGTTGTCCCAATGAATAGCTCTGAAGATTCTGTATGCTAGTATATGTCTACTCAATTTAAGCACTATTTTGTGCTTTGGAGTAAACAATAGATCAGGAAAAATATTTTACACAGCATTTAAATCGAGAGGGTAAGATTAATTTATCCAAAATGTTTCTTGGATTTCTATAGATCTGGTGATGTTTTTCAATCTATTTTGAAGAAGTATTTCTATTTGAAGCATTTGTTTTAAGTAACAAATATTACTGCACAATGCAATACATTAAATTCCTGTCCCCCTGATTGTTTAGCTGCTATATTTCCTGGCTGTGGAGAGTTAAGCAAGATGTAGAGATGCCGGCGTTGGACTGGGGTAAACACAGTAAGAAGTCCAACAACACCAGGTTAAAGTCCAACAGGTTTATTTGGTAGCAAACGCCACTAGCTTTTGGAGCGTGCTGCTCCTTCGTCAGGTGGAGTGGGAGATCTGCTCACAAGTATTACTCTGGGAAGTATTACTCTGGTTGTGAAATGCACCAACATTGGAAAAACATCCTGTTTGTGAGCAGATCTCCCACTCCACCTGACGAAGGAGCAGCGCTCCAAAAGCTAGTGGCATTTGCTACCAAATAAACCTGTTGGATTTTAACCTGGTGTTGTTAGACTTCTTCGAGAGTTAAGCAATACAGATCAGAGAGGTTTTGCTGATCTTTATTGAATTAGTTGATCTCTGCCGGGGAAACTTTGGAACTTTGCAAATGCATCAAAAACATTGTACACATTTGATGTTGAAAAACATCCCAAAAAGGATGGTGAACAAAAGAAGATGGTGTCAGGTGGTATGACAAAAAGCTTGATAAAAGTGGTGTATTTTAAAAAGTATTTTGCAGGATGATATGGAGGTGGCAACAAGAAAAGGTTTAGGGAAGGAATTCCAGAACATGAGGCGTAGTTGGCTGAAGGCATGGCAGCTAATGGTTTGGCAAAGAAACAGGTGATGAGTAGAGGCCAGACTCGAAGGAATGAAGTGTTCAAAGGAGGACGGTTGTAGAATTAGTGAAAGTAACAGAAACAGGGAGGCAGGAGACAATGGAGTAAATTAAGCATGAGGGTGAAGATTTTAAGTTTGAGACTTGGGGGTGGGATGGGGGAGGTGCAGGAACCAATGTAGGTTAGCAAGGGTACGGTATTTCATGAATATGATTCAGTGTACAAAAGGAATGCAGGTAACACCCTGAGCTAGAAATGAATAAAATAATCAACCTAGTTTTTGCTCCTGGTAACTATCCAGTAGCTTTGGCTGAAATATGTTTGCATATCAGCTGAGGACTAATTGGATTTGGCATCGATACCCTCTCCTCCACTCAGCCTCCTGCTGACACGCACTGTCTATGTTCATACATAAAGACTGGATGAGGTAAACAAGGTGGCTGACACCAATAGAATCCTACTCCAAAGTGAGTGAATGCCTTCAGGATATGAGAATACTGGAAGGACATGGAAAGAACTCTTGTCTGAAACAAAAGGAGATTTGTGCAATGCAGCATTGACTTTGCTGTAAATGTTAATTCAATACAAATCATTGTGGACCAAAGGCTCATCAATTACAAGTGCACAATTTATAGTGAAGGACTGATAAAGTGACAATCTGGAGACAGGATAGTAAATTTGTGATCTAAAACAATCATCAGCTTTACTCCCAATATTTCCAGGTAGGTAGAGACAAAAAAAACTTTTCAAATTTGTGATATTAGTTGACGAATAATTAATTGCTATGTATTGTTCACTTACTTTTACTCCACAAGCTCCCTCCCCCACTCTTTTCTTCCATTGAAACAACAAAAGCAAAAGAAATCTTCACATTCTACTTTTTTTGGGCATTTATGTTGTCGTGATTTCTTGTGGTCATATATGTTTCTACATCATTAATTTAACATCCTATTGATCACTGAGCCAACATTCAAAGCAAGGAGGGAATTTTAATATTTTAGGAGTAAAAAATAAGTACATCATCCAGAATGACAGCCCTCTATAAACAGATCTGCAAATCCGCATTGGAATTTGGAATGAGTTTATGAAACAGCAAATTATGTGCAGCTCAGTATTATGAGCTACATAGCGATTTCATGACAAAGCAGCCCTCATCCTTACACGCTTTGCAATATTCTACTACTGATGTCAGAAAGAGAAATAAGAAGAGAAAATAATTAGCATATTAATCTTTTTTATAACATCATCTTTCAGGTCCATGCAACCATGGTGTAATTTAAATCTAAATGCTTTCTTGGCATTAGAATTCATTTTAGATGGGTCAATTGTTCCATAATAAAGGGATAGAAGGTGTACTTCATGCAAGAGATTTATGTTTGCCATTTGTTTATATTCATGTGCTACTGAATACCCTCAATTCAAATGGTGATGGCTGCTCATATCAGTATACAGCCAGCACTGCAGATCACTAACCAGCAGCAATGAATTTCATTTGCAGGACAAAAAATACAGCGAAATTAACTCCAACAGTTTATTGATTTTTGCTTAACAGAAGCTGGTATAACAGCTCTATTGCCCTCATAATGATTAGTGACAAAAGTTTAATTAAGCAATTATGAAGCCAATAATAGAGTTGTCTGGTTTGCTTAGCTTTAGTCCGTTTAAGACTTATCTCCCTCTTGCACATCATAGCAGCTGGAATGTGCTTGAAGAGATTAATGCTCGGAGAACACAGATGCCGACTTTAATTCTGCTTCACGATGCTGTTTGAATGGAGTCAAGAACACAAGCTACCCTTTATCAAATTACAAGCCAGCTTTTCATGAATATGTAGTAAAACTCAGTTGTGGCTTCAAGGTGTAATTATAAAGACATACAACAAAAAAAGACACACAATTCTGTTGCAGTAATCCCTTCTATGAAATATGCATGATAATGTACAGCTGAATAAAGTCTTACAATGTAATAAGGGGCTTTGGCATCATTCGGTTACACAAACAACTGGCAACACTTTCGTAGTACTAGTACTCTGACTCTGCTGACTGTTTTCCCCCCTAACCCTCTGTGTTGTCATTGGTTACAGATTGGTTTTCACTGGTTAGAAGGGACATTCTTGCGGTTTTGAAGTAATGCTATTTTCAGGATGCAATTCTCAGCCTTATTGCAAAACAAATACAACTGATTACGATCAGTGTTGTGACTGACACTCTCTTTTACTCATCAGAAATATAATGCGTCATAGCAGTTCAACACAGATCCACTGGGTGGGATCTTACAGCGAAGTAGAATATTTCACCTTGTTGAAGAAAAGAGGGGATGGGCGCAATCATTCGTTTCCCGCTCTGGACACTGGAAATAATAGGCATGTCCGGAATTCAGTTAGCTATTGGAAAAAGTTGGAAAAGGAAATAGGGTTATTTTGTGGGAAAATGGAAATTAAAATATTCCCTTGAACAGACTCCTCCAAGTATTTCTTCAATCTATCACAAAAGTTCTTTGTTTCATTTTACAAAAGCCTACCTGTTAGTTGGCAACTCAGTGAGCCATGATATAACAAAGAATTCAAAAACCCATGTCTTGTAGCGATTAAACAGTGAGCAGCAAGTTTTGCAAATTCTGCAGCTAATAGACTGACTTTGGCCGCTGGCTAGGTGAAATAGCCTGGGGCAACAATTCCAAAAGGTGTGCTAATGACTGGAGGGGGAAAGCAGTTACATAAAAAAGAAACAAAATAGTGGATGTTGAATTAATAATCTGGGAGTGTCACTAAGACTGGACTGCGGCTGAGGGAATAGTAACGGTCTATGTGGGAGATAGAATAACAGAGAGGGAATGGGTTGGATCTTTTACTAGCACTAAAGAAGGTCAATGACAACCTGTATTCTTTTCCTCTAATGAATATAAATCAGTGGCAAAATGATATTAAAATTATCCTTGTTCAGGGTTAATTAGCACCATGCGTATTTTTAGTATTCTGTGGCCTATAACGCTTATTCTGAAGCTCAAGGTATATAATGCAGTAGTATATAATTATCATAATGCTACGCACAATGACTGGGCTCACATTTGCTCGGTGCAATGTTGCAATATTTGTTAGTCTGTATAACAGCTGAATAATTCAGAAGCAATCCTGACGTCACAAGTACAACTGCAAGCTACCTACACCATTGAAGTCAGACCTAATGTGGTAAATAGGAACATAGGAAATACGAGCAGGAATAGGCCACGCTTTGAGCAGCAGATTTTTTTTCAGAATAATGAATACTTGAGAGGAATTACAAGGTGCAACATAACTTCAAATTTTGTCAAAAACTACAATCAAAATCTATTACAAGAGCAAACTATTGCAGCTGCTAGGAATATGAAATAAAAACAAAAAATACTGGTAAGACTAAGCGTCAGGTACTATGTGGGTATGTGCAGTCCAGGTCATGGAAGAATGGCACTATTCTCTTGCAGGTCTTTGGAAACCAGTTGAATGGATGGAGGCTGCTTTGTTTCTGCCTCTGGGAGTGTCCATTTGCAAATATGTGATGTCCTTCAAAATAAATGTGGCACCTTTTGTAACATGTAACAATTAGTGATCGCTTATTTTGACATTTAGCTGATTGCACACATTGGGGGCGACTTTACCTTCACATTGTGCCCGTTTTCGGGCGCGACGCGGTGGTAAAGTCGGGCATAAAGCGCTTAGCACGATTGCCGCCGGTTTTTGGCGAGCGGCGCCATTTTACGAGATCCGGATTTCCAGCACGGTCAGCTTCTCCCCGGAAATGGGGGGAGGCAGGTTAATATATGAAATTTATTATAATGTTTTACATCTGCTTAGTGAGCCCGGTGCTCAATCGTCCAGGCACTCCTCCCCCTTTATGACCTCACCAGGAAAGGTTCGCACCGGCGAGGAATAGACATGCTCCCCATGAACAGGGACCAGCCGACTTGGACTCACCGATGGAACCGGAGGGTATTGAGGCCCCACCGGGGAGGCCCAGGGCAAGGAGAGGGTGCCCTTTGGGCAGTGCCAGACTGGCAGTACCACCCTGGCACCTGGGGGCAGGGCTAATGAAGGGAGGGGCCCCGCTGCCACTCTGAAGGGATCGGTCGGGGGAGGGAAGAAGTGAGAGGGGACCTGCTGCCACTCTGCAGCTATTGGTGTGAGGGAGTCAGGGAGAGGGGGCCTGCTGCAACTCTGCAGCTATTGGTGTGAGGGAGTCAGGGAGAGGGGCCTCTGCAGCTATTGGTGTGAGGGAGTGGGGGCCTGCTGCCACTCTGCAGCTATCGGTGGGGAGTTGGGGAAAGAGGACGGCAGGTCCGTGGTCAGTGGAGGAGGGGGGTCCACAATCAGTCTGGGTGGCTGGGGGCGGGAAAAGAGAGTCAGCGGGGGCTATATCTCGGGCCTGATTTCACCCCCGTGATTGCAGGGATTGGGGGGGGGGGGGGGGGTGAAATCTGCTTCAGGCAGCTTGCAGTAGCAAGGGCCTGACAGCTCTCTCTTTTCTGTCAGATTCCTGCTAATACACATGTGCAGCAGAGGCCTGCACATGTGCACTACCTCCCTTTGCAGGGTTTTGGGTGTGTTAAGCCCCACCCACAGGCTTGTGCTGTGAGCAACAGGCTTGCTGATTTTTTGCAGGCAGAGTGCTTATGGGGGGTGGGCCTGAAAACACGCCTAAAAGATGGATCTGAAACTCTCCCAGTTTCAAGTCTGTCCAGCACTTAGAAAAAAAAAGGCAAAATCACCTTTGGTTCCATTTGATATGAAAATAAATCCAGAACTTTATTTTTCAGCCATTTAAAAAAAGATTGAGCTTTCTGCAAAACCAAAGAAGGATGGCTGCTGCAAATCACATGACCACATGGTTGGTCCTTTGTTCTGGGAGCTACCACCAGGATTTATAAAAACAAATAAATCTGTGAAATCTCACACCTCTTCGTACAGACCCTTTTTAATCAATGTAAGCAGAGGAAGTGCAGATGATCTGGCTCCCCCAATCAAAACTGTCATAAAAGAAAGTGATCAAAACTTATTATACTGGAACAAACGCTTTTACCTGTCTGCTAAGGAGGAACAATCAAATTCTGTCCAGATGCCCAGAAACTGTTTGTTAGGCTGCAATTAGCCATTAATGTGGTATTCTCATGACCCAAGCCTCTGGCCTTTTGGACACGATCTTACAAAATAAATTCCTAGTCCCAAACGCGCATCCGGGCTCATCAATGACATGAAAGAATGTAATTAATATTGCAATCGACTTCTGGGCACAAAGTCGATTTTGCCAGCGAAACAGGGTTGTTACGATTGGGGGAGGCGAGAAACCAGGTGTGAACCCTATTTTTCATGCCTCACCTTATCTTACCACCTTGCCTCACCAAACGATGGACAGGACAAGGTCGTAAGGTCACACCATGCATCCTTAACCTCATAAGCAGTCTGCTGTTTAGCATCCAACTGGTGAGCCACCAAGAAGCAGCCTTCCAGACAGAACAACAGCTAATCCTCAAGACTGTCTCTGCTGAAAAGATTCTTAGCATCACCTGCAAAACCAACCCAGTCCCTATGTAGCTACTTCCTGTTGCAGTATCAGCACAAACTGCAAAGTGAATCTTATAACTCTGATCTTTAACCAGCCGACCTCAAACTCCTACATGAAAGAATTCCTCATGAGGACTAAATAATTTTCTGTAGTTTTTCTTCTGTGACTTTGTAAATTGTAAAACTATTTCTTTGATCCCCTCGCATGTGCGTGCGTGCGGTTAAGTTGCAAATACTCCTCCACCGGGTTCTCAATGTGGAATAAACTAACCTTCTGAGTTAATCATAACATGAGTTTGCTGCAGGTTATTCATAAATTGGATCTCACAAACAGAGTTTGGGAAAACCCACCACAGCTTACTTTAAAACTAATTCAAAACACCTTCTGTTTACGGACCAGTGGTAAGATGAAACAAGTACTGTTTGCTTGTCTCTTTCCTATCCCCAACATCTGGAATGCAGCAAGCCAATTCTACACATTAGACATGCCACCGTAGAAGGCCACAGTTCCACTATTAGATTGGAAGACTAAAACCCAGATGGTTCTTCACTTCCTGCCAAACAATGTAGGTCAAACCATTTCCACCAGGCAGTGTTGTTGATTATGAGAGATCTGCCTGTTTTCAGTTGACAGCATGTTAACAATGCAAAAGCATCTCAAGAGCTTTTAAGCTTCAAGTGTTATCCAAGAATCAGAAAATCCACTGGGATACCATCGATGGTTTTGCCATCGATGCCCTCCTATGTTAATCCACCAAGTTTTCATGTGTGCGGCCTCAACAGGGATCTTGGATTCATGTCACACTATCTGTAAGCCCCACGACTTGCCTGGGCTTGCAAAATCTCACTAACTGTCCTGGCTGGAGATAATACACATCTCTTTAACCTGTGCTTAACCCTCTCTCCACTCACATTGTCTGTACCTTTAAGACTTGATTACCTGTAAAGACTCGCATTCCAACCATTATTTTGTAAATTGAGTTTGTGTCTTTTTATGCCCTGTTTGTGAACAGAACTCCCACTTACCTGATGAAGGAGCAGCGCTCCAAAAGCTAGTGGCTTGTGCTACCAAATAAACCTGTTGGACTTTAACCTGGTGTTGAGACTTCTTACTGTGTTTACCCCAGTCCAACGCCGGCATCTCCACATCATGCCAGTACTATGCAGAGTTCCAAATTAATCAGAGCTGCGGGAATTCTTGGCATGTGCTTTCCCTGGTCCTGGTGCTGTACACCTGATGCCATTTGTTGTATAAGGAGTAAGGCAGAAGTTCCATCCATTAAAAGACAGACTGGGAAAGATCCCAAAAAACAGTACAAACCCATCAGAACTGGGGTGCTGCCACTTGCTGCTAGATTTCATGGTCTTTTGCCAGAGTTTCAGAAGAAAACTGGCAGAATCCCAGCTGATTTTCAGGACCCAAATCTGTCCAGGACTTGAGTAACATTCCCTGTCTAAGGTGTCTCCTGACACCTGAATCAGCAGCCAGTTTCACATTCCCGTGGATTTTTCTATTTATATTCAATTCATGGGAAATATAAGTCAAGATAAATAAAATAGATTATTGATTCATTAGCTCTCATTTTACATTATCAACCCAAAGTCAAAATTATCCCCCATTCAGTCCTGCCTGCTAGCCTCCAACTTTCCTCTCCCTTTCTATTGCAATATTTGTGTCACTTAACATTATAATATCGATATGAAAAGGGACAAAGTCAGCAACAACATGCCTGATGGTTTAACCTTAGTAGTAGGAAAGCTTTTAGACATGATATTCTGGCACTAAATTAACAGTCACTTGGACAAGTGTAGATCAATTAAGAATAGGCAGCATGGATTTATGAAAGGCAAATTGTGTTTAACCAGTTTGATTGAGTTGTTTGTTGAGATAGCATAGAGGGCTGGTAGTGCACACGATGTGGTGTATATGGACTTCCAAAAGACATTTGACAAAGTGCTTTATAATTGGCTTGGCAGCAAAGTGAATAGAATGGACAGTGATAGCATGGAAACAAAGTTGGCTGAGTGACTTCTTACTGTGTTTACCCCAGTCCAACGCCAGCATCTCCACATGAGTGACAAGAAACAGAGTCGTGGAGAAAGTTAGGTTTTCAGAATGCAGCAAGGGTTCCCCAGGGGTCCAGACTAGAGGCACGGCTTTTCTTGATATATATTAATGATTTAAACTTTGTGTACAAGGCACAATTTCAAAATCTGCAGATGCCTTAAAACTTGGAAGTATTGTGAACAGTGAGAAGGACAGTGATAGAATTCAAGAGGTCATGGAATGGGCGGATGTGTGGAGGTTAACATTTAATGCAGATAAATGTGAAGTGATACATTTTGGTAGGAACTTGAAAGCAATATCAAATAGATCTAAATATCATTTTTAGGCCGTTACGGTTGATAGCCCCTCCTGTTTCCACCCCCCCCCCCCTTATTATGTTGTCCATTCAAATCAGTGTGCCATGACCATATCAAAGGTGCAATTCTAAAAGGGTGTAGGAACCCAGAGAGCTAGTTCACATACATATGCACAAATTATTGAAGCTGGTAGGGCAAGTTGAGAAAGTGGTTAGAGGCATATAGGATTTTGCACCTGATAAACAGAGCCAAAGGGTGAGATTTTACAGTCTCACTCGATCCGAGACTGGAAAATCCCACCCGAGGTCAACGGACTTTCCTATTGCCCACCCCTCACCCGTTCTGATTCTCGTGGCAGGCGGGGCGGTAGAATTCCGGCAGTAGGGTGGCATTTTCTCATTTTTTGGCAGAGTGGCGCAGTGGGCAAGAAAAATGGGCAGATAGTTATTGACCCCAAGAGTGGCTTCCTTTGGCAGATTATGAGCCTCTTAGAAAAAAAAAATGACAAGAGGCTGGACCCATAATGATGACAGGTGCTGATTGAGCCCCTCCCACCAGCAACTTAGGTTTTCACAATGAGGCAGCTTTTAAACATGGCCCCTGATTTAATAAGATAAAAATAGAAATACACCCCTCCACGCAACTCCCCAACATAGTACACCCCCCCCTCCCCCCTAACCAACAGGGAACCCCCCACGAACGCAAATCCTTCCCCCTCCCCTGCCCCAACCCCGTTGAACACCGCCCCTGGAATGAACCCTCTAGCACTGCTCAGGCATAATCCTGTCCTCCGGGGGCTAGACCCATCTGTGCACCTCTGTGCAGCTGACGAGCAGAACCTGCCATTGTGGGGAACATGTCATGGTACATTTATGTAAATGGACAACCCAACCGGGGGGGGGGGCGCTGATTATCATGTGCAAGGTCTAGAAATGATATTTAAATCTACGCAAAAGGAGATTTGCGTTATATCATTGGTGGGAGGCAGGGACAATCGATTGGGGAAATCCTGACAGTTTAAAAGCCGTTTTGGGCCTTGTGTGGAATTTTTTGCCCCGATGCCATTCCCACCTCCTGAAATTGGGAGCGGAAATTCCACCCCTCCCCAACAAAATAAGTGCAAAAGGAAATGATGGTGAACATTTATAAAACATTGGTTCAGCTGCAACACAGAACTGGACTATCGCCTGCCAACCACCTTCCTCCCCGTCTTGTCATAAATGGAGATGATGGGGGCGGCATTAGAATGTGCGTACTGATAATGTTCGCCAAGATGGGACAGATCACCATTCTCCTCCCAATTGAGGTCAATTACATTGATTTAAAAGCCCATTAAGTGCTTGTTGGAGGGGAGAGTTGGAATATTTAACAATGTGCATGGACTTTAGAAGCTGGTTGTTTCTCATCAGCTGAAGGAAGTTCGGTACAAAGTTGAAACAAAACCAAGGCTGCCCCAGCACATCACCACAATCTCAAAAAAGGGTGAGTGGAGTAAAGAGGGATTCGGAATTAGGTATGGAATTGCCCTTGGCAATCCACAGGTGATGGCAGGAATGGGCAGTTAGTGCCTAGACATTGAATGGGCTCATTACCCCCTCTAGCATCATGATGGCAGAAGGGTAGGGGCTATCTTGCCAATCAAAATTGGGTAGCCACCTGTCCTACACCTGGCAATGGAGGCATGGCAGTCTGACTTTGGCTCAGTTGATGATTGGGGACAATACTGTCCACAGGAGGGGCAGAGCCCTGAGTAGCAGGAGGGCATGGGAGAGGAAAAGGGCTGAGGAGGTCAACAAATGTTGAAACCTCAACAAAAAAATCTATCCCCAAAGTAGAGACACTTGAAGGTGACAGAAAACAAGTGCCACAGGAGACTATGGCTGGAATTTTACCGCCCGCCACGGGAATCAGAGCAGGCGAGGGGCGGACTAGGGGATTTTCACAGTAACTTCATTGCAGTGTTAATGTATGCCTATTTGTGACACTTAAAAAAATGGGAAGGTCCGTTGACCTCGGGCAAGAATTTATGGCTTCAGGACGAGCGACGCCATAAAATCCCGCCCCATGACTCTCCAGACAGATGTTCACAGACACCCATGATCTCATCACAAAAGACCTTACACCTTGCAGAACTGGCAACAGTGTCTAGTCGGTAGCCAAAAACAGTGCGTGGCCTTGAATATCTTTGCTTCTAGCTCATTCCATGGATCAGCTGTGCATTTTGGTGACATCTTGCAAGCAGTTGCATACCAATGTATCTCGCAGGTCACTGATGCCCTTCTTGCCAAGGCTAAACAATAAAGTTTCACGTTAGATGAGGCAGAGCAATAGAGGGCAATGGATTTCATATAATCGCTGTATTCTCCCAGTGTGGGCATCATGGCAGCCAGTGACTGCTCACTCAGATTCATCATCCTATATTCACAGAATAATTCCAGTGCAGAAGGAGGCCATTTGGTCCTTCCTGAATGTGCCAGCTCTCCAAAAGGTGCAACTTACCTCGTGCCATTCTTTCTCCCTCTAGCCCTGCGCATTCTTCCTTTGCAGATAACAGTCTAATTCCCTCTTGAATGTTTAAATTGAACCTGCCTCCACCACACTCTCAGGCAGCTCATTCCAGATCCTCACCATTCGCAGGGGGAATACGTTTTTCCTCATGTCGCCATTGCTTCTTTTGCCAATTATCTTAAATCTGTGTACTCTGATCCTTCTGCCAATGGGAACAGTCTTTCCCGATCTGATTTGTCTAGCCCCTCATAATTTGAATACCTGTACCAAATCCACTCTCTAACATCTCCAAAACGGTTACAATATCTCCAATCCAAGAATATAACTGAAGTTCCTCATCCCTGGGACCATTCTTGTGATTTTTTTCCTGCACTTTCTCCACTGTCTTTAGATCTATACTAAAGTGTGGTCCTCAGAATTGAATGCAATACCCCAGTTGAGGGCAAATCGATATTCTATACAAGTATGCCTTTATAGACACAGTTACAATGTATTCAGCAAGGTGCAACTTTGCCAAAGCTTTGTACAGCAAAACTAATAGTGTAAGGGTTGAGTTTCTTGTCAATTTGATAGATTTCTACCAATTGTAGTCTGGAGCTGCCTCAACAATGTACCCACTGCTGAAACAGCCCAGATCTTCCTGTTAGTGGCAGAGAGGATGTGCACCTGCCAGTGACTGCGAGTTAAACTGCCCACTTGCCATTTTACACTGGAGGCTTTGCACCTTCCTGTCCCAGCTCCAGTTTAAATACAGTGATGAGTAGAATTGGGAAGCCAAGCAGCTGGTTTAATTCCAGTGGAGCCAGGGTCTCTTTTTCATCATGAATTGAAGACACGCCCTTAAGGTCTGTCTATCTTTAAATTGATTTATTTTTTAAAATGGAACTGTCACTACAACTTTACAGAATCTCCCCCGCTCCCAATGTTTACCACTAACCCTGCTGACACTGCACACACACCCTCACCACTCTGTCAGTACTCACCCTCTCCCTCAAGCCCTAACAATGCTCAGCACCCCTTCACCTCCTGACATGCTCATCTCCTCACCCGACCCATAACCCGACCATACTCTCTCCTCCCTTACCCACTAACAATATACACTCACCTCATTCCCTGACAATACTCACTCGCTCCTGACAAAGGTCACTCCCTTCCACACACTCCTATAATGCTCACTCCCCCCTCACCATTTTCCCACTCTTTCTGAGCCACATCATCCTTTGATACTGGGGGGGTCACTTTTGTGGCTCTTCTTTGCACCATCTCTAGGGTTTAAAAATTGGTCATGTGGTCGATAGAGAGAAAGAAAGCTGTAGGTTGCAAGAATATATCAATGGACTGGTTAGCTGAGTGGAAAAGTGGCAAATGAACTTCGGTCTGGAGAATAACAAGGTAGTGAATTTGGGGAGAGCAGATAAGGCCAGAGAACACACAATAAATGGTTCGATAAAGAGAAATGTAGAGGAACAGATGTCCCTGAAGTTAGGCAGGCAGGCAGATAAAAAGGTCAAGAAGGCAAATGGGATACATTCCTTTAATCAATCAATGTTTCCAGAATAAGAGTACTGAGGTAATGTTAGAACTGTATAAAACACTAGTCAGGTCACAGCTAGAATACTATGTACAATTCTGGACACCACGTTACAAGGAGGACATGATGATCTCACTAGAGAGAGTACAGAGGAGGTTTACAAGGATGTTGCCAGGAATTGAGATCTTTAGCAATAGTGGAAAGATTGAATAGACTGAGGTTATTCTCTTTAGAGCAGGTAAGGCGAAGGTGTATAAAATTGTGAGGATGGTGTAGAAATACAGACATCTGCAGTTTGCCACAGTTATACACAAATGAAGCCTGATTTTCAGACCAATATCACCACTCCAATAACTTCTTCAAAGCAAGCCTAAACAAATTGTCTCCATTTCACCTTTTAAAAGAAAGTTAAATACATATTTGAAATAGAGTAAGATGTGCAGTACAGAGAGAGCAAAGCAGTGAGATTAGACTTGGATTGCCCAAGCAAAGAACAGACATCAACATGATGAGGTGATTGAACTTTTCATGTGCAGTAAACTTCAGGTGGAAAATTCAATTATTCTGCTTTTCGGGCGTAGGGGTTGCAGTAGTGATAGTCCCGTTTGTAGCAGGCAGTATGCAATCTTTATGCTGCCTCCTCATTTGAATAATTGTAACATGCATACTCGCACCAAATGCATTGGTAGCTAGCTGCATGCTCAACCAAAGACTGAGCCATGTATGTGGATAGCATGCATTTCAACCAGCCTGCACCACTTAAAGGGGAGCTGAACTCAATATAAGGAAGCTACTGCTGACTGTGCAGGAATTGGTTGCAAGCAGAAGCACCCCAAATGAAGCATCCACTAAGGAGAGAGGGACTAGCACATCTTCTGATGCATTTTCTGGAAGCATTAGCACAATATAGTAGCAAACTGCCACAAACAGCAATGTGGTCACAATCATATAATCTATTTTTGTGATGTTGATTGAGGGATAATTAGCGAGGACATTTGGAATAACTCCCATGCTCATCTTTGTAGTAGTACCAGGGGATATTTTTTACGAACACCTGAGCGTGCAGACAGGGTCTCAGTTTAATGTCTTAACTGAAAGATTGCACCTCCAACAATGCAGCACTCCCTCAGTACTGTACTGAACTGTCAGCCTGGATTTTTCCACTGAGGTTCTGGAGTAAAACCACAAGAACCCCCAATCTTGTGATTCAGGGGCAAGTGTGGTATCAAATGAGCCAGGCTGAATGCTGGAGGTATTTCCCCTGCCATTTTTGGAACACCACCTTCCATACCATTGGCTCCAATTACACTTCAGATATAGCATATTAGAACTGAAATATTTGTGACTGCCATGATGGAAGAACTGCATTGAATTATATGAAGCATCAACACAGAACAGGCCATTTAACTCAGTTTCCCATTCTATTGACTTTGATGGAAAGAGAAAAATCATATGCGGTTTCTTGATAGCGACTAATCTGCTTCTGCCCATTTTGGACTATCCCAAATTTGAATTTTACTCTTTATATGCATTTCCTCCCTCTTTGAGATTTTCAAACTCAGTATGTAACGTAGCCACAATGATTTTTATAAATGAAAGCAAGGATCATTAGCATACATTAGCATCTATAATCTGTATTTAGCATGCATTAATATCAGTTTCCCGATTGGTTTCTATATTTTACTTCAGTTGGAGTCACTGGCCGAAGGTCATTAGCATGAATTAGCATGTTATCTGCATTCAGCATACAAAATATCTTAATCCCAGTTGTTTTCTTCAGTTTTTCTGCAAGACTTTGCAATTCCAGCATATCTCATCTAAAACTACTCAGCAACTGAAACAATCTTTTTGCATTCTTAAGAATGAGACAACGGATCTATATTGTATAAATTGTAACCTTTGACAACCTTCAATTCTATAGCTAAAAGTATTAACTTTGCAAAAGCACAGTTCATGGTATTTTATATGCAAGCCCTGGCCAGCAACAGATCTTTAAAGATAGGCAGTATAGTATTCAAACATGCTTCATATTATAAATACAAGCTCAAGGAAGTGGAAGTGTCAAAATTTGTTAGCAAACAAGCACAGAAAAAAAACCCACCTTTTCACCAAGAAAAAGCACACTGCTATGTCTGGCAGTTGAGACGAGGTAATTATAACTGCTGACTTGGCTGACTTGCCCCATTGATTTGCTTTGCTAATAATAAAATAAAGTGTGAACGTAAAAAACGATTACAGGGCTTTGTAACGGACTAATTGGAACCAACAATTATCATTTGGTTAACTGACTAAATAATCATTGCTCCCTTTCCTTTTGTTATTTCCAACCTTGTCAACTTTTTTTTTCGCCTACTGCTACGAGTGATTGGCAGCATTATTATTTTGCGGTTAATTGCAGCTTGCCGTTGTGATGTCTGCAGACAGTAGTTCAGTTGAGGCATCAAAGCATTACTGTAACAGTCATCAGCAATCAGGAGACAAAATTCTCCTGTTACTGATCAGATAGCTCACCATACAATACGTGCAAAACCCTGTGCCACATTACTCAACAATCCTAACATTTTTGCCCCGGCATTGCATGGCATGCAATAGAATTGTGGCCCTGAATGAAATTACTGATGTATTTTGATGGATTCTGGAGCACTATATAACCTCGCCATCCTTTTTCTGGAGGCCTTTCATGTCGATGGGAACATATCCAGAAGCAGTAATTCTTACTTAGTGAATCTATAAGACAAATTTACCAATTCCTATGTTTCTATTATTTGGAACTGAAGGAAATGCAGGTTGCTGAATCAGCATCTTAGCGCTGTATCCCTTTCTCCAATCTGGAAAATTACATTTACCCTCATATGTTTAAGCCATTTTGCCCCTTCAGCAAATGCCCCAACTTACATTGACTCAGGCCCCTGGATATCTGGCATCTCCTTCAGTTGTCCACTGGCTGAAAAATATATCTTTGGACTCTTCAGTTACAGATTGCATTACCACTTAGGGTTCCATACATACTGGCAAAAGTAGGCAGTAGTTAGCTATCAGGAACAGGTTTCCTGGTTCTCTTCCTTAGCTCAGCAACTCCACAACCAATTGGGAGTAGGTTACTTACAACTCCAGCAACAAAGATCAAGATTTGAACATGTGTCTATCCTGTACTGCACTCAGCTCAGAGTTATTGGCTGTACACACATCCAGTAACATATGGACAGAACTATGTTTAGAGCTTAAAATGAATAAGTTGACTGCTCCACAAAATAAATAAATCTTTATGAAAGAATCTTAATAATAACAGATTTGACTTTGTTCATATTTAGTAAATTGGTGCAGTGCTTATTGATTGCAAAGATAAATGATAGGTGTTCTACATTGGGAAGCATGATAATGATTTTGTCAGTCAATTACAATGCAAGGATAGGCTGGGTGACAGATGTAAAATCATTATTATATGCTCATGTTTTTATGCTCCTTGAACTCTGTCAGTTTAATGTTAGTCATTTCCAATATAAGAATATGTCACTTCATTGCACTATATTATGAGATGACTTTAAGATATCACCCAATCATGACACAAAAACTGCGTCACTCCATCATATGAGGGCCAGTTACCATGGCAGCCAGATGGCACAATGACCTGATGTATTAATGGCAGACTAGTGTGCTAAGACATATGATTACCAATACATTGAATTCCTGAGAGTAATTGTGAGGTGGCAGGTTGGGGGAGGGGGGCTTAGTGGGTAGAGTGTTACTAAACTGACTAGTACACATGATAACCAGTGAACAAATGTTAGTGGGTAACTCAGTATAACTTCAAGCAGTCAGTAACAGGGAAGTACTGCCCTTATTTGACAGCGAAATAGTGCATTACAACAATGAGAGAAGAAGGAAATCTAAACAAAGGAGGAAAGGTAATTAAAAAATTAACAATGAGGCAATTGGTATATTTAAAGAAAAGACAAAACAAACATTTTAGTGACCATTTTGCTTGGCTAACAAACACGTTTCTGACTTGATAATTATTCACTTTTAATGTAATTCTCAATTTAAAGTCTGATCATTGGTGATGCTGGTTGTCAAATTAAATTCTAACTCCTTACATTACCTAAAAGTGAGCAGCATTTGAGTTTTCTTCTTAATTTTGTTATTTTGGAGAGTTCAGGAGATTATTTTAGTCAAATTTCTCTCCTTTTCCTCCTATCACTTCTGGAACTAACAGCTATTTCTAGCTTAGCGTTCCACTGACCCCAGCAGGTTGACATCACATTCAAATATTTATTCTTCAATTGTAGCCTTAGATATCAAGGGTTGGAGTTTCTACTAGAGTTGTGCAGATTCTCAGTAAAACTACAAGAGAATGCAATGGGAAATTCTTCAGGAGCTGCTGTGCTGCTCAGTGCTGTCCGGCTCAGTGCTGTCCTCCAGCACTTCCAAATTTGTCACCGGAAAAGATAAGGGTTGGAGAATATTTCCACACAAATATTGGTGAATGGATTATAATAACATGCAGATGTTGAGTTATACCTAAACAATACTCTTTGCTAGAAATAACTGTACATGCCTGAAATCCAAGATTGCCAAGAAGAATTTGAAGTGTAAAGTCCGTTTAATCGATTGTAGAGTAATTGATTTCCTGGGCTAAGGCTTTTTAAAATATGCAAAAAGACATTCATACTTTTCGGCTCAGCCGTAGATGATATATGGTGTACTGTGTCAGACATCGAAGGCTCACCACAGCCATTTCTGTTGATATGTCAGCCGTGGCTCAGTGGCCGCACTCTCTGCACCGAGCAAGAAGATTGTGTGTTCAAGGCCTATTCCTGAAGCCTGTGGACAAAATCCAGGCTTAAATTCTAGTACTGTAGATATACAGTACGGAGGGAATGCTGCAAGATCAAAATGCCATCTTTTGGCTGAACATTAAATTAAGACCTTGCCAGCTCTTGCTCAACTGGATGTAAAAGATGCTCTGATGTTATTTCAAAGAAGAGGAGGGGATCCTCCCTCATGTACTCGCCAATGCTTATTCTTCAACAAATTGCCTGAAAAATAACAGATTATCTGCTCATTTATCTCACTGTTCGAGGAAACTTCAAATTTGAGACTCTTTCGTTCCTACTTTACTACCATGATTACATTTGAACAGTATCTCATTGATCATGAAGAAATTAGGAACGTCCTGAGTTTATGGAAATTAATGTCTTTTTTTCACCAAAAATAGTAAGGTTCTGTAAGAATGGGTGGTATTTTGCATAGGCCAACTTGCAGTCCAATCACTATATCCTAAAAGCAAACATTCTTGTTTACAAGTCTGTAAGTTTTTTGACTGCAGAGTGCATCACAGTCTGGCCCAGATTTTTCCTTTTCTTCATATGTCACCATACATACTGAGGAGCTGATAATAAGATGGTTAGCTCTTGTTGTGCCGAAGCACATGGAGAAAGAATTAAGAGTCTGGAATATATTTAAATAGGCCTAACCCTGTAATGCATGAACAATAGGTAACAAAGGGAGGCCAAATGTAAAGATTTTTTAAAATCCTGACCTTGCTACCATCCCTTTCACAATTGAAAATAAAAGGTTAATTCTTCTCTAGTGCAATTCTAGCTCCTCTCCTTTCGAACCCAAAAGTACCTTTACCCTTTCTATGCCAACAACTTTGATACTCTAGCCAAGATCAGATAACTGGACACAAACCAATAACCAAACCTGTAATTAACTTGACATCGCATGGATTTGGATGATGCACTTGTAATGCCACTGAGATCAGCTTTTTCAGATGAGTAGGAGTTTTGTCAGCATGAAGAGTAGAACGATTAAACATTAGAATGGAGAGAAAGAAATCACCACCCCTGCTAATCATCGAGTCAATTCTTGTGAAAAGTGTTATAACAGTTACTTCAATTGGCTGCAATTACATAAGCAGTAAAAGCCCCAAAACTAATGGAAAATTGGAGGTGACGGGAAATAACATAGGTGAAACATGGAAATATAGTCAAATAGGAATCTCCAATTTCATCTTATATATTTTGACTACTGGGTTTCATGCCTCCAAACTGCACAGTTTGGTGCCTCCCATCAATGTAGAAATGGAATTCAGAGGTTGGTATTTAGGATATGGATGCACTGAAAGCAAAAGAAGGACCCAAATTTAATGGTGCATCCCTGAAGTTACTGCTGATTCAGGAGGAACATACTTTTTACCAGAATAGGGAGGAAGAAATCTCCGAATAGCACCAATAAGAAATATTCGGAGGGAGCTAAGGGGGTGAGCAGGAAGAGCATTTAATGCAATTCTGGAAGCGATCTACTTAACTAGGTCAGGAAAAGTGATTCACCATATCTTTGGATATGGAGAATAGTGAAGAGCAGGAGGAGGAATAGAAAGATGGGACACCCATCAGTAGATCAGCTCTGTATATTGTCGCCCCAGATACCCGAATAGTTTGAAGATTCAGTTAACTATTTCAGAGGTAGAGGCCACGGGTTTGGAAGGTGTTGTCAAAGCAGAAGTGGCTAGTTGCTGCAGTGCATTTTGTATTTGGTACATATGTTGCTACTGTGCATTGGTGTTGCAGGGAGTAAGTGTAGACGGTGCCGGATAGAGGTGATAATTAAGCAGCCTGCTTTGTCCTGAATAGTGTTGAGTTTCTCGAGTTTTGTTGGAGCTGTACTCATTCAGGCAAGTAGAGAGTATTATATCCTATTCTAGTGGAGAGCTTTGAGAAAGGGTCATCTGGCCTCAAAACGTCAGCACTTTTCTCTCCTTACAGATGTTGCCAGACCTGCTGAGATTTTCCAGCATTTTCTCTTTTGGTTTGGAGAGTATTCTATCCTAACTTGTGCTTTGTAGATGGTGGACAAGCTTTGTACTGAAGCTTTCCTCTAGATTTACCTGGAGCTACTTATTGGCCAGGATTTTATACATCCCCCTCGAATGGCTGCGAGGTGGGGGTGTGCAATATTGGGTGGGATGACAGGGGGAGCTGTGCCTGTCACCTTCCCACCTCCACTGATGTTGGCGGAGGTGGTGGATGACCCTCCCGACTTTAGGCCAGGTGAGGCCCTGCAATGGAAAATTAATGGCCACAAGGGCCTCTTCCCACCACCACTGCCCAGTAAGATATAGCAACCTCCCTCTGTGCATGCTGGAGTGCATCCCTCCTTGAGGAGCACCCTGTTCTCCATGGAAGTCGGCCATCCCGTTCCGACATAGGCCACACCTGTGGGAGGAGGCCCTCCGTGTGCGGTATCAAACACATGCCCACCCAACTCGCTCTGGCAATCCCTGATATTGCTTACTTGTACTCTAAACTTGCTCCACGATGGCTGGTCCAGGGACTATTACAGTCCCAGCAGTGGTCACTGCTCTCAAATACAAAAGGGCGGCACGGTAGCACAGTGGTTAGCACTGCTGCTTCACAGCTCCAGGGACCTAGGTTCGATTCCCGGCTTGGGTCACTGTCTGTGTGGAGTTTGCACATTCTCCTCGTGTCTGCGTGGGTTTCCTCTGGGTGCTCCGGTTTCCTCCCACAGTCCAAAGATGTGCAGGTTAGGTTGATTGGCCATGCTAAAAATTGCCCCTTAGTGTCCTGGGATGCGTAGATTAGAGGGATTAGCGGGTAAAATATGTAGGGATATGGAGGTAGGGCCTGGGTGGGATTCTGGTCGGTGCAGACTCGATGGGCCGAATGGCCTCTTTCTGTGCTGTAGGGTTTCTATGATTTCTATGATATCTCAGTTAGCTGTCCTTGAAGGTGGGACATCCTGCCTTTGAGGCATGGAAGCAACAACTTCAGGCAACAAATTGTTTGATCCACATAAAATTGAGCTGTAGCTTCTTGGGCCGGCGTAGTCAGGCTCGCCCTGATTTTCTGAGGGGCCAAAGCCTCCGCATAAAATCCTGGCCGTTATCTCACATATTAGACAAATCCTAGAATAGAGTGCTCAGTATACAATTATACTGTACAGACCAGGAACCTTCCCAACTCTCTCCATGATCTTTGCTGGGCTAGTTGTTTTCAGTCTAAAGCTGCAGTTGCAATGCTAAAATTGGTCTCTGTGCTGCAAAACAACAGAGGAGAAAAAAAAATCCATTATTCCTATTTTGATTCACTGTCTGGTGACCCCACACTGAAGATTGCCACATGAAGCATGACCACTTGGGTGAGTTACAAGGAAGTTGCTGGCAATGAGCTCCATTTTCTATCTGTGTTTCAGAAAATATGGGAAGAAATTGGGAGGGGAAAGCTAAATACAATGTTATAATTTTGATTATTACGAAGGGAGAGCGATGGTAGAAGAAGCAGTCGCTGGCCTTCCAGATGAAAAAGGATATCTTGGTTCCAATGACATACTTAACTTCAGGCTGTCATCAATGTTCCAGCTAACAGCTCTAGTGTCTAAAACCCCACAATGCAACCCTCAACAAAATTAATTACTTATTTGAAAAATAATTTGTTAAACAATTTAATTCAAATAAAAATCAAAACAGACACGGATATGCAAACTCTGTTCTTACCTAAAGCACCACCACAAACTGACTGCACTAAATAAAAGGCGGCTATTAAAGCAATTAAACTCCTAATAAGCCTGGAGAATGGCAGAAATTGTGTTTTAAGCATATGGCTGCAAAAGTATGATGGCCTGTAGATGGTTCATTTTGAGTTGCCAGTGATCCATCCTCTCAGTTTCTCTATCCACCCTGTTATACAAACAGAAGCAGTTTGAAAAATGCAGCTGCTTCCTAATGGAAAGCCCAGCTTGTTACTGGCACTTATTTGCAGTTTTCCTTAACTTGCCATGATTACATTCTAGGGACCTTTCACTTTTCCCCAGCTGATCCTCGTCTTGTTACACTGCATTAATGACACTTCAGTCATTCGGGCTTTCAAGTAGAGCCCTTCCAGCCTGAACAGAGGGTTGACATTTCCTGACATTTTCCGAACTAATTACAGTACAAATAATTAAGCATGTTCTCGTATGTAACAAACGAAGGCAAAGCCGTCTGTCAGCTGCAGTGATTGATGACACTCCTGGAGACTTTATCTGATGGGTCCTGCCATGAGGTACGGGGGAAGCAAATTTATGAGAATGAACAATGCAAATTCCACTCATCTGATGGAGATGCGCACCCAGTCAGTATTCGTGTCAAGGTGAATGTGACAATGAAAGCAAAATATTTGCATTTTGTTTTACCAGTCGAGGAGGGAAATCAGAGCAAAAGGATGACAGGCCTAATTATTCTTGATTGCACAGGCCGGGACAGCTATTTCTGCTGTCCAGAACAGGGATGTCACTGAGGTAACTAAGCAGGGCTATGTATTAGCTTGTGTCCAACACTGTACAATAACTGCCTACCTGCTCTTGCTTGCATTGATGTTACTGCCATTCCCTTCAAAGCATTATGTGTGTCAGAGTGTAATCTCTCTGTGTGGCAGTCATCTTTCTGCTACATAATTACTTGTTAGTAAATTAATTCCTATCTGTCAGTATCTGTGGCACAGGCAGCATCGACCATGACAAATTATAATGTCACTATAGCAACACCTCCCACAGCTAAGGACCAAAAACAACTGGGCCAGCAGGAAATAGGCCTGCTTAAAGCAACATCAGTTACAGTAAAGCTGCAATTCAAGTATTGCTTATGGTGTAATCCCAAGTCTAGCCTGACAACTAGATAACTACAGTAGAATATTATTGCAGTGTTTTTACAGTTTTCTCATTATAATGTCCTTCTGCTGTAATACAATTGGAGGTTTATTGTAGAGTTTCTGAAACCTCTGAGACAAGCCCGTAACAGCAACAACATTATTGGTCTTGGAGAGTTTGGGAGCTGTAACCATCAATGAAAACAATTTTTCTTCAAGTAAACAAAACATATGTTAACTGCCATTGTTTCATTTAATTTTAAACAAATAAAATCAAATAAATAAAACATCACAGTTGCAATATATTTTGTAAATACAAGTGATGGAGATCTGGATCTAAAATTATAGCAAATAATTAAACGAAAGCTTTGGATAAATACTTTGCCAGCATTAATGGTCCCACATCTCACTAGAATCTTACACACACAGTATATGCATCTAATTAAATTGGTTTCATGGTCTCATTAAATTATCTTCCTTGTTTCTTAAGCTTTTGCCTCATCCCAATCAAGATATCTCCCTCTACTCTAATTCCGGATTCCCTCCCAATTCTTGACTTGTGTCCTATTGCCACTTTGTATTTCCCACCTATCAGACAAAGTGAGTGGAGCCCACCTTCTGGGACCAAATCCGGTCAAAATGTCAATTAAGATTTGAACTCAAAATTTGAACACAAATTTTCTACTTGGGAGCTGAGCTTGCTTAGTACTTTTTAAAAGTGATTTTGAAACCAAACTTTTCTGAACAATTAAGGTTCAAAGTGTCGAGTACCTACCTAAATGTAAAAGTTTTATGTCCATTTGTGGATGTAAATCAAATTCCAACAAGGTCTGAGTTTCTGCGTCAAGACAAATAGAAAACAACTACAACTGAGTGGACAAGGCATTAGGCTTCTCTTCAAACATGTGACTCAGGTCAAAATAGCAGACCTTAAATACTTAACAATAATTAAGAAACATTGCAGGGAGCTTTCCATTGAAACGGTAAAATTAGGCATTCTATGGAACATACCTTGTGAACTAAGGCCCAGTCACCAACATATTACTGACCTCAACTACTCCAAAACCACATGACTAGCTCCTGAATCTCCCAACTACATCGAAACTGACTACACCCTCTGTTGCCCCAACTATTCACCCCCACCCATTCCGCCCCCGACTCCCACAAGCTCCTCGACTAATCCCCAATGACCCACTGACTCAACCAGCTCCCAGTCCGACAATCCTCTGACCTACATGTCACCCACCCACCTGCTGCCCTAATCCCTCACCCATTTACCTGCCACCTCCTCACTCACCTATTCAAGCTTCTTGAAGTGCTTGTGGGACATTTAAACTTACCGGGGTACAGCAGCTTATGCCAAAGAAAATGTGACTTGGCTTCCCTGCAGCTCCTGCACTACAAAGAAGGACTCTGAGAATGGATACGCTCCACATTTCTGAGGAGATCTGTTCAGAAGTCTGGTCAAGTAATGTGGAGCACTTGTGCAAGGTAAGCACATAGGAATGGAGTGGCAATCCAACCGTGATATAGCCCCATGTCTTTTGAAGTAAGAAAATTGCATATGTTCAGAAAATGTCTCCTTGCTGTCCATTGTCCAACACATTCACCGAAAGAGTAAATTAACTTTCACATTTCTCTGCAGAGTTTTAGTTTCTCTGAAAGCTAATGGCATTTGCTACCAAATAAACCTGTTGGACTTTAACCTGGTGTTGTTAAAACTCTTACTGAGTTTTAGTTTCAGCAGTTGTTCTTTCCCTGCCTGTTAGTTTTGTATGCTTGGGCGTGGAAAAGCACACTGAATACACAAAAGTTAAGATTCAGTGACTCTTTATTCCATTGGCATCAAACATTAAGTTAAAAACGTTAAGGTTATTAAATAAACTTAAACATGTTGAGAGCTCATCCTTTCCAACCAATGCCTAGCCTTCATGCATGTAGATTTTCTGCAGCCATGAGCAGCCCTATACCAATGCCATTATCTGTGATCTTGTAGTACTGACCAAGATGGTTTATCTAAGGACTTATCCCTCCCAGCTATCTTTCTAAAGTCACTGCTCAGATAGTCACTTGGTAGGAAAGTTTAGATCCTGAATTTACCAATTGGGCAGCTCTTTGGCTCTACTCCTCCGCTTAACAATCTCTCCGGGTTTTCTTCAGCACAGCTTCTGCTCTTCCTCGCGCTCACCGAAACCGCGCCAAAGAGGGAACAGCGGGTGCAACAAACTCCGCGCTCTCCCCGATCGTCACCACCTGCTGCCAGGACCGCCCTTCCCACCCCCACCCAGGCTGAGATGTCCTGCAGTCGGGGACACAGCCTGACTCCCTGTTTGTTGTAGAAGCGAGATTATTGACTTATCAACAAGTTCACCGGGAGTCAGCTGGTAGAATGATTTACGCTTTGCTTTTGATTCTAGTTAGTTGGGTAAGTGGTCAGTTACTGAAGCTAGAAAAATTAATGTGGTATGCCTGCCATTGCAAGCCAGTTTACATGTTATTCACATATAACCAAGTGTATACCTGTGTCAGAGTCATTATTTCGATGTTATGGTCAAGCCTCCTACTATAAATTTTCCCCACAAAAATATATTAATAATGATAATGCAAAAGTAAAATTAAATAACCAAATAACTCTATTTTATTGATTGAGGGCATGGTCAATAAATTACCTCTGAAATGGCAATCTAATTTAATTGTATATCGTTAGAAGTACACAATTCTTTTGTACTACCTACAGGTTACATGTATTACTTTTGCATTGTAATTAGGTAGTTTCTTAACTCATCATAAGACGTTCATCAACAATACTGTAACAGATACTGATAGCTCAGCAAAATTCCTGCTTATTGATTGGTTTGCTAAAGGCCTAATGATAATGCACATCTAATACCATTTACATTTTTAGAAAGCAGGAACCCTGTTGTGCAATATGTTTTTCAATCTTTATTTTAGTTAGAATGTTTTCAGGCTCTTAGTATGCAAATGACTGGATATTGATGAATCTATCATATTTCATTGGGTAGGTATTCTGAATTCAGGAACTGACAGAGAAATCCTCCAAGGCTGCTGAACTCTACAGCCAAATTTCTAATATATAGTCCAGATTGGGAGTATATGTACTATAAATAAATCTGGTTTTGGATGTGGAGTTGGGGTAAAAGCACATTGGCATAGATACAAGATGGAAAAGCTATAAAATAAGTTAATATATGCATTTTGTACATTATTAACGGAAGAATAGCTGTTCCAACAACTTCACACTGAAAAAAATAAATCACGTTTTGAAATGTTAAAGATTTCACTTGTATATTATAAAATTATATATTTTTCTTATTATTCTTTCCTTCCCGAAGGTGGTGACTCATGTTGCAACATAGTTCAGTGTGTGCTGCCAACCCTTAAGTTCATTGCCAAAGAGGCAATTCTTCATGTACAAACCTGGACAGTCAATTGTTGGCAGTCCATTTAACCATGTCAGCCATTGTCACAGTGCCAAATACAGTCCTCAACCAGCATTTGTATTTGTATTTGCATTTCCCCAGTCTTGGCTTTGATCCACCAATCAGGATTTTTCTTCTGAAACCAGTGAAGCTTTAATATTGCTGCCATGAGTGAGTTTTGTAAAGCTTTCACAAACTTAGAGCCATAGAATCATAGAGGTTTACAGCATGGAAACAGGCCCTTCAGCCCAACTTGTCCATGCCATCCTTTTTTTTTAACCACTAAGCTAGTCCCAATTGCCCATGTTTGGCCCATATCCTGCTATACCCATCTTGCCCATGTAACTGTCTAAATGCTTTTTAAAAGACAAAATTGTATCTGCCTCTACTATTACCTCTGGCAGCTTGTTCCAGACACTCACCACCCTCTGTATGAAAAAACTGTCCCTCTGGACCCTTTTGTATCTCTCCCCTATCACTTTAAACTTATGTCCTCTAGTTTTAGACTCCCCTGCCTTTGGGAAAATATGTTGACTATCTCACTGGTCTATGCCCCTCATTATTTTATAGACCTCTATAAGATCATCCCTAATCCTCCTACGCTCCAGAGAAAAAAGTCCCAATCTATCCAACCTCTCCTTACTACTCAAACAATGAAGTCCCAGTAGCAGCCTGGTAAATCTTTTCTGCACTCTTTCTAGTTTAATTATATATTTTCTATAATAGGGTGACCAGAACTGTGCACAGTATTACAAGTGTGGCCTTTAACTTGTCTTGTACAACTTCAGGATGTCACAACTCCTGTATTCAATGTTCTGACCAATGAACTTCACCACGCTGTCCACCTGTGACTCTACTTTCAAGGAGCTATGAACGTGTTCCCCGAGGTCTCTTTGTTCTATAACTCTCCCCAACACCCTACCATTAACTGAGTAAATCCTGCCCTGGTTCGATCTACCAAAATGCATCACCTTGCATTTATCTAAATTAAACTCCATCTGCCATTCATCAGCCCACTGGCCCAATTGATCAAGATCCCATTGGAATCCGAGATAACCACCTTCACTGTCCACTATGCCACCAATCTTGGTGTCATCCGCAAACTTACTAACCATGTCTCCTAAATTATCATCCAAATCATTAATATAAATGACAAATAACAATCGACCCAGCACTGATCCCTGTGGTCACAGGTCTCCAGTTTGAAAAGCAACCCTCTACAACCACCCTGTCTTCTGCCATCAAGTAGTGGAGATGCCGGCATTGGACTGGGGTAAACACAGTAAGAAGTCTGACAACACGAGGTTAAAGTCCAACAGGTTTATTTGGTAGCAAACGCTACTAGCTTTCGGAGCGTGCTGCTCCTTCATCAGGTGGAGTGGGAGATCTGCTCATAAACAGGGCATACAGAGACACAAACTCAATTGACAGAATAATGATTGGAATGCGATTCTTTACAGCTAATCAAGTCTTAAAGGTACAGACAATGTGAGTGGAGAGAGCATTAAGCACAGGTTAAAGAGATGTGCATTGTCTCCAGACAGGACAGCTAGTGAGATTTTGCAAGTCCAGGCAAGTTGTGGGGGTTACAGATAGTGTGACATGAACCCAAGATCCCGGTTGAGGCTGTCCTCATGTGTGCGGAACTTGGCTATCAGTTTCTGCTCAGCGACTCTGCATTGTCGACAACGTAGCAAATGGCATTTGCTACCAAATAAACCTGTTGGACTTTAACCTGGTGTTGTTAGACTTCTTTCTGCCATCAAGCCAACTTTGTATCCATTTGGCTACCTCACCCTGAATCCCGTGAGATTTAACCTTATGCAACAATCTACCATGCAGTACCTTGTCAAAGGCCTTGCTAAAGTTCCATGTAGACAACATCAACTGCATCGCCCTCATCTACCTTCTTGGTTACCCCTTCAAAAAACTCAATCAAATTTATGAGACATGATTTTCCACTGACAAAGCCATGCTGACTGCCCCTCATCAGTCCTTGCCTCTCTAAATGCCTGTAGATCCTGTCTCTCAGGATACCTTCAAACAACTTACCCACTACAGATGTTAGGTTCACTGGCCTGTAGTTCCCAGGCTTTTCCCTGCAGCCCTTCTTAAACAAAGGCACAACATTTGCCACCCTCCAATCTTCAGGCACTTCACCTGTGGCTGTCGATGATTCAAATATCTCTGCTATGGAGTGTCCTCCCTAGCCTCCCACAACATCCTGGGATACACTTCATTGGGTCCCGGGGATTTATCTACCTTGATGCACTTTAAGACTTAGACCTGTATTGGGTTGTATGCCTTAATACCATATTGAACAGATGCATTTATCCATTGAACCATCGGGCAGATTCAGCCTTAAATAAAAGCACATGAAGAGGAGTAGGCCATTCAGTTCCTTGAACCTGCTGCACCATTCAGTTAGATTGTGGCTAATCTGTAGTTGATTCTATTTTACTTTCTTCTCTCAATATCCCTTAACACTCTTTTCTAACAAACATCTATCAATTGCAATCTTGGAAGCTTCAGTTGTCCAAGCATCTATAAACTCAGAACATTCAATGACAAACAGAGCGTGAAATTTGACATTGGCCACAGTGCAAAATGAAATGTTGTGAATCAATATCAAAGAGAAATTAAGTGCGTTGCTGATTCATTATTGCCTATTTTGCACTAATATTCAAGACCAATGTCACCCCCACAGTTTATACAAATTGTCCACTTAATAAAGAAAACTTAATAAAACAATGCTCACTACACAATTATGAAAGATGTTTATTTTGAAACAAAAGCCTAAGTTTTCCAAGTAGATGTCAATATAATTCAGGATATCAGGAAGAGCTAGTATGTGTATACTTTCATCCCATTAGATGTTTTGTATCGAAAAGAATACCAAATCTCCTGATGGATAATATACCCTTGTAGTTATTTAAAAGTGTCGTGGTCTGTTTTACTACAACTAGTTGCTTGCTTCTTATCCAATCTGGAATGCTGCCTGTCATATGACAGGCAGGTCTCAAATCTGAATATAGACTGGCAACAAATAAAAAGCTCAGCCTCCAGGTCATAGTACCATGTACATAATGACCTAGTGAACCAGAAATGTCACATTGTGGGACTGGAAAGGGTCAGTGCTTGGCCTCTGTGTAAGAGTAAGTGCTGAGATGATTTATTAGTTGAGGGCACCTTCATCACCATTTGAGAGTTTACACTTGAGACAAATGAGAGAATAGCTCAGATAACCTTTAAAGCTCAAAAAGGCAGAGAACTTTCCCCCGTTAATACTTCCCATGCACTAAAATTGAAGAAACTCATGAGGAAATGTGTGGTAAAATATAACACATGATGCATTTGTCACAAACCTTTAATGTTTACTTTGAATAATCTTAAGCCACATAATTATCATATTTTAAGACACAAAGTTCAAGCCATTTCACCAATAGAAAATATATTCAGCTCAGTTGTAATGCACCTCAACATCTTTGGTTAGGGATTGGGCAGGGAGATTGGTCTAAGCTCTCAATCATAGAGTCATAGAACTTAGAGCACAGAAGGCCATTCATGTATATTTTGGCTCTTAGGAAAAGCAGTTGTGCTTAGATCTACACGCTACAGTTTTGGCAGCATTCATATAAGTTCCTCATGTTCAAGTATCTATCCAACTTCCTTTAAAATCTTTCATGGATTCAGCTTCCACCATCTTTGAAATAATGGGCTAGATTTTACGGCCTCAGTCAACCCAAAACCATAAAATCACACCCAAGGTCAACGGACATTTCCATTGTCTACCCCTCGCCTGCTCCGATTCTGTGGCAGGCGGGGCAGTTGAATTCCGGTGAATGAGTTCTAGATCATAACAACACTCCAGCCGAGACCGGAAAATGTGGTGAGCAGTCAAACGTCTGTTGAACTTGGATGGGAATTTGGCAGGACTGAAACATCCCACCCTGTGACTGAAAAAATGATTCTCTTCATCTCCTTTCTAGATCTTTTGCCAATGACTTTGAATCTATTGCCCACTTACCAGAGGAAATAGTTCTTCTCTGGCTGCTCTATCAAAACCTATCATGTCAAAAACCTCTATTTGATTATTTCGTAACTTTACCTGTTCTGAGGAGAACCAACCAAACTGAAGTCTGTCACCTTAAGTAACACCCTTGTAAGCCTCCTGTATACTTTTATAAAGTTATTATTCAAAGATTTTTCCTGAAGTGTGATACCCAGAATTGTTTATAGTATTCCAGCTGAGGCCTAAACAGTGATTTACATTGTTCTAACATGATCTGTTTGCTTTATTCCACTCTGTTTAAAAATCCAAGGAACCATTTCTTTTTTTAACCATTTTATCAACTTTCCATACCACCTTTAAGAATTTGAGTATATGATCACCAAGGTTTCTCTCTGTCTGCACTAACTAAAATTGTGCCATTTATAATAAACAGTCCACCCAAAGTGCATCACTTCATACAGCTCCGCCATAAGTCCATCTGTGATATTTCTGCCCATTTCACCATCCTGTTCATGCCATCTTGAAATCTATAACTACCATCATCGCTGTTTTTTTAATGATATGAAGGTGCCAGTCACATATCAGGGACTAAGTAAACACATTGTGGGTTCATTTATTGAGACTAGGCACATAAGAACAGATATATGGGTATAAAGCTTGAACCAGCAGCAGAACTGTGGCTGGGATTCTCCCAAAAAAATTCTAAGTGCCGAATTCACGTAAAAACTGGATTAATCCCACTGGTTTTTTCAGCAGGATTTTCAAAATGAATCTCCCACACTCTGTGCATCAGAGAGTGCCCTAGCGTGAATCACACTGAAATTCCGGGGTCGGGGCCTATTCCCGCTGGAGAGGCTGGCAGCATAGCATAGTCTGTCATAGCAGCGATCGATGCATGCACAGTAGCCCCGCACTGCCGGCTTCCTGATTGCTGCCAGCTCATTCGCTGGCCTCCCGGACGTGTCCAGGCCAACCCCGATCAGCCCTTCCCTCCTTTCCCCACCGATCCCTATGCAGAGTGGCAGCGGGACCCCCAACCTCCACCCATCGTCCCCAGAGGCTCTGCACACATTAGACCCCACCCCTTCTGTACTGCCCGATGCCCACTGGGCATTGCCACTCTTGCCCCCTGGGCAGTCCCATCAGGCCAGGCTGGCACTGCCAAGCTGGCAATGCCAAGGGGGCACACCCTCCTTACCCCGACCCCCTAGAGCCCTCCATGGCCCCCCCTTTACTCCAGTGGGGTTGGGCCTCCAGCTCCCCATTAGTGGGCAGCTTTTGTAAAACTCACTGGAGTGAAACACTCCTGGCGGTGGGTGGGGAGAGGCTAGCGGGCCCAGAAACTTCAGTCCCGGGCCCGCTAATATATGCTAATACTCATTTAAATATTTTAAACAGCCCCACGCTAATTGCTGGCTGACGACGTCAGAGATCCGGTGGCTGGAGACTCGCGGAGGCCATGGTGCCCAGCGGGAAGCCCGCTACACAGCCTCCGCCTGTGTCTCCCAGACCGCTGCACTGCTCTGGGAGAATTGCCTCCTGTGTCTGTGTATGCTCTGCTCAAAGCAAAAGTGAAACTAAAATTAGATTGTATGACACACTTCCTTTCACGTGAAGTCAGGCTGCAATCCTTTAAAAGCATATTAAAACATCTTTTTAAAGAAATTTCCCCTTTCCAAAGAAGTATAACTCTTTACAATACATGTTCATGTTTAGTTACCATTACTTAAGAACAAATGAATCTATGAGTCTCTAAAGGTAATCTGCCGTTTTGCCCAGAATGTGTGATGGTAATGTTGTCTGAGGGTTTCTTCAATTTCTCACACAAATCTATGGAATTGTCATTCTTACATGTTGTTCCTGATCACATTTATGGATGGCACAGTGGTTAGCACTGCTGCCTCACAGTTCCAGGGACCCGGGTTCGATTCCAGCCTCGGGTCACTGTCTGTGTGGAGTTTGCACATTCTGCCGTGTCTGCGAGGGTTTCAATCAGTTTACTGTAAGGGACCTGTGAGCCCCACATGAAAGCCAAGTCCCAAATCAGTACTTGCACGTTTTGGACTAAGAAGGCCAGACCCTCCAGCAGACCCATTGTTTCAGCCTGTTTCAAATTTATTTCCTGTCTGAAACCCAATTTTTCTACCCTTCCCAGTCTCTTCCAAACGACATCAACGACTGTTCCAAAGCCACCAACACTTTAACCTAACCATTTCCTTTACAGTGTGTTCACCTGTCCTTTCACCTTATCCTTTCCCATTATCCAGGACCCCAAATAGTTATTTCAGTGACAAGCAATTTACTTGTTTCAATTTAGCGTATTGTATTCATGGCTCAGAATGTGGTCTACTCTATACGGGGGGACCAAATTGTGTGATTGCTTTGCCGAACACCTCCATTCAGTTCACAAGGATGATCCCAATCTTTTGATTGCTTGTCATTTCAATTTTCCATCCTCATCCCATTCTGACGTCCTACAAAGTTCCAACAAAGCTGGACAGAAGTACCATTACATCCTTCTAGACTCAACATTGAGTTTGATCATAATCATTGGTCCTATTTTTCAAACAGCAAATAATTCTGTTGTTGCCTTTCACAGTCCCTCCACATTCATCTTTTATTTCTTTACTTGTCCTATTACCATCTCCTTTTGCCTTGAACCATCATCCTTTTTAGTAATTTAACTCACCTGCCTTCCAGAGACATCCCTTTTTGTTCTTTCCTTCCCTCCTTTTTTCCTGTCTCTGTAGTTGTTTAAAATTTGTTACATCTCAAACATTTTCCAGGACCAGAAACATGGGGTTGAATTAGGATTGTTCCCGACATCATCATGCCAATTTAGGATAATATGGGAGGCGGGTGGGCTTAAGAATCGAGGGCCAGCCGGTTATTTAAATTTTATTTAAGTAGATATTTAAGGTTGGTAACAACCCAATTGACTGCCATAATACGGTGTATCAGCAACAATACACTTAGAGTCAGCTTCACGCCATGTGTGGTTCCTGTGTTTTTTAGGGGAAGCTTGATAGCGCCAATTTAAAAGCTTCATCTGAGCATTTGGCAGTTCAGAGATCTGTAAGTGCTGGGAATGCTTAATTCAACAAGCAGAGTTTCCATTGCCAAATCAGATAAATAAGAATCCTTTTCTTCAGCTGCTGAGTGCTCTGCTGAGTCCTCTATTTAGTTCTTGGCCATCATGCAGGGCTACAAATACCTGAGATGAATGTGCATTGTGGTCTCAGTGGAAGACACATCCTCCAGTGAAGAAGAGGAGGAGGGTGAGAAGGGTAGAGCAGGAGGTCCAGGATGCACTGGTGGTGCATAAAGGGGCCAGAATTGCGCCAGGACATGAGGGTCATGAAGGCATCAGACATCCTCAGTGGAGGTACAGAGGGTCTTATACAGCCCCTCAAGTCTCCAAGCAGAGACTGAGCTATCTGCAAACATCAGAGACTAAATGCAGGGGAAGGATCAGGTGATCAAGTGCACAGTCAAATCGCCCTCCAATTGCTTTGAGGGATTGTTGTGGGGTGGCACCCGATGCCTGTCACTCTGAAGGTAGCTGTAGTGCTCAATGTATTTGTCGTAGGTTCCCTTCAGGCAGCCTGTGAAGACCTCAGTGACATCACACAGCGTGCTGCACACCATTGCACCAAAGTCTTCACTGATTCAATGTTCTGAAAGGCAATGAATTACATCTCCTTCATACTGGATAACCAGAGTCAATGGAATAGACCCTTTGAATATTTGCAATTTTTACAAGTTTTCCCAGGGAGACATTGGTTGCACTAACATTGCCATAAAGGCTTCTGCTGGACAGCCCTGCATGTTCATGAACAGAATTTGCAGGGACTTCCACTCGTTGAATGTCCAGCTGGTCTGTGATCATCATTGGTGGATCATACATACAGGTTTGCGCCAGGTACGCAGGCAGCAACCACAACCCCTTCATCCTTCAGAACTCTCAGCGTGCAGATATATTCAGTAGCCTTGAGAGATGACTGAGTTCCTCCTTCCCTTCCATTTCCAGGTATAGCTGCTTTTGGGATTTTACTTATATCCTTTATAAAGTTTATTTATTAGTCACAACTGTGCTTACATTCACACTGCAATGAAGTTACTGTGAAAATCCCCTAGTCGCCACACTCCGGCGCTTGTTCGGGTACACTGAGGAAGAATTTAGCATGGCCAATTCATCTAACCTGCACATCTTTGGACTGTGGGAGGAAACCGGAGCACCCGGAGGAAACCCACGCAGACACAGGAGAATGTGCAAACTCCACACAGACAGTGACCCAAGCCAGGAATCGAACCCGGGTCCCTGGCACTGTGAGGCAGCAGTGCTAACCACCGTGCCGCCCATATAGTGAGGTCTGATGCAAAATACCAGTTCAATTCATGTGCCATCTTTTGCTTTGTATTTTCCGGTCCAGACTTACTTTCTATATAATCATGACTCACTTTGTTAACTATTATTTTTTTATAAAATCTCTTTGTATTTATATTTCCAACCTTCTTTCTGATTAGGTGCATTGACCCGAACAGGTGCCACTGGACTATGGCCACTCGGGGAATTTCACAGTAACTTCATTGCAGTGTTAATGTAAGCTTTGTGAATAATAAATAAACTTTAACTTTTCTCTCATACTCTATTTTCTTCCCTCCTTATTAATCTTCTGGTCATCCTTTGCTGTTCCTTGTATTCTGTCTCTATCTTCAGATCTGCCAACGTTGCAGAGGTATGTGCTTTTTCTTTAAGTTTGATACTATCTTCAACCTTTCTAGTCAACAATGGATGGCCCTTGGACTTTTTCATACTTGTTGGAATATATCTATTCTGAACACTCTGAAATATTCCCTTAGATGTTTGCCACTGCATCTGTATTGACCTACCTTAACCTAATTTGACAATTTGCTTTAGCCAGCTCAACTTTCATGCCCTCATAATTGTTTTTATTTAAGTCCAAAAGCATAGTCTCAGACCCTCTCTCCCTCAAACTGAACAATCATCTGAAACTTCTGATAATGAACCTTGGCAGGGATTCAATGCCTGCCTGAACTATTTTAATGAGGTTCATTGCATCATGCTGACCCTCCATCTACATCCAACTTGCCCTCTCCTCTTTTCTATCAGTCTGTGCCTTTGGCCATCTCACCAGAATGTGGAGATGCCAGCGTTGGACTGGGGTGAACACAGTAAGAGTTTTAACAACACCAGGTTAAAGTCCAACAGGTTTATTTGGTAGCAAATACCATAAGCTTTTGGAGCGCTGCTCCTTCGTCAGATGGAGTGGAAATCTGCTCTCAAACAGGGCACAGAGACACAAAATCAAGTTACAGAATACTGATTAGAATGCGAATCCCTACAACCAACCAGATCTTAAAGATATAGACAATGTGGGTGGAGGGAGCATTAAGCACAGGTTAAAGAGATGTCTATTGTCTCCAGACAGGACAGCCAGCAAGTCCAGGAGGCAAGCTGTGGGGGTCACTGATAATGTGACATAAATCCAACATCCCGGTTTAGGCCGTCCTCATGTGTGTTTCTGCTCAGCGACTCTGCATTGTCGTGTGTCGTGAAGGCCGCCTTGGAGAACGCTTACCTGAAGATCAGAGGCTGAATGCCCGTGATTGCGGAAGTGCTCCCCCGCAGGAAGAGAACAGTCTTGCCTGGTGATTGTCGAGCGGTGCACGATGATGGCATTGCTGCAACGGCCTCAGTACTCAACGCCGTCAACTGCCAGTTTCCAGATGCAATTTTACAACTCATCCGCTTCATCCTGGACCACAATGTCTTCACCTTCAACAACCAGTTCTTCATCCAGACACACGGAACAGGCATGGGGACCAAATTCGCACCTCAATATGCCAACATCTTCATGCACAGGTTCGAACAAGACTTCTTCACCGCACAGGACCTTCAACCGATGCTATACACTAGATACATCGATGACATTTTCTTCCGTTGGAGTCATGGTGAGCAATCACTGCAACAACTATATGATGACATCAACAAGTTCCATCCCACCATCAGACTCACCATGGACTACTCTCCGGAATCAGTTGCATTCTTGGACACACGCATCTCCATTAAGGACGGTCACCTCAGCACCTCACTGTACCGCAGGCCCACGGATAACCTCACGATGCTCCACTTCTCCAGCTTCCACCCTAAACACGTTAAAGAAGCCATCACCTACGGACAAGCCCTCCGTATACACAGGGTCTGCTCGGATGAGGAGGATCGCAACAGACACCTCCAGACGCTGAAAGATGCCCTCATAAGAACAGGCTATGGCGCTCGACTCATCGATCAACAGTTCCGACGCGCCACAGCGAAAAACCGCACCGACCTCCTCAGAAGACAAACACGCGACACGGTGGACAGAGTACCCTTCGTCGTCCAGTACTTCCCCGGAGCGGAGAAGCTACGGCATCTCCTCCAGAGCCTTCAACATGTCATTGATGAAGACGAACATCTCGCCAAGGCCATCCCCACACCCCCACTTCTTGCCTTCAAACAACCGCGCAACCTCAAACAGACCATTGTCCGCAGCAAACTACCCAGCCTTCAGGAGAACAGTGACCATGACACCACACAACCCTGCCACAGCAACCTCTGCAAGACGTGCCGGATCATCGACACGGATGCCATCATCTCACGTGAGAACACCATCTACCAGGTACACAGTACCTACTCTTGCAACTCGGCCAACGTTGCCTACCTGATACGCTGCAGGAAAGGATGTCCCGAGGCATGGTACATTGGGGAAACCATGCAGACGCTATGACAACGGATGAATGAACACCACTCGACAATCACCAGGCAAGACTGTTCTCTTCCTGTGGGGGAGCACTTCAGCAGTCACGGGCATTTAGCCTCTGATCTTCAGGTAAGCGTTCTCCAAGGCGGCCTTCACGACACACGACAACGCAGAGTCACTGAGCAGAAACTGATAGCCAAGTTCCGCACACATGAGGACGGCCTAAACCGAAATGTTGGATTTATGTCACATTATCAGTAACCCCCACAGCTTGCCTCCTGGACTTGCTGGCTGTCCTGTCTGGAGACAATACACATCTCTTTAACCTGTGCTTAATGCTCCCTCCACCCACATTGTCTGTATCTTTAAGATCTGGTTGGTTGTAGGGATTCGCATTCTAATCAGTATTCTGTAACTTGATTTTGTGTCTCTGTGCCCTGTTTGAGAGCAGATTTCCACTCCATCTGACGAAGGAGCAGCGCTCCGAAAGCTAATGGTATTTGCTACCAACTAAACCTGTTGGACTTTAACCTGGTGTTGTTAAAACTCTTACCATCTCACCAGACCCAGGCTTTGTGGGCTTGCTTCTCCTGAAGAGGTGTGTACGGTGGCACTTATGAGCAATTTCAGCTTTTTTAAAGGCATGCTGCCTACCATTTATTAGTAAAATGCATCTTAGCCTAAATACTGTGCATTCTGTCAACCACACACCCTCCAATGGACCACAGCTTTAAGAGTACAATAGCATGGTCACTGATAGTTTTGTCTTTGTGCATCATGTTGCCTTGGAGCTCCACCCAAACTCATTTTCTTCCTGTATTTGTGACCGTGCCCTATAGCACACTGGCACAAGATTGCACATATTAGGACCTTACCCTGATCGTCCTCAGGAGATCATTAAGCCATTTCTGACATTGAGACCAGGTTCTCCTGACAAACCCAACACCGCGGACCTCCTCAACCACCTTCTCCCATGTTTGACTTGGTTTCCCCCTCTTCCCACCAGTAGGCATCAATTGCACACCTCAGGTGGACACTGCATGTTGGAGGGCTCTGAGGGAGTCCATGTTAAACTGAGGGGCTGGTTTGGCATTTCTCCACTGTCTGTCCCTTGTTCCAATGGTGCATACATCTCTGGAAGGAAACATGTAAGAACTGGACATCTCCATTCAAAAATGTGGAAAACTTATTTAGGTTCAGGGGTAAAGCCTGGAGACAGCAGAACTCAAAATAATTGACACTGACCTGAGAAGCCAGGAAATAGCTGAGGTCTAAATGATCCTGCAAACTGTGAACAAAGCCAGTACTGGCCAGGTCCCCTGACCCTGTCCTGTGCTAGCAGTTGCTGGCTGTGACTGAGAACAAGGCACGGCCAATGATCTTGGAGGTCAGACATCTCATTCTCCATCACTAATTGGGCAGTATGAAGGCCTCAAGCCCATCCTGGAAACTAAAATGACCCAATTAACAGGCATTTCAAAGGCAGGCCTGGAAGTCAGAAGGCTGTTGGCTTATGGGTGTGGAACACGCCCTAGCACATTCATCAACCCACTAACTCTATTTCTTCCTCCACAGATGCAGCCCAACGTGCTGCGTATTTTCTATATTTTCTGTTTATACTTCAAATTTCCAGCATTCACAGCACTTTACCTTGTAGAAAATATGGGTATGATCCTGCAACCTGGGATACTTGCTGCATAGGGGTATAATGTCTCTAAGCTCTGCCTTCCCAATGCATTATATGGTTTAGTTTGAAAATAGCATGAGATTATCGCCTCATATACACTGAGGACTTTGACGATTGCAGAGACTCTACTTGTCCTGATCATAATCTAGTGGTTGTGTGCCAGCCTTGGTGTGTGAGCAGAGTGAAAAATATTAGAGCTACTTGCGTGAATCCCAAAAAGCAACCATGTGCCATAGCACCTACCTGCTGGGACCAACATTTTATTAAAGGGGTCACATTCTTTTCATGCCATAGTCCAGAGTTGTACTATTTGACAGTAGTAAGTGAAAGGGGTAAGTGTAGTTTGCATCTTATCTGCTAGATTTGGGAAACCATGTTGACTTTCATGAAATTTATGCTGCCTTTTTGCGGGGGTAATCCTCTGCAGCAAGGGGAGTACATTACTTTGCTGTACCATGCAGGACATTGAGGATTTTTATCAGTGAAAGGTACAGATTTGGCCATTGTTCCTTGCAGTCTTGTGTTACTTTGGAATGGAAAAAGGGCAGACACCGTCCTATTAAATTCAGCTAGTTAGCCAGATTTTATTAAAAGGCTTTATGGGAAGCATCCCTGCCTCTGACCTAGAAGCTCGGGGTTTGAGTCCCACCCCAGCATGTGATATCTAAGGAAAGTGCATTTGTAATGTGGCCACACAGATTGTGTATCAAGCTGCAAATCCTACCAACATCAATGTCATGTGGTAAGAATGGGAGAGATTCCTGGTGAGCCATTTAATGGAAAGAATGTTACAGTCTTGATCATCACTATCAGTAACTCCCAACTGCAACATTAATGTAATGAGTGAACTGTACTACTACAACACGCCTCCAGGCAGATTTTGCTACTATTTACTGCTCAGTTTGCAATTCTGACACCCTGCGCTTGACTTATTTACTCAAGGATCTTGACAAATAAAGGGTTTTTTTTAAAAATTCATTCATGGGATGTGGGCATCGCTGGCTGGGACAGCATTTATTGCCCATCCTTGGGGCATTGCTGAGGACCTGGAGTTACACGTAGGCCAGGCCAGATAAGGACGGCAGATTTCCTTCCCTAAACAGCATTAAGGAACCAGATGGGTTTTGCGAAAATTAACAATGGTTTCATGTTCCTCATTCAGCTTTTAATTCCAGATTTTTTATTACATTCAAATTTCTCCATCTGCAGTGGTGGGACCCCCAGAGCATTACCCTGGATCTCTGGATTACTAGTCCAGTGACAATACCACTATGCCACTGCCTCTCCCCACCGCAACTCCAAATATCGCAATATTTGATGTTGCCAGCCCCCTACACAGTTCTGGCATGGATTCATCCTAACCGTGAGCATGCATTGCCCAAATGTTGTTAGGGCCATAAAACCTGGCCTACTACCCTCAGAAGCAATGAGGAAGTAGTGGTGGAGGTGTGGAGTGGGGGGAGCGTTCTGAAGAAAAGTTTATGTAAGGTGGCCATTACTTACACATTAAATACCATGGAGAAACAATATGGCATTTTATAAGACCCTGCACTGCTGTCAGGAAGAAGACTTTACGAAACAGCTAAGCACTTAAATGGGGAAAAGGAATGTAAAAGAAGCTGGTTATGTGACAGTGGAATCAATACTAAATGGATAACAATATCTCCAGTTCCTATGTAGCCCAGTGGCATTATTCCAAAGACGGTAAATGAAAATAATGGGTGCATATAAACTTCATTTGTATTGGGAGTCTACACTTTACAAAATAGTAAATACATTTATTGGGCCCTATTTATTTTTGTTTCACTAGCTGTAAACTGTATTTTGTTACAGTTACTGCCTTGAAAAATTATACTTGTGGTGGCATTTCTAATGGGAGTGCAGGCCATAGGTCAAGTGTCAATTTCTGGTCAAAAGGGTAGCTCACCAGCAATGAAGAAATGCTGGTTTATGTGAAAGAGCTCTTAGCCTGGGTGGGCAACATTTGATGCTATTTATTTTGTGGTTTGCCTTTCAGATCCCAGTGGTCTAATAATTTGTCCCAGGTCTTTTTTAGTTGAATTTAATGTCATAAACCATTCTAAGGCTGAGAGAGGCAGCTTCAGGAACATAAAAAGCAACATCTCCTCTCTTGCCCATCAAATAATTTCACAAGGATATAGGTAGGAAAAAAAGGAAATCCACCAAATTGATTAAATGCGCCATAGTTGAGCATTCATCCCAACAAGTGAAACTTGAATGTGTTTTGTAAATTGTGGTCAGGTTTTCTGTAATACACAAAGACAGAAATTTTTGCTTTTCAATTCAGTGCTCAATTTGAAAGCAAAGACATTCGCTGGAATTCTACTGCTCCACCTGCCACGGGAATCAGAGCAGGCAAGGGGCAGACAACGGGCTGGTCCGTTGACCTCAGGCAGGATTTTCCGGTCTCTGGTCGAGCGTGGCCATAAAATCCCGCCCATTGACAAAAGAGACAAATAGTTCTTAATCTTTGGCATCTCAGTGAAGAATAGAGCTGGCTCAGAGTAGTCCTCACAAGGAGATTGGCAGTTTATGAGGCAGCGTGGCCTCACCCACAGGCCAGAAAATCAGGAGAAACTTTACCTCGGCTGTTTCTGAGAGCCCAGAGTAGATTTTACATGCATCATGCAACTAATGAGCTGTTGTTGGGGCTCTCATTTCTTTAACGGCTGTGATCCTGCTTCCAAAAGTGTGCCAGCTAATTGGAGGTTGGAGACTTTCCCATGCTATCGGAACCAGTGACCGCTGCTGGGACTGCACTTGACCTGGAGAAGCATCTTGGACGTTGACCTGCAACCAAAATAAATTGGGTAGACAGGTAGGTGATGGGGCTGTTTGGTGAAGGCAGATAAAGTCTTATGTGGAGGTGGTCCTTGCCCCCCAAAAGCGCTCTGTGTGCCATAGGATGCCTGATCAGCATGGCATCTCTCTTCCCCACGACCCCCTATCTATCTCCCAATCCCCCCACTACCACTCCCCTACTCTCCCCTAACTGGATCTTTGAGGGCTCATAAAATCCCAGCCAGAGTCCCAGTTGGAGAATTATGGGCTAGTGACGTATGATCTAAACAAACAATCAGGTTCCACTGGCCCACATTGTGAGCATTGTTTCAGCTTCAATCAGCCCTAATATATGAGCGACATTGGGCGGGCGTTTCTGATTTTTTTTTTGCACAGTGACGCAGTGGGTTTGAAAAACAGTGTGGAAGCCATTGACCCTAAGGGCAACTTCCTCCGCCATAATTTTAGGCTCTTAGTTTCAAATAAAGATAAGAGCCAGGCCCCATGATGTCACACTGGCAAAGTGGGCTGTGACTGAGCTCACCCCGCCAGCAACTCAGATTTTTGAAAAATCAGGGCACCCTTTTTATAAAAAATAAAAATGAACACCCTTCCACGCTTCCCCCCGCACCTCCCCGCCCCCCCCACCACCCCAAAGGGGACAGAGCCCGGGTACATCCTGGCAATCCCCTCTCCCCCAGCCCCCATCTATGTACCTCCAGCAGGTTCAGCTTGCCAGGTGCATGTCACGGGGCACTGTTGTGATTCAGATTGGCGTGCCCACATGTGAATGGACACGAGGGCGGAGGGGTACTATCAGGTATAAAGGCCTGATAATGATATTTAAATCTATGAGGATCCCGATTTTTCATGTTGCGATACCCATTACATCATTGATGGGGGCGGAGGGGACAATCACAACAAAAAACCCTGTCAGCATAAAACACGTTTTGGGACTCCTGCAGGATTCCCCTCCCCCGCTGTCGATCCCGTCCCCCTCCCCCCCTCCCCCCTGAAAACCTGAGTGGAAAACACACACTTTTGGATCTGAATCTGTATCACAATCTTCAAAGAGTTAATAAATCAGTATCATGTCACCAAATTCCCATGTAATCGTTTTACGATTGTTGCTAAAAATAGAAAGTTCACAGAAGAATTGGAGTGTGAGAGTGCTGTTAGGTTGTGAAATGCACTTCCAGAAGCTGAGCTAATAATAAAGATTTCAAAGAAAAAGTGGATAAATATTTTGAAAAAGGCTGAAAAGATATAGGGGATGAAACAAAATAAATGAACTTTTAGAGTGCAAGCAACATAGTTTGATTGGTCTACTTCTGTGTTTTAAAATCATATGATTTTATGAGTTGCAATTGGCCGAATAGTATTTACTCATCCCTGATCTTATGATAACATAAGAAATAGGAACAGAAGTAGGCTATATGACCCCTCGAGCCTGCTTTGCCATCTCATGGAATCGTGATTGATTTTTGACCTCAAATCTACTTTTCCGCCCAATTCCCATATCCGTTAATTCCCTTTAAGTCCAAAAATCCATTGATCTCAGTCTTGAACATAATCAATAACTGAGCATCCACAGCTGTCTGGGGTAAAGAATTCCAAAGATTCACAACCCTCTTAAAATTCTCCTCATTTCAGTCTGAGATGGTTGGTTCTTTATTTGCCCTGCAAGCAGTCTACAGTTTACACTGCAATACACTTAAAATGTTTATGTTCAATTTCATTTTTTACAATCCCTTAACTAATGTCAGGTTAATCGGCAAAACTTTAAAAATCCATGGATTAAAATTTATATCTAATTTGCAGCAATGTTCAACAATCAATCAAGTCAGACCATTTATAGAATCTTAGTCACTGAGTAAATTCAGTGATCTCCTGCACCCCTTGGGGAAACCACAAACAGGAACATGGGTTAGGTAAGTGACATTCGCTTTGCACTCGCTATTCAGTTTGCACTGAGCATGCAGCATTAAACATTCCCTCATATTCCATGGCTTTCTGTCTTTTGTCACCAAACAACGCACTTCCTTGAAGTAGCACAAGGAAGTACTCGTCGGATTGCCACTTTGTACCCACATACTTGTGCTAAAATTCTTAAGTGACTGTCTCACCTGATCTTCCTGACTCATGTTGGATGGGATTCAGGCAACACAGCTTATTCCCGGCTCCTGTGTCGAAATCCAAAAGAAGCAAAGCGAATGAGAACATGACCCTTTTTTATGGCACTAGCTGCTGTAAAACAGATGAGTTTAAAGGTCCCACTGAAAGTAACAAGACAGGGAGAGAGTAAATGGAAGGGATGTGTGGGGTTGAGATTCCAATGTAGGCGGAGAGGGGGGTGGGTCAGATATCCAGAGGTGATTGGGGTGGGGGTTCAGACATGGAGTTGGGGGGTGTTTGGACATTGGGGTGGGGGAATTTGGTCAGGTCCTGGAGGGGGTGTGGTGGTCAGGTTGGGCGTCAGGGTGAGGAGGTTGATTCGGGTTGAGATGGGTCGGGTAGTGGGGGTCAGGTTGGGGGCTGAGGGTCACGTTGGGTTGCGGAGGGTGGGGTTGGGTCAGGTTGAGGGTGTGGTCAAGCCAGGAGGGTGGGGTCCAGCCAGATCGGCCGATCAGGTTGAAGGGAGGGGGGGGAATCCGTGCAGGTGGGGAGTGAGGAATTTTGAGGGGGGGTTACTTAATTGTGGGGGCAGGGGGCCCACTCCGATTCCCGTGGCAGGTGGAACAGTACAATTCCAGCGAATGTCTTTGCTTTCAAATTGAGCACTGAATTGAAAAGGAAAAATTTCTGTCTTTGTATATTACAGAAAACCTGACTACAATTTACAAAACACATTCAAGTTTCACTTGTTGAGATGAATGCCCAACTATGGCGCATTTAATCAGGTGCGCTGTGCCGTGCTCATTCTGGATTTTTAAAATAGTTACACTGAAGTGTTTCTGCATTTCTTTTAACTCTTTCAACAAAGGACATGTACAGATTTTCCTTTTCTGTGATTGGGCACTGGCATCAAAGTTATCTGAATTCATTCAAATTTGAGGATTCTGCAAATGGACCAGAAATAGAGCAATTTTGACCTTTTCCCTTCACTTTACATCATTCCCAAGACAAATCCAATTTCTTCAGTTACTGCCTGATCAGTTTACTCTCAGGTGTCATTGACAGTGACATCAAGCAGCACTTGCTCTGCAATAACCTGTGCACCGATGCTTGGTTTGGGTTCTACCAAGGCCTCTGGAATCCTGACCTCATTAAAGTTTTGGCCCAGACATGAACAAAAGAACTGAATTCCAAAAGTAAGGTGAGAGTGATTGTCTTCGATATCAACGCAGCATTTCACTGAGCGTGCTCCTCAAAGAGCACAAGCAAAATTGAAGTCACTGGGGATCGGGGAAACCTCTCCTCTGGTTGGAGTCATATATGGTACAAAGGAAGATGGTTATTATTGTTGGAACCCAATCATCTCAGGGCATCACTGCAGAAGTTCCTCAGGGTTGCGTCCTCAGTCCAATCATCTTCATCAATTACCTTCCCTCCATCATCAGTTCAGAAGGGGGGAGGTTTGCTGATGACTGCGTAGTGTTCAGCACCACTTGCAACTTATCAGATCAGAAACAGTCCATGCTCACATGCACCAAGACCTGAGCAATATTTATGCTTGTTCTACTAAGTGGCAAGTAAAATTTGCATCACACAAATGCCAGGCAATGATGATCTCCAACAGAGGAAAATCTAACCACCTCCCCATGACATTCAACATCAATACTATCCCTGAATTCCCCTATTATATTCCCCTATTATCACAATCCTGGGGATTACCATTGAGCAGAAACCAACTGAAACATTGTAAATGCTATAACTAAAAGAGGCTAAGAATTCTGCAGTGATTTACTCATCTCCTGACTCATCAAAGCCTGTCCACCATCTACACAGTACAAGTCAGGAGTGTAATGGAATATTCTCCACTTGCCTGGATGAATGCAGCTCTGATAGCAGTCAAAAAGCTGGACACCATCCAGGACAAAGCGGTAACTTGTTCAGTGCCCCGTTCACTAAATGAAACATTCACTCCTTCTTGCACTGGTGCACAGTGGCAGCAATGCATACCATCTACAAGGTGCATTGCAGCAACTCACCAAGGCCTCTTCAACAGCATCTTCCAAATTCACAATCTTCACTATGGAGAAGAACAAGTGGGCAACAGACACATGGGAACACAACCACTTTCAAATTATCCCCCAAGCCACACACTGCCCTGATTTGGAATTATATCACTGCTCTTTTACTGCTGCTGGGTCAAAAACCTGAAACTGCCTTCTTAGTAGCACTGTGGATGTACATACACCACATTGTACTGCACAGGTTCAAGAAGGAGGCTGACCAATACCTTTTCAAGAGAATTAAGCGATGGGCAACAAATGCTGACCTTGCCAACAATGCTCTTATCCCATGAACAAGTATCAAAACAAAGAGTGTGATACATTAAGAGCACAATGTATCAGTTACAAACTATTACCTGTTGCAATCTTAAATGTCAGCACCTTCCGCTGGAATTAATAAAGGAACTTGGGCTACTTGCAATGAGAAGGATGTAAAGAGTGTTTCGGTAAAGTTAAAATGCAATAACATAAAAACAAAAGGAGGGTAAAATTTAAATTGTTTGGGCTTGAAACTGGCTGTTATACACCTCTTTCAATATTTTTCTCCGTTGAGACTGTATCTCCCCACCTCCTCCCCCAGCATGACATACTCAGGAAATTACACCCATCAACAGCATGTCAGTGCTCAGCCTGGGAACAACGCTTTAGTTTCCAAATGGGATTTCTTTCCACTTCATAATGAGGAAAATGAAACAGAAAATCAAAAGAGAAAAGCATATTGCAGAAGGGAAGGAAACAAGCTAATAAATTTGTAGTTGTTTAGTATAATGTACTCCCCATCCACACATTTTAATCATCACAATCTAACAATTTTCCTGCCAACAAACATAAATTTATAGTAAGAGCATCTCGATGTTCCAAAGTATACATATATTAGGAAACTGTAGTATTACCAGGAGTGAGTGGATGCCTCACATTTTAATCATGATTACACTTGCAAGTAAAACAACAAAGTGTTTCTCTGGTACAAAATAATGGAATGTGATGTAAAAAACAATAATGTTAACAGTAAATCATATTAAGTCCCTTTAAGTCCCTTATATGCATTTACTGGATAACTAGGTCACAACAATATTATCTTAATTGATTTTTCAAAAGAATCCTGACAGAAATATGTCAATGCATGAATATTTCTTCATGCATCATTAAAACAAGATTGGCTTTTAACAAAAGAAGAACCCTTTGCAGAATTGATTCTTGCTTCAGGCTGCCTGCAAGTAAGTGTATTACATAAAAATCTATACAGGATATTAAAACAACACTACTCTGCAAGACAGTTACAATTAAAAGCTGACACCCACACCACTATGTCTACTACAGTGGATTGCCAGCAAGCACGATTAAGATCTTGAAGGCATCTGTAATCAATGTATGAATGCATTTTGGGCTATTGTTTAAGCTTATGGAAGACTTGTCAGTGAGTCGGCAGGTGTCTCAGTGCTGTGCTGTGCAGTGAAAAACAAAACAGTCAGGTGATGGAGCTTTACACCATATATGTGAACAGGGAATTAGAAACGATTCTACAAGCCAGTCCCACTGATAGAATGTCACGGACCAGCATGTTGTATTCCATTCATTCTCAAGATGTGAGTGTTGTTGGTAAGGCCAACAGTTATTTTTCATCCCTAGTTACCCTGAGAAAGTAGTGGTGGACCTTCTTCTGACCTGTTGCAATCCATGTGAAGAAGGTGCTGCTTGTTCTAATGAGGGCATCTTTCAGCATCTGGTGGCGTCTGTTGCGATCCTCCTCATCTGAGCAGATCCTGTGTATAAGGAGGGCTTGTCCATAGGGGTTGCCTTCGTTAACGTGTTTAGGGTGGAAGCTGGAGAAGTGGAGCATTGTGAGGTTAACCTCTGCAAGATGTGCCGGATCATCGACACGGATACCATCATCTCAAGTGAGAACACCATCCACCAGGTACATGGTACATACTCTTGCAACTCGGCCAACGTTGTCTACCTGATAGGCTGCAGGAAAGGATGTCCCGAGGCATGGTACATTGGGAAGACCATGCAGACGCTACGACAACAGATGAATGAACACTGCTCGACAATCACCAGGCAGGAGTGTTCTCTTCCTGTTGGGGAACAATTCAGTAGTCATGGGCATTCAGCCTCTGATCTTCGGGTAAGCGTTCTTCAAGGCGGCCTTCACGACACATGACAACGCAGAATCGCTGAGCAGAAACTGCTAGCCAAGTTCCACACACATGAGGACGGCCGCAACCGGGATCTTGGGTTCATGTCACACTATCTGTAACCCCCACGACTTGCCTGGGCTTGCGAAATCTCACTAACTGTCCTGGCTGAAGACAATACATATCTCTTTAACCTGTGCTTAACTCTGTCTCCACTCACATTGTCTGTATCTTTAAGACTTGATTACCTGTAAAGACTCGCATTCCAACCATTATTTTGTAAATTGAGTTTGTGTCTTTATATGCCCTGTTTGTGAACAGAACTCCCACTCACCTGATGAAGGAGCAGCGTTCCGAAAGCTTGTGGCTTGTGGCACCAAATAAACCTGTTGGACGTTAACCTGGTGTTGTGAGACTTCTTACTGTTCTTTAACCAAGCCAGTCTGTATCCATCCATGTGATTTTAGTTTATGGCAGACTGGCACAAAAAATAAAGAAGTTATTCATGAATTTGGTTGTATGATTCCGTTGAATTTTGTTGCTGTGATGTAGTTACGATGTAATAAAGAAACTGACATAGATGATTTCTATATATGCAGTGTATTTCATAAAACTATTCAATTTCTGGACATATTTTAAAATCACGTGAAGTTTTTGGTACTATAGTAGTATTAATTTATCTAAAGTCAAAATTATGTTGGTAATCAGGAAGCTGAGAGGTACTCTTGCTGTGGTTAACTGTGTTTAGATTTAATTGAAGCAAATAAGATGAGAGTTGCAATGGAAGTTGCATTTACACCATGAAAACACTTTTCTTTCAATATAGTTTATGCAGATGAAGCAGTAACTATATACGACAAGGCACATTACAGGATTCAGATCACTCCATAAACCCATGGAATTGGATTTTCTGCCCCCAATCCCCCACCCACCCACTCACTGTGTTTCCAGTGGCAGAGGCAGCTTGCCATCTCAAAATCCTTTGGTCCCACTGATGTTTACGGTATCATGCGTGGCTCACCCATCCACTTCCATTGAAGATGGCCTTTGATGGAACCTGAAAATGCAGCCAGTGGGAAGGGCTGGAAAATCTGGCCCCAAACGTTTCTCTTTCATGGCTTATTTTATCATCTGATCCAAATATATTTGTTTTCTAATAGGTTTATGGGCACAGGAGCAGGAGTAGGAAAGCTTGTTGCGATATTGTCACCAGACCAGTAATCCAGAGACGTAGGGTAATGCTCTGGGGACCTGGGTACAAAATCCCACCACAGCAGATGGCAAAATTTGAATTCAGTAAAAAATCTGAAATTTAAAGTCTGATGATGACCATGAAGTCATTGGCATAAAAACCCATTCGGTTCACTAATGTCCTTTATTTTATTGCAGTAATTATTTTTGAAATTGGTCAGTTGCTCCTTTCGAACCGGCATTTGTTGGTCATTTAGCAGCTGCCAGTTCTGCAGACCCCCTGGAGACCCTTTAAGGACCCCCAGGGGTTTGCACAACCCCAATTTGGGAACCCCTTGAGTAAGATATTATTCATGATAGTATTTCAACCATGTAACTGCAGTAATGAACAATGGATTCCCAAAATGGTGGCATATTAGGTGGCCCCATTTTTCGGCACCAACTCTCATGTTTAGGCCTATTCTCAATGTATATGACATACCCCCACCCCCCTCACCTTTCTCTGCTATTAACTTTTCTGTGTCTGTTTGGATTATATCAGTTTCAAAAGTATCATGTTTGAAAAATGTTGTAATGCAATATGACTGTATGAATTCAATCATACCATGAGGAAACAACTAAACTTTACAGTTACATGAAAAATAATGATTTACAACTTAAAATAAATAATTTATTGGAACTATGTCAAGAATTTACAATAAAATATATATTAAAATTTTTCTTTTGATTATTAACATTTTTCTTACAGGTTATGTGAACTGTAAAACTAACCAGTGAACAAATCCAGTGTGTGTATATTTTATCACATCGGCTCTGGGGTTTGCTAGAACCAACAGTAGTTTTATGGGGGTTTTGTTATTTGCTGAAACTCGAGGCAGAGACACTGATGGACAGTAAAACTGCCTTAAAAGTGAGTTGGGTTTCAATGTACATCGAAGAAGAATCTTGAAATTGTATTAATGAATAGTTTTTATGTTAACTGAACATGCATCATTTCAATTAAGTTGAAAGCAGGAATATGAGGTTTTGTAGAATCATAGAATGCCTACAGTGCAGAAGGAGGCCATTTGGCCCATTGAGTCTGCACTGACCACAATCCCACCAAGGCCCTATCCCTGTAACCCCACATATTTCCCCTGCTAATTCCCCTGATACTAGGATCAATTTAGTACAGCCAGTCCACCTAACCCGCACATCTTTGGACTGTGGGAGGAAACTGGAGCACCCGGAGGAAACCCACACAGACACAGGGAGAACGTGCAAACTCCACACAGGCAACAACCCGAGGCCGGAATTGAACCTGGGTCCCTGGTGCTAACCACTGTGCTACCATGCCGCCCCAGAGTTATGGAGTTATATGTGTGTGAATTAGTCAAATACAGATTGACAACCCCTTATGTTGATTTTCAACTGTTGAATTATGATAGAGTGGAAGGTAAAGATTGAGTTTCTGCAGTAGAATTTAATATATGTTCAGTGCACCTCTTGTTTCCTTTGCTGGGTACAGCTCGATGGGCGGGAAGTGATTTATTTTCTTTTGGTACAAATGTCAATTGTGAGGCATCAGGACAAAATGGATTTTATCAAATAAAATAGTGAAAGCATTTCTCCTCCCAAAAAAGAGTAGAGTTCGGCTTTACAATCTTCCCATATAAAAGGTGTACAGTTTTTCAGCGCCTCCCAATGAAGGTGAGTCCTAATATTTACATTTCTTGTTGCTGCTTAGTTTGACGCATTTGATACTCGGCGAATGATTCAACCCTGGTCTCTGGAAGGATTTTTTAAACATTAACAAGTAAATTTGTTGAACTCTGTAGTTTATTAGAAATTTGCTGCTTTAGGAACAATTAATGATAGGCATTACCACGAATAACTTTGCAACGGAAAAGTGTATTTACCAATCTTTACCAGTCTTTTTACTCATTATAAAGTAGATATCTCTCATCTTTCTTACCCGGCCTTCCATACACTGCCAAAAATGACGATGTCTCCTGTCCATTTTTGAGATAGATCTTTATATTGTCCTATGTTACAACAGTGCACTTAAATGCCATCAATCACACTCAACTTCATTGACCTACATTGACTTCCTGTCCGCCAAAGGATAAAAGCATCTTGGCTGCAAAATTTGGCTCCATTGTATCCATATTTCTGGCACTACAGGTACAGTTATGTGTCCAAAATGGCATAAGTGCCATGTATGCACACTTCTGACTCAGGAACATCATATGCTATTTCAGGTAGGTTGGTTGCACATGTGCTGGAAGTATGCAAAGTGTCAATCAGAGCAAAATGATGATTGACTCTTCAACAATCCAGCTAATGCTCTCTTTTAACTTTGTACATTAAATATATGTTCAGTAGCACAAAGTTCTCTCAACGAATGCTATTCAAAGGAATCATCAACCGGACTCAAAAAATGTCAGGTTAGTTGCTGCTGCTGGGTTAGTAGAGGAGATTGGTAATTTGTACTCTCATTCAAAGTTCCTGAAGTGCACAGGGAATGGTGTAGTGTGTGGTTGAGGCCTTGCTTTTCACTTCAAGGGTTCTGCTCGGACCATTTACTAGTAATAGATGCTGTAGTTACCCCGTGGCTTGCAACATGACAGGGAGACCGAGTAGATATGACATTGAAAAGAATAAGCTACTTGAAGAGGGAGTAGGAGGAAGGGGAGTAGGGCTCTTGGTCACAGGAAATAATCACCCATACTCTTCAAGGATTAATTTTCCTATCTCTACCTCAGTTTAATAGAGTGCATTAGACACGTTGGTTTCATAAAGGAGGTGCCCACTGAAATCTGCCATCTGTTGCAGGCAGAACATCAGTCTCAGATTTGGGTGAGGACAGCATTGCCACGGGCTGGGAATTTTACCATGATGTGGAGATGCTGGCGTTGGACTGGGGTAAGCACAGTAAGAAGTCTCACAACACCAGGTTAAAGTCCAACAGGTTTATTTGGTAGCAAATACCATAAGCTTTCGGAGCGCTGCCCCTTCGTCAGATGGAGTGGATATCTTCTCCAACAGGGCACAGACACAGAAATCAAGTTACAGAATACTAATTAGAATGCAAATCTCTACAGCCAGCCAGGTCTTAAAGGTACAGATAATGTGGGTGGAGGGAGCATTCAACACAGGTTAAAGAGATGTGTATTGTCTCCAGACAGAACAGCTAGTGAGATTCTGCAAGATCAGGGGGAAAGCTGTGGGGGTTACTGATAATGTGACATAAATCCAACATCCCGGTTTAGGCCGTCCTCATGTGTGCGGAACTTGGCTATCAGTTTCTGCTCAGCGACTCTGTGCTGTCGTGTGTTGTGAAGGCCGCCTTGGAGAACGCTTACCTGAAGATCCAAGGCTGAATGCCCGTGACTGCTGAAGTGCTCCCCCACAGGAAGAGAAGTCTTGCCTGGTGATTGTCGAGCGGGAGTTTTACCATGGCCATAGACATTTTACATTGGGCTACTTCCAGGTTTGATCAGGGAACATCTCCAAAATCTAGCAGTTTATCATTCACTGTTGGCAATAAATGCTGGCCGAGCCAATGATGCCCACATCCCATGAAAGAATAAATAAAGCTGTTGTGTAAAATAACTGAATGATGCATTTGATATAAGAGAGAGAAATACATTGTTTTCTCTCTATCCACAGCAGGCAGAATATTTACATTCGACAGGATAGTCGGGTTCACTAGGATAAGGTGTTATTGACTGCCTTGTTGGTGCTGCATCAGAATTCAAAGGGAATCCCAACGGAGGGATTTCCAAGGATCCTTTCCACTCACAGACACGGATATGGAAAAACTCCCCTAATACACAAAGGATACTGTCTCCCCAGGCTTTGTAAAATGAGAACCTAGCGAATGGTCTCCACCAGGGGCATGCAAGTTAATATAGTTCCATAGAAGGGACAGGATCATGCCCAGGCAGTCGCCTGACATTTAAGGTGGGTGTGATAACCCCCAGGACTTACATGGGGAATCCCTGATTGACCTCCCAGTGGGACTTGTAGAATGAGTTCCCATGGTGTTAGGTATTACCTTAACAGGTGGAACTCCTATCCCAAGCTCTCTATAAAGCAAACCACACTCAGCACATCTTGTGGATCTATATCCAGTATCCTGGCAGCAGTTATAATGGACAGAATTTACTCATTTTTTAACGATGTATTTTAAAGAGTAGCCCAATCTAATAAAGATAACCCATCTCTGCCCCATGCACATGGGGAACTCTTCCCTCCCACACACAAGATAAATCCTGCCCCCACAGGGAACCCTGCCTTCACATACATGGGGAACTCTTCCCCCAAGACAGGCACAGGGAACCCAACATGCACCCATCCCCCCCCCCCCCCCTCCCCAACATACTCAGGGAGCTCCCCCACACACATGGGTTACAGGAAACTGCACCCCCTTCACACAGACAAGGGCTCCCACCCCTCAGAAAGCCCCTTGACATTGCCCCTTTGCACTGCTGTCTGGCCGTGTCCCTGACTGACCCCTGGCAGTGCCAAAGGGCAATGTCAGGCTACTGCCTGGGAATGATCCTGTCCCTTCTATGGAACTATATTAACTTGCATGCCCCTGGTGGAGACCATTCGCTAGGTTCTCATTTTACAAAGCCTGGGGAGACAGTATCCTTTGTGTATTAGGGGAATTTTTCCATATCCGTGTCTGTGAGTGGAAAGGATCCTTGGAAATCCCTCCGTTGGGAGGCCCGCTAAGTATATGATAATGTATGATAATGGGGTTCCTGACTTTTCATGGCGGGGACCTCATTACATCTTTGGCAGGGGGCAGGGACAATTGAGTAGGGAAATCCCATCAGTGTGAAAAATGTTTTGGGACTCCCCCTCGATTCTCTGCCCCAGCCACCATTCTCACCCACTGAAAACAGGATGGAAAATCCCCCCAATGTTTTTTTCCACTGTAGTCTGTATACCATTTAGATTTGAACCACCAAGAGGGACCAAAGGGTGGCCACTGGGTAACAAAGCCTTTCTTTCCATTGACCACCTGGCTCATGACTCTGGTAGCAACCTAACTACATGCGGGCAACATACATATATTGTGAACAGGGTGTTTAAGCAAAGCCTTTTGCCAGGGCTATTCTGCTGCATTATCTCAACATAATCAGGATCAAGTAGAAAAATATCTTAGAATCTGGTTGCAGCTTATTTCTACTACAAGGTCAATGTATCCAAATAATTATTTCATAACCAGGCCTCTGTAACTTGGGTTTTTCCTGTGCCCGTTCACACCCTCATTTTGGCTGCCAGACCAGACCCAAGCCCATCACTTGTATTCCCATTTTCTTCTCCCACTATTTTACTTAATTTTTATTTACCCCATTGAGACCCCTCATTCTTGAAGTTTATTTAATAGTTACAAGTAAGGCTTACATTAACACTGCAATGAAGTTACTGTGAAATTCCCCTAGTCGCCACAGTCCGGCGCCTGTTCGGGTTAATGCACCTAACCAGCACGCCTTTCAGACTGTGGGAGGAATTCGGAGCACCTGGAGGAAACCCACACAGACACGGGGAGAACATGCAAACTCCACACAGACAGTGACCCAAGCCAGGAATCGAACCAGCTGTGAAGCAGCAGTGCTAACCACCGTGCTACTGTGTTGCTCTTGTCACCTTTCCTCCTTTCATTCTATTATGAGTACTCTGTCCCTTCAGATCCTTCAGCACTCCTTGACCTTTCTAATATCCTGCCACTGTCCCAGGCTTGGCTGCTTCTTAGAAAACCCGAGTTTCTTTTGTCTCCCCATTCCTTCTCTCCTCCACCCTCACTTCTAACACAATTGCAAAGAAATCATGAACTTTTACTTCTTTATTATTTCACAGGATGTGAGCATCACTGGCAAGGCCATTAGTTATTGCCCATCCCTGAATGACCACAAGCCATCTTCTTGAACTGCTGTAGTTCATGAAGTATAGGCCCCCAAGAGTTACTTCACTCATTCCAATTGACCTCTTGCTCTTGTCAATACAGATAATCTCTCATTTACCTTTTTCTGCTCTTCTATTATGTGTTAGAATGGCTCTGGTGGGCCACAGCAGTACCAATGCCAGGATATGACATCAGCTTTCATTGTCTGTTACAATAAGAGCAAACTGTATTTATAAAGCACCTTCACATAGTAAAATATCCCAAGGTGTTTCACAGGAGCATTATCAAACAATATTCAACATCAGCCACATAAGAAAACTGAAGAGGTCTTTAGAGGACTGAATGAGTGTCTTAAAAGGGAAAGAGAAGTAAAAAGGCAAGAGATTTAGAGAGGGAATTCCAGACCTTATCGCCTGTAGGCAACTGAAGGCATGGTCATCTATGGTGGAGCCATCAAAATAAGGGATATTCAAAGTGGCAGAATCAGAGGAATGCAGATATCGGAGAAGGTTGCGAGATTGGAGGAGATGACAGAGATAGGGACATGGAGGGATTTGAACACAAGAATAAAAAATTTAAAATAAAGGTGTCCCTTAGCTAGTAACCAATGTAGGTCAAAGGGTTAAAAACGGACTTGCATTTATATAACATCTTTCACCACCACTGGATGACCTGAAGCAGTTTACAGCCAATTAAAGTTGTTTTGAAGTGTAGTTGATAGATGAATGGGTCATGATGTGGCTAAAGATGTGGACAGCAAAGTTTTAGATCACCTGAAGTTTCTGAAGGGAAGGATGTGGGAGGCCAGATAAGAGTGCATTAGAATTGTCAGGTCTATAGATAAGAAAGGCGTGGATGAATGTTCCTACAGCCAGTGAGCTGAAGAAAGGGTAGAGTCCGGCAACTTGACCGAGGTGGAAATATACTGTTTTAGTGATAGCATTGATCTGTTGTGGGAAGCTCATCTCGGATTAAATATTACTGTTAAGATTGTGAATGGTCTAGTTCAGCCTCTGTCACTTTCTGGGGAGAGTGATGGAATCAGAGTTTGTAGTGGGGACCAAGGACAACGACTTCAGTTTTTCCATTATTTAATTGGATTAAATTTCTGCTCATCTAGTATTGGATGTTGAATAGGCAGTCTGACAATTTAGAGACAGTGCAGAGGTCAAGTGAAATGGTAGTGAGGTAGATTCTGACTATTTAGATACAGTGTAAGCATCAAGAATTGGTGGTAAGGTAGAGCTGTAAATTGTCAATGTACAGGCGAAAACCGACATTGAGATTTCAGATGATATTGAAGAAACAGCTTATAAGTGACAGCAAATGTAACAGTGTGGGAGCTTTTGCTGGTTCCTATGTAGACCATGGAAACTGAATTCTCCCCACCCAGCTCATTCCCATCAGGCCAGCTCCTGATACCAACCTCATTCTCTGGCCTTGAGGTGATGTGCTTGACCCTGACAGCAGACAGCCACTATAACCTTCAGAACACTCGATCACAGTTACAGAGAACAGTATCTATTGCTCTGACAATACTGTTCTTTACCAATACCAGAGTGCTTTTCACTCCCCCATTTGAATGGTCTCTTGTGCTATGCTGCCATGGTCAGTTTGTTCATCCATCCTGCAGACCTTGCGCTCATCCACACAGGCAGCAAAACAAACAATACTCGTTGAGTAAGGGTAAAGGCCGAGGCTTCTCCAACACCACACCTACGGCCCCTTTACCTGGATGTACACCTGGGGTTCCTCAACTGTCTTTTCAATTGTTTGAACACCATTTGTGCATCAAAACATTTGAATTAAAACCATAAAATGTCAGAAACACTCAGCAAGTTATGCATCATCTGTGGCGGGGACAAATAGGTTAACATTGCAGGTTTAGACCTCATCAGAACTGGCAGTACCTGTAGTACTTTACATTTAGGACTCTTGAGTTAAGAAGATAAACAAGACGGAGGAACATTGTTGCTAAAAATCGCACATCAAGATAGGAAATTATGTATCTGTTCTCCCAGATTATGGACTATATTCTAAGAAGCATATTTTGTGATTTGTTTGTTGCAGTACATAAATATTGATTGGTGTTGTGAATAACATTTGAGAAATAACATTGCTGACATTTACACAAGCTGTTGATAGGATACTTCAACGCTTGAACCTACAAGTCAATCTCCTAGAGTAAGGGCAAAATCTTTAGTGCGATAGCTAACAGGACAAAATAATTGTGTTTTTTTAAAACATGGACTCAGTCTAAATTTCCCTTAGCTTTACAGAAATGAGACACTAGTGACATCCATTGTTGTTATCTCCAACAGAAAGAATCTTGTAAAAATAACAATATTGAGTATAGTTAGAAAGAAACAGATTGATACTTGAGACCAGTATGTACCATTGGACATTGTACAAGCTACAGTTAAGTAACTGCTGGAAGAAGGTTCGACAGAAGTTCTGTCAATGATAAGTTGGTTCTGTGTTTGAAGTTGTATATTTTGAAAAGCTTCATTCAGAAACAAAAAAGACAAAGATCAGTAAATAACCTATTGAGTCTGCTGTGAATCAAGACATTAGAAATCCATATTCACGGCTATTGCTCCACTTTGCTATTAACCAAATGTATTAACCAAATTATAATTAAGATGCAGGCTAAGCCACACAAATTGCTAAGTAGAAATGTATTGGTGGGGATAAACTTGTTTTTGCTTTTATAAAAATCCAATTGTTTGAACTTAATAAACTCCCTTCAGTGGTAATACAGCTGGAAAAAAAAGAGGATTAGAAGGATTAGTTCCTGTCTATCCGGCTGTTACACAAACATTTCAGTAACTACTGATAGTACTGTCAAAGGAGCTTTTTCTGATATGAAAACTCTATTACAGTAGCTTAACCCTGGAAATTGTGAAAACATTCAGAAACACTTATATTGCTGGTGATGTTGTCCTTTGCTTTATTTTTTACACTTCTAACTCCCAAACAATTTTGTAATTTATTGAAAAATTCAAGTACTTTTGTAAGAAATCAAGGGACCTAAGCGTCTAAATTAGGTGCAATCCAAACAGTGCAGAGGATGTAGCATTGGAACAGAGAGGTCTGAGGAATAAAGTCAATTTATCTTCTGACTTCATCAGAATGAAGCAAGTGAGCTATGGGTACCTTAGGAATTCAGACCCACACCAAGGTCCAGTGGTATGTCTGGTTGGGGGGGATAGGGTGGCAAATAAAAGGGGGCAAGGATCAACTGGCAACAGCCTGCAATTGTTTTGTGGAGATAGGAAGAAACTCATACTCATGACCCCATAAATACTGAAAAGGTTCAAAATCTTTGGCCCTTTCTAAGCGGCCTCCTGCAACTTTTGGTTCAACTATTCAAGACAGAGAAATGGCAGTTGCAGTATGCATGTCTTAAGCTCTGACTAGGGCAAGGACATTCAGGAGTCCAAGTCTCATATGAGCTTATAAACCTCATTTTAATGCTGCAATAAAGGCCTCTATTTGCTACATTGGCCATTGCACCCATGTCAGGCCCAAAATAAAATGTCAATTCTGACACCAGTTCCTTATTGATGAGTAGTTTCAAAGAACAAAGAACAGTACAGCACAGGAAACAGGCCCTTCGGCCCTCCAAGCCTGTGCCGCTCCTTGGTCCAACTAGACCAATCGTTTGTATCCCTTCATTCCCAGGCTGCTCATGTGACTATCCAGGTAAGTCTTAAACGATGTCAGCGTGCCTGCCTCCACCACCCTACTTGGCAGCGCATTCCAGGCCCCCACCAGCCTCTGTGTAAAAAACATCCCTCTGCATAAACTGTAACTCAAACCATCTGGATATGAAGGGCTGAATTTTACTGAAAGAGAGCAAGTTCTGAAGTTGTGATCCAATTGTGATGACTGCTAGAATAGGCATAATAATGGATTTTGCTATCAACATCAAGTTAACCATTGGCAGGTGTGGGAGCCACAGTTAAAGGGAAAGCAGCAAGCATAGCCAAGGCACCACCTATGAAGGCAACTGGAAGGGAGGCCATCAAATGAAGCTGTGAAGGAATGGAATTGGAGTTAGGAGAGGGTGGCTCCAAGGCTCAGTGAAGCTTCCATAGCGGTGCTCTTGCAGGTGGCATGGGGAAGAAGTGATGTTCTTATTAGAACAAAGTAGTTTCAGGAGTAGACTATATGAGCTGATTAATCTACTCCACCATTCAACATGATCAAAGCTGAGCTTGAGCTTGAACTCCACTTTCTTGCCCATCCCCCATATCCCTTGATGCCCTGAGGGACCAAAAGTCTATCTCAGCTTTAAATGTATTCAACGATGGAGCACCCACAACCCTCTGGGGTAGAGAATTTTAAAGATTCACAACCCTTTGAGTGATGTTATTTCTCCGCATCTCAGTTCTAGATGATTGGTCCCTTATCCTGAGACTGTACCCCTCATTTCAGATTCACCAACCAACAGAAACTATTTCTCAGCATCCACCCTATCAAGCCACTTCAGAATCTTGTATATTTCAATGAGATTGCCTCTCGTTCTTCTAAACTCCAGAGAAAATAGATTCACTTTGCTCAGCCTCTCATCATAGTGCAACCCCCTCATCACAGGCACAAAAACAGAAAATGTTGGAAAATCTCAGCAGGTCTGACAGCATCGGTGGAGAGAGAACAGTAGTAACATTTTGAGACTGGATGACCCTTCGTCAGAGCCCCTTGGTGTACAGTAGCTGAAAGCTCTTACACAGTTGCCTTTCTCCATTGTGCTTTGTGCCCCAACATTGATGCATCCCTCAGCATGTAGTCCTGGACCTTGGAATGTACCAGTTGACAACACTCAGTGGGGTACAGCTCTTTGCACTGGAAGATCAACAAATTTCAGGCAAACCAAAGAGCGTTTTTCACCGAGTTGATAATCTTCCAGCATCCCTAGGAACTGCCCATAGAGCACAGAGTCCTGCGTCACAGAACTACTCAGGATGAACCTTGACAAATATCACTGCATCTCTCTACAGACCTTCTTTGCAAAGGCACATTCCACAAGGAGGTGGGCAACTGTCTCATTCTCCCCGTAGCCACTTCGAGGATAAGGATCTAATGGGGGAGTGCCCTTCTCACTGTCAGCCAAGCTAGGTTTTGGTGCTTGTTTGAAAGTTTCTGGTGGACTGTAACCAGGTTAGGAGGAAGAACGTTTTATATCAGCCCACCAGAGAATAAGGTCGCAGATAGGTTCTGCTGGACTCAGATGAGCACCTCAATGGGTTGGGACACTGCAGAGTGCTAATATGCACACATACCTAGATGCTGAGTGCACTGGCTGACCCGTCAGACAGCTTTCTCTCATTGTCAAGGAGCGTGGAGAAGCCATGCTCCAAATTGGCAGAGCTTGCCCTGCCTACAGGCTTTTTCTAACTCCCTGTCAAGCTGCAGACCCTGAAAAACTGCCACTGCTGCCTCATTACCTATTGCAGCCTTTGTGTGGACAGCTCAACTACTCTTCTGCAATCCCTGTGAAGATGTAACTAAACTCTGCAGCAAATCCAGGAACTCATCACAACAGCTCCAAAAGCAATTCACAGTACTTCCAGAGACTTTGCAATTGCTGAAGATCATTAAAAGTACCTTACTTGTAATGTAGATGCCTGTCCTTTTACAGACTGCTAATGCAGAGCCCCTCTTGCAATGTCATGCTTACTGTCAGCAAACTAACAAGCAAATAGACTTCCTGTATCTGCCTGGTCCAAATTTTGTACCCTGGTGCTGCATCAGCCGATTGGGCTGTCTGATGCCAGGGTGATGTTCCTTCACAGCCTTCCAACATACAGTGAGGGTGCAGCGCAGATGCGTCACTCATGGGACCTCCTGGGAGAGCTGCAAAGGAAGTAGTGGCCCACACAAAATGGCACTAGGTCTTCATTCAGAGATGAATTTCTAATCCATTATGTGTATAATGACACACAATATATACCATCACAAACCATATATACAATTGCATACTATATACAGTAACACATATATACAGATGTAAATCACAATGTTAAAATGTCAACCAACAGGGTGAGAACTATTGTACAGCAACCATCATTTGAGATCAGATTTGTTTGCAGATGGTGCTGTTAGTTCTTTTCTGCATCAGTTCTTTCTTGCATACAACAACATTTTATTTGTTCAGCAATTGTAGAAGCTCACGTATTATCAATGGACTAAAAGCATGTAACACAAGAGGGATTGTATCAGAGGGGCTAAACTTTGTAAACAAGTAACAGTGGCTGTGTAAATTTGATTTTCCTGACATAAATAACGGAAACATATGACCCAAGACAGGAAATGGCTGATACCTGGATAGATTAATATCCTGCTAGACAACTGGCTATATTTATGACACGATACTATCTGACAGTGCAAGACGAAGGAGAAACAACTAATGACTTTTTCATGAACTTGCTGACAAAAGGCATTTAACCAGCCAAAAAGCTCTGTTTGACTAACCAATTCTTTGACCTTTTTGAGAACAAATGTTTTTAATGATGCACAAACTACTGCAGTGGTATCAGTGATTTAGGAGTAGCATAGAGATATTATCAGCTTGCTGTTGGAATGTCACCCCGCAATTATGATGTCGTCATTGGGGGGCTCACTCCCCTGATTATTGGGTCCTGTGATAAATTTTTAAAATTATCTTGCTTTGGAGGGCATCTCAACATGGAGGCACCATCTTCTTCTGCAGCCTCAACAGTAGCCATCTCTATTGGTGGCACTGTCAGGGCTGCCAAGCTGCAGGCCCTCTGCTTGGGCTGTCAACTCTGGGGCGGGGTGGCTGCCAAACTCAATGTGCACCCAGGATCCCACCATCGGTCCTTACGGGCTTCAGCCCTACTTTCCATTCTGATTCCAGGATAAAACTTCAGCCACTGTTCCAGTCCAGAAGAGTGCTGTATTACTTCAGCTGAGACCCTAATGGCTGAATCATCAGTATAATCCAATAACATGAATAAAGTGACAGCACAAATACAGGACATCTGCGACTGAGCTTTGTCTACCCCTCTTGCAAGTTTGTCTTATATTGAATATTTGATGTGGAGCAAACCATAAAACGGGCAGAAATGCAGTCATTATGTGGAATATATTTTACATTGAATAATATTTTATGCTAAACATGGGCTAGATTTCAACAGCTCCCCTATATCCGACATGCTGTGGCTTTCAAATATTTTTAAAGGCAGAGAAAATGTTCATTTATTGGCAGATATACTGCCCAGCACTAATCTTGTATTTTACGAATCATAGAATCCCGACAGTGCAGAAGGAGACCATTCGGCCCATCGAGATTGCACCAACCCTCTGACAGAGTATCTTACCCAAACCCTCTCCCCCACCCTATCCCCATAACCCCACATTTACGAAGGCTAATCCATCTAACCTACACACACCTTGGGACACGAAGGGGCAAGTTAGCTCGGCCTGTCCACCTAACCTATACATCATAGAAATCATAGAAATCATAGAAACCCTACAGTACAGAAAGAGGCCATTCGGCCCATCGAGTCTGCACCGACCACAATCCCACCCAGGCCCTACCCCCATATCCCTACATATTTTACCCACTAATCCCTCTAACCTACGCATCTCAGGACTCTAAGAGGCAATTTTAGCAGAGCCAATCAACCTAATCCGCACATCTTTGGACTGTGGGAGGAAACGCAGACACAAGGAGAACGTATAAACTCCAGACAGTCACCCAAGGCCAGAATTGAACCCGGGTCCCCGGTGCTGAGAGGCAGCAGTGCTAACCACTGTGCCACCGTTTTATCATCAAATAATCCAGCACTGAGTGAAAAAAAATCTATCAGAGAGCCATGCCAAGCTCCCTGATACCAACATCACTGAGACAAGATAATCCACTCATTATCACAGTAGTGTTTCTTGGAATTTGCTATTGCCTGCCATGTTTCCAACATAATGGGTGGGATTCTCCAAACAAAATTCTAAGTGTCGAATTCGCATAAAAATTGGAGTAAATCCCGTTGGTTTTTTCAGCAGGATTTTCACAATGAATGGGGGTGATTCTCCTGGCCCGCTCCGCTCAAGTGGAAGCTGTTTTGTGGGATAGCTGCTGGGCGCCATGGCCTCCGCGAGTATCCGGCCACCGTATGTCTGGCGCCGTCACATCTATGCCAGAAATCAGCGCAGAGCTACATAAATTATTCAAATTAGAATTTACATTTCATTTGTGGGGCCGGGACTGAAATCTCCAGGCTCGCTGCCCCCCACCCCCCAGCTGCCAGGAGTGTTTCACTCCAGCGGGGTTTACAATAGCTCCCCACTTGTGGGGTGCTTGCGACCCAAGGCCACTGGAATGCCCCCCCAGGAGGTCGGGAGTAAAGGTGAGTGCCCGCTGGGCATTGCCAGCTTGGCAATGCCAGCCTGGCCCTCTGGCACTTCCCATGGGGCAAAGTGGCAATACCCAGGCGCATCTTGGCACTGCCCACCGGCCTCTGTGAGGGGGAGATCAGTGAGGGTGGGAGGAGGTCCCCCCGCCACTCAGCATTCGCCAGTGAGAGAGGGAGCGATCGAGGCTGGCCATCGGGGAGGGGGGGAGGGAGGTGGTCGTGGCTGCTGATGAGAGGGGGTGGGGAGATCGAGGTGGGCCTGGGTGTGGGATTTGGGGCTGGCCCGGACACGTCCGGAGGGCCAACGATCGGAGGTGGAAGGGTCAGAGGGGCAGCGACGTGGGGTCGCGGGGCTGGCCAGCGATCGAGCTGACCAGCAATCGAGAGGCCAGCAGTGCGGGGCTACTGCGCATGCGACGATCTCTGCTCTGACAGATTGGCAGTGGCCCACTCAGCACTATGCCCACGGCCCTCCAGCAGAAACAGGCCCTGCCCCCTGATTTTAATGAGATTCACGCTAATGCACTGTGTAGTGCACAGAGTATGGACGATTCATTTTGAAAATCCTGCTTAAAAAAACAGCAGGATTTACTCCAGTTTTTACGTGGATTTGACACTTAGCATTTTTTTGGGAGAATCCCACTCAATGAGCTTTTGAATATATCATACAGCTCTGTGTGATTTCTGGTGCGGAGCTGACGGTGCCGGAGACTCACGGAGGCCGTGGTGTCCATTTGGAAGCCTGCTAAACAGAGGGGTAATGTGGGATTGTTGTGTCCTGCCCCCAACAACAATGAATGCACATCTAGTACCTGTGAAACGTTTTGGGACATCCTGAGATTGGGAAAGGAGTTAAAGTTTTCTTTTTTTGTAAGAATCTGAATAAACTTTAGAAGTGTTAATATGCATGTTTGACTAAGTGGTTGTCACTATGATATACTCTTGGATTCAGTAAATTATGTTAATGATTTACAGAAGTAGAAATTCATATCAATGTTGAGATAAACATTTAAGATCTACAATTTTCAAAACTATTTAAGATGGTTTTGGGGCCTGGAAATGGATATTAATTCAGGTTCCAGGATCTGAACAATTCATATAAATGAAAGTATGTCAGCAAAATATATCAATAATATATCTATAAGTACAAACAAAGATTGTTTAAGAATATAGAGCAAAGCGTAAGCATGAGTTTACATTGCACATTGTTGTATATTGTGCCATCTGAATATTGATGGCTGATTTAAAACTGGTGTGAATCTTAGATGTTTCTTGACAACTTCAAGTCAGAAAATGTACAGTTTTTAAAACTGATGCATACAGAGAGATAGATTGTGATGTGATTATGTTTAAAACTCAGGCCAGGATTTTAGGCACAGAAATGGACAGCAATGTGAGTTGGTGTGGGGGTGCATGAAGGCTAAGTGGGGGGGGTAATGTGGGATTGTGTGAAATGGTATTCGGTGGGTCCCCTGATGTCATCATGCCAGGCCCCCATATATGAGCGGCAGACAGCAAACCACTTGGGGATTTTGTTGTGTTCAGTCGTTCAGCTTTTCTTGTGCGTATCTGTTAGTAGTGCACCATGCTGTCCCTCACTTCTGGGTCTGGTTATATGGAAACTGAAATTAAATTGAAGCAAGAAGCTGGAGACAGGAGAGAAGACAGTTTAGAAGCACTTGTAAATCAAGCTTCCATTTAGACATAGATGTTGTTGTCATCTTTGCATGTATCTGAGGCTTAAAACGTAACAACTGGCGATGAAGATGACTCAAAAGAATGAAACCACTAGTGAGAGAATATATAAATTTGTGTGATTTATTTCTTCTCCCTCAGTACTCCTTTGCATATTTAGTACAATGGTTAGCCTATTTACATTAAATTCATGAATCTATCACTTCGATATTGTTGCTAATCTATTTAAAATAAACTGGTTCATGACTGCTTTAAAATGGTCAAGACCGAGTGACAGAACAAAGGATGTGATAGTGCATCTGTTTTGCATTGGGTTTTTTTCATTGAAGGGACACACTCAACTTGGAATGAAGATACAGAGACTTTCCCTGACTACAGGAAGTCTCAGTAAGAAGTTTAACAACACCAGGTTAAAGTCCAACAGGTTTTATTTGGTAGCAAAAGCCACACAAGCTTTCGGAGCCCCAAGCCCCTTCTTCAGGTGAGTGGGAATTCTGTTCACAAACAGGGCATATAAAGACACAAACTCAATTTACATGAATAATGGTTGGAATCATAGAAGAATCATAGAAACCCTACAGTGCAGAAAGAGGCCATCTGGCCCATCGAGTCTGCACCAACCACAATCCCACCCAGGCCCTACCCCCATATCTACCCACTAATCCCTCTAATCTACGCATCTCAGATCACTAAGGGGCAATTTTAGCATGGCCGATCAACCTAACCCGCACATCTTTGGACTGTGGGAGGAAACCGGAGCACCCGGAGGAAACCCACGCAGACACGAGGAGAATGTGCAAACTCCACACAGACAGTGACCCAAGCCGGGAATCGAACCCAGGACCCTGGAGCTGTGAAGCAGCAGTGCTAACCACTGTGCTACCGTGCCGCCCTATGCGAATAGCGCGAATGCGAATACTTACAGCTAATCAAGTCTTTAAGATATAAACAATGTGAGTGGAGAGAGCATCAAGACAGGCTAAAGAGATGTGTATTGTCTCCAGACAGTGAGACTCTGCAGGTCCAGGCAAGCTGTGGGGATTACAAATAGTGTGACATGAACCCAATATCCCCGTTGAGGCCGTCCTCATGTGTGCGGAACTTGGCTATCAGTTTCTGCTCAGCGACTCTGCGCCGTCGTGTGTCGTGAAGGCCGCCTTGGAGAACGCTTACCCGAATATCAGAGGCCGAATGCCCATGACTGCTGAAGTGCTCCCCAACAGGAAGAGGACAGTCTTGCCTGGTGATTGTCGAGTGGTGTTCATTCATCCGTTGTCGCAGCGTCTGCATGTTTTCCCCAATGTACCATGCCTCGGAACATTCTTTCCTACAGCGTATCAGGTAGGCACTTCAGCGGTCACGGGCATTCGGCCTCTGATATTCGGGTAAGCGTTCTCCAAGGCAGCCTTCACGACACGCGACGGCGCAGAGTCGCTGAGCAGAAACTGATAGCCAAGTTCCGCACACATGAGGACGGCCTCAACCGGGATATTGGGTTCATGTCACACTATTTGTAATCCCCACAGCTTGCCTGGACCTGCAGAGTCTCACTGTCTGGAGACAATACACATCTCTTTAGCCTGTCTTGATGCTCTCTCCACTCACATTGTTTATATCTTAAAGACTTGATTAGCTGTAAGTATTCGCATTCCAACCATTATTCATGTAAATTGAGTTTGTGTCTTTATATGCCCTGTTTGTGAACAGAATTCCCACTCACCTGAAGAAGGGGCTTGGGGCTCCGAAAGCTTGTGTGGCTTTTGCTACCAAATAAACCTGTTGGATTTTAACCTGGTGTTGTTAAACTTCTTACTGTGTTTACCCCAGTCCAACACCGGCATCTCCACTACAGGAAGTCTACCATGGTCAACAGCACATGTAGGCAGTGCTTACTCTTGGATACTACTGCTATGGATTTTCAGCTCTGTAATGAGTTCATCTAAAACTCTTCTCTCAATTATTTTAGCAGAAACTCCCTGCAGCTTAAAAGAAATAGATTAACACTTGCGTCAAAGTGGGGGAGGAAGAAATTTCAAACAAATATTATCAGTGTTTGTGCATTAATATTTTGTGGCATTATATTGGAACGTGGTGTAAAGCTGAATATTTAGTGCCTAGTTTGAAACATTTTAAATGTAAAAGGTGATGAATATACCTGTGTATTTTGTGCAGTATGATCTATATCTATATTCATTGTTATCAGCTTGGTCTTGCCATCTCATATGACCTTTGTGTCGCATCCTCATAGACTAGGCCTTATCTTGTGTCCCTCAGCACTCATCCCCTTTTCCCCCTTCAAAACTCATTTCCTTCACTAACTATTCCTAGAAGAAAACCTATGCAAGTCATATACAATGATATACAATGATAGTTTCTTGGGGATGAAATTAGGTTTGGTAACAACCCTTTTTTGGGAGCTATAAGGCCCATCAAAATTCTTTTAGCGCTAAGCATTTTGATGTGTATGTCCATCAACCTTCTTCTCTAGCTAGGTCCAGTGAAATCTTATTCTGAGTCCTCTTCAGCAGAATTAATGTGTAACCTCACTTTTTGGAGAAAGAGGATCTATACCCTCCTTTGCTCCTGGCCCTGGTTGTCAGCTAATTTTGCCCAGTATCTCACATGCAGACTCAGCATCAATGCTCTATCCTGAGTACTGTTTATGTTTTAGAAGTTATGAACATGATTTGCCATTACTTGGGCACCACGCCTGGAAGGGTAAGGCATTTCAAAAATCTAGGTAACAAGTATAGCTAGCTATTTCATGTGAATACAATGCAGTCGTAACACAAGTGGTAACTTCCACTAACAGGATGCTGCCGCAAAGCCAAAACATTGTTTTGCCTATTACGCAAATGAATAATGTGGTGTATGAATTTAAGTTTCGGTGTAATGCCAGGTATATGGCCGATCATATCAAACAGCACATTTCTCCAGCTGTTTGCAATATGCAGAGTACTGAGTACACCATGCTCAACCAACCTGTGCTTGCAGAACTTAGAACCTCATGTCTAATGTTAGATGTAGTTTTGCAGTTGTGCTGTATTTGCTGAACAATCCCCAGTGTGCAAGGAATTACACTAACAACCAATTTAAGATTATCAGTCGGGCTTGCAATGTAGCTTATTAACACTTGCTCGAAGCTACATATATTCATGTGCATGGACCTATCCTCTGCAGACAAAATAAATATATCCAGATTTTGCATTCTTTTGAATGGACAAAAGAATGCACCAACTCCATGGTGCATTCATTATGGACAATGTGGAGCTAACTTGCCAAATAATCAGCGTCCCTTTCTCCTGTAGTATAAATTGCTGTTTCTATTGAAATTTGGCATTCTTGAATTTGTCCTGATTGCAAGACAAAAAGCTTTGGCAACATATCTCTTTTCCTGGCATTACTAAAATTATCTTTTTTGATGGAGGCTTTTATCAATTCTTTTCAGGAGCATTGGTCACTCTCTGTGTGAACCATTGTTTCCTGAATGCACTTGGTCTCAGCAGCCCAATTTTGGAAAATGAGCATTTGCAAGTGCCTGATACAGATGGAGGCTCTTAAAAGCCTCTTATTTTCCAATATGGTGGTTGGTGCACTTTTGACGCTAATTTTGGGAATGTATGTTTTCCCTGTATGTGAATGCTTTGGTGCCCATTTATGCTTGTAAAAGTGATGCGGTGTCCATCAACCTTTGGGTCTGTGTGCCTCAAAAATGAATCAGAAAACACAAGCTGAATGATCAAATCAATACCTCTGTTGTTCAGCAATTAAGAAATGTGTTTCAAATAATATTTTGTGTTTCTCTTACCCAGTGTGGTTATATCCTTGAAGAAACTTTCTTCACTTTAATAATTGATACAACTCACATGCTTATACAGAACTTGCCTGCCAAGCTGGTAACTGGTTATAAGTTGTATGGCTAATATTTAATGGTTAAATCTCAGATTTAAACCTTTCAGCAGAGTAACTTATTCCATATATATTACAAACAAAAGTAAACAAGTATTGCTTTAGTCACCAGTGAATTGCGGCTTGATAAATAAGGTGAAAAATTTGAAAGCTATATGCGAGGAAATATATTATAGTCATTTTTGAGTTTTCTCCTATTTGTCAATGGGCTTTATACCTGAGTGCTGCACTAGAAATCAAAATAGGTGAATAACTTTAAAAATGCGCACAAGAACTTCACAAGTACACATTATCTGTTTTGCTAATATGTTGTGCAAAAGAGTTTCACTCCAAACTGAACAAGAAACAATAGCTGCTGAAAATATTGGTCAGCCATTGGGGGAGTCTTCTGAGCTGGCTGGTGCTAAAGTGGGTGATTCTTTGCCTATTCACCTCCTTCCATATGCTTCTAATGTACTGGAAAGCCTTCCGCACTGAATGCTTTTGCTTGCATCTCAAGACATCCAAGACTGCCGAATGTTCCAAGTAGAACAATCTTGCCTTCTCTTCTAAAAACCCTCTGGACTGATCATTGTCAAGTTAAGTTATGTTTTAATAGCAAGCATATCAATGCTAGGTTTGTGCACAGCTGTGTTAAAATCAAGAGGCCTAAATAAGCAGTAAAGCCACCAGAGTCTTTCCATTTATCACAGCTTTCTGACAGAAACTCTGACAAGCTAGTTTGTGCTACTGTGTGTTCCATGCCAGGATATTCCCAGAATCCATTATTCCCAGGCCAGTGAATATATCTTCTAAATGGTGCAATAATTAATGAAACATTTGCATTTTCCTCTTCCAATGACTTCACGTGCAACCAAGCTGAGAAACTAGAGACAAGACAAACTATTATTCACGACAGATGGCAGAGCTGAAGAATTCAACCATAGTTTTTTTCCTTCTTTCTAAAGTAAATGCACCAACATAAATGAGGTTCAGCTGAAGCCAACAGCGATTAGATTTTTTCCATTCAGACATTAACATCACTTTCCATGTGGATATAACATTTTCTGAGTGCACTTGAGAAACTCGTGTGTGTTATTTTTGCACTTCAAAGATGGAATGTCACGGTGTTTTCCAAGTGGAAGCAACAAACCAACAGCAGTTATGTCCCTTATTCAGGAGCACCAAGAGTCAAAGGCCAAATCTCAAGACAACAGTTGATCATCGTGATCCCAATCAAAGGATAATACAAGAAGGACATTTTCCACAGGGTCTTAAATCATACTCACGGATATCGTGGAATGCTGGGAAAATGAAGGTAAGATTCAGTTGACTCTGGTGAAGTATGTGCATTCTGTCAAAAATATATTGCTTTAAGTAACAAATTAGCTGTTTTTTAAAAATCTATCAATAGATTCTGTATTTCAGTTTATGAAAATAGAAAATAAGCACTAAAGGGAGCAATTGTGTTGAGCAGGTGCACCATAGAGATCAGTAGAATAGAGAAATGTCACGAAAAACAGCAGGCTAAACAAGAGACATTGCAGAACTGTGGGATACCAAGGATATAACGGAGAATATTGGGGCTAAAGTGTGAAATATGAGAAAAGCACTAGAAAAAAAGGATTTGCATATGTGGCACCTTTCACAATCAATATCCCAAAGTTCTTTAGAACCAAGTACATTCTTTTGAAGTATTATAATGTAGGCAGCATGGCAATACTCAGCTAACTCACACACAAATGGCAATGAAATAAATGGCTAGGTCATGTCTTTTGAGGTGTTGTGTGTAAGATAAATATTGGCCAATTCAAGAGAAGAACTCATGTGTCTTTCTCTGAAAATGCTGTGCAATGTTTTATTTCTGGCCCCATTTGTCCTTTCGGTTAATGTACCCACTAAGTTACACACTTGCACACTATATCACACATGCACAACTGTGCAAAAAAAATTAAATGTGCTGCGCATTGTAAAAATTTGTTGTGTGTGATAAGTTTTTTCAATGAGCATTGGGTAGGGCTTCAGGTTAACTTCTTACCTGAAAGACAGTGGCGTTATTTTCCAGCGGCACTCGTCCCAAAACCAGAAAATCCCACCTAAGGTCAACGGACCTTTGCATGGTCTGCCCCCCAACCACTATGATTCCCATGGTCCTGGCAGACAGGACCAGAAAACTGCCCCCCCCCCCCCCCTCCCCCCAGTACCTCCTACCAAGGTAGCACTCTCTCAGTACTGCACTAAAGTGCAAATCTTAAGCATGCACTTAGGTTTCTGGAGTGGAAAGTCATTCCACAGCCTTCTGTTGGGAGAATGCTACCACAGACTCAGCTGATCCTCAAATCCTGTGCACTATTAAAAAGTTTGAAGTGGAACATATATATTCCAAAGCATAGATAAAAAAAAAACAAGGGCTGAAAGTTTACACTCTTCCCTCTCTCGCTCGCACCCTAACCCTAAGGATGGGAAGGCAGAAGAGGTGGCTGAAAAATTGGGTGCCATTGCAGTGATGCGGTGCCTGCAACCCCATCCCCAACTCCCCACTTGCCCCTGTTGCAATTTTACCTGTGTTGTGAGAGGCTAACTGCTTCCAGTGGCGCTGCTGGGATAAGAAAGCTGCCAACCCTCTTGCTCTCAGAGACAGGTCTTCTTCCCTTAAGGGGGAGAAAGGCCTACCTCAAGCCAATTAATGGTCCAGTGATCATTAAATGGCTGCGGGGAAAGCCAATTAAGCAGGGGCAGGCTGGCCCATAACTTTTACACAGGTGGTGTGGGGATCCCACTCACGGCGTAAAATTTAGCCTATGGGGGAATAATCGGTACCAGAGTAAATACCATGGCAATTGTGGAATTCTGAGGACAGAGCACAGGACATTCTGTTATCGTAGATCAACTCCACACATATTCTCTATTAAAATAGATGTATCAATAACTTCTCTTTGGAGTTTGTGTGCATAGTTATTTATTGAATGATGAGGTCCTCAGAATTCCTGACTGATAGAGCCAAAACAAAGTTCGCAAGGTTCCTATATAAGTGAGTTCTGCTACTTGTTTTCTGTAACCTATTCTACCATATGGTTCATATTGAAGTGTTTGCAGCAGTTGTGAAAATATTGGAACTACAGTTGATAGATTGAATGATCTCAAGAAATGAGGATACTATGGAATCACATTCAGAAATGGTGCAAATAGTTTGTGTTGGTGTAGTTGAGTTTGTAATAATCCAGTTAAGGGTTTCAGGTGACATTGTAAACTACACAGTAAAACTCAACAACATATAAATAAGCCCTTCACGCCTGCCATTGCTTTATCCCATGTAGCACATTCAAGGGTTAGCTAGACTCGAAACATTGGCTCTATTCTCTCTCCCCACAGATGCTGTCAGACCTGCTGAGATTTTCCAGCATTTTGTTTTTGTTTCAGATTCCAGCATCTGCAATATTTTGCTTTTACATTCTTAGTTGTCTGCTGTGAACACAAGACGGTGTACACCACTTCCCTTCTCCTCGGTAAAGGCAATGTGACCATTAGTCATCAATGAAGTTATAAAATCATGTGATAATTGGATGCAAATGAGGGCCTTTTTACAGGAATTTGACTTTCCTTTGCATGTAACACCCCCAACACAGATTACTGACCAGTGTAGGTTCACTTCATAGGGGTCTCTCCATTTCAGATAGCTTGAACTTAAAAAGGCTCAGTTCTTCCAGTTGTTTTATAAGTTTTCTGCAAATGTTTAGCAGAGAGTTCTTGTTCCCAATACAATTCTAATACAAGCATCTGAGAACTTCAGAACAGACTTAACAGGGTGGATGTTTTTGACATTACAATGGAAGATCTCACCATGAAAGAATGGCATGCTTGTGTTGGGATCAGCAGGAGAAAGATGCCGATGAGTGAGGTGCGTAGAAGATGGGTGATAAGAGTGAGGTACAAAGGAGTGAGGTACACAGTAGAGGGTTGTAAAGGAAGGGAGCCAAGATTATAGAAAACACTACCTGTGAAACAGAATGTTCAGAGGATCAGCTCTTTTGGTACAGCAGTGCTCTTGCAGTTTGTCACATCAGGAGTTTGCATTTATCTGCATCCTCTAGGAAGGAGACTTGGCGCTTGTTTGACCTGACCCTCACGCATTGCTAGTGGTTGTGAAAGTGAGCACCACTCTCACCTTTTTGCCACTGGTATATTCTGGAGCATTACCAGAGACAAAATAAGGGTCTTGCAGTCCTCTGTACATAAATGCATGAGGACAGGTGGATGGATTGTTTGCCATGGCTAGGAGTTATGTAAACTTACTCTGTGCTGTCAGCAGCCATAATGTATGGTTACTTGCATTTGCTGCTGTGACTAACTTCGCACAGATTCAGGACATTATTGATTGCATGCATGTAGCAATCTGAGCACCACTACAGTAAGCAGGAATTTTTATAAATTACAAGTGATATTTATTCCATCAATGTACAGTTGGTCCATTACCACAAGAAGGAGTTCATGTTTACTAAATTCTCTGGAAGTTGTCATGCAGCAATCCATCTTTCTAGATTTTTTTCTTCAAGGATGCAGACTTAAGGTCAAGGTCATAGGATACAAGGGACATCCACATCAACTTACCCCACCGAGGAGATGCAAGAACAATACAATTAGAGCCATTGAGTAAGCATTAGAATGTTGGTGATAGGTTTGGAGAAGTGTTTCAATTTTTGTCAGTGAGGGTGTCCAAAATAATAATGGCATGCTGTGTCCTGCATTAAACTGCGCAGAAAGAGGATTTTAGGTGGAAGAGGATGTAAGGTGACTTAACTTTGGGTAAAAAGAATATTGAAGCAAAAGAGAAGGTGAAGGAGGACAAATATGAACATAGGAGATCTATCACCAGACCAGAAATGCACATTGCTGCCCAGGATGCCAGAGATACCATAATAGTTTGAAGGTTCAGATAGTGGTCACTGAAACAAGGAACCATTACAAATAAAATCTTTCCACTTTCTCCCAACACCAACACAAAAGCCCACACATCCTCTCTTTGCACTAAATAGGCCTTCAAGTACATGCCCACCTCATGGCACATCTGCCCAATGGTGAATATTAACATTCATCATGAAACAAGTGAGCATAAAACACTGGCTAGGCCACAGCTGGAATTGTGTGTACAGTTCTGGTCACCACATTACAGGAAAGACGTAATTTCTCTGGAGAGAGAGCAAAGGAGGTTTACATGAATGTTGCAAGGGTGTGAAAATTACAGCTATGAGGATAGGTAGGATAAGGCCAGGTTGTTTCGTTAGAACAGAGGAAGCTAAGGGGTAACCTAATTGAGGAGTACCAAATTATGAGGGGCCTAGATTGGGTAGGCAGGAAAGACTTGTCTCCCCTAGCTGAGGGGTCAATTACCAGGAGGCATAGATTTAAAGTGATTGGTTGAAGGATTAGAGGGGACATGAGGAAAATCTCTGTCAATGACAACACCTGTAATATTTGTGTCTAGCTGAGCAGAGCTTAGAGAGGAGTGCACCCCCTGACATAGACATGACATAGTGGTACCTTCCATCAATGTGTGTTTGTGCTTACTTGTTAATTGTCAATCATCAGATGAAAAAACAACCAACTCTCTAAATGGAGTCACCAAAGTGTGAGTATCTGTGCTGGTGCCTGACTGTAAGCCCTGCAGTCATGAACCCTCAGAAAGAATGAGATCTTTTGTGGAATTATCTCATGGATTTCCAGCAACACTTGCTGTACATCTGAAGGCCTTGGAAGATGGAAGGGATAATCTTGATAATCACTGTACTTAGTCTTCTTTCGGTGCAGTTAATTTGAAATAAAACTAGCATATGTGTCAGATATTTGTAATTCTGTCCCTAGGTAGCTGCAACTTCCTGGTTTCTCTATCTCTGATTGGGAAAGATAGATACATCACTTATGTCCTTTATATTCTCCTCTGTATTTGAAAGCTAGACCTTTTGTGGAAAGCCACCCACAGTCCTCTCCCCCATTCCGTGAATTTTGCACTCTCTTCTCTTTTTCCCATCCCTATCTCCCCCTCCCTCTGTCATTCACCTCACCTTTTGCCACTCCCTCTCTCTCATCCCACCATGCTTCCACTGCAAGCAAATGGCATGGCTAAGGTACAAAATGAATATTTGCATTGTCTTTAAAAGAGAAGAGGTGCTACCACTGTAGCAGTAAATGATGAGGTAGTAATAATATTTGATAGGATAAAAGTAAAGATGAGGAACCTGTTATATATTTAAATAGTTGAATGATTGCTTTAAGAGCTGATCACATGATTTGATGGTGATGTCATCAGGATGTATCATGAGCTTTTGTTTCAGTTTGGAACTCTGTACAGACAAGAGCGCCTCAAATTAATCTGTTGAATCTACTTGTGCAAACTACATATTTTCTTTTTGTTTAAAACTCATAACTCCTAACATAGTCAGGACATTATAGTGTCTAAATAATTGGGAGTCTACAAAGTAGAAAGTCAACTCATGGATGAGATGCATCCTAAATTGCAGATGGAAGTAAAGGTGGAAATTATGCAGGCTTTAGCTACATTATTACAATTCCTCTTGGATCTGAAGATGGTATCATAGACTGGATGATTGCGACGTTATATTCTTGTTTCTATACACCCAGCAACAATAGGTTAGGCAGCATAACATCGATGGTTCAGAAATTTTTAGATGATGATATCCAAGGATAAAATTAATTGCCAATTAGAATATTGTAGGGTAATGAATTAAAGTCAGCATGGATTTGTTAAAGATAAATTAGGTTTAATAACGTAATTGAGATCTTTAATGAAGAAAAGGTATGGTCTGCTGAATGAAGTAGTGTGGACAATTTAGTAAAATTAAATGGACAGTGACAGACAATTAAAGGGACAGCGGGCAGGGAGTAAAATGTTGAGGTAAATTGTTGTTTTTCACATTTGAAGGAGGTATAATGTAGTGTTCCCCTGGGGTTGGTATTTAAGATCACCTTTCATTTTGATGCACATTAAAGACCCGAACCTGGGTTTATTGGGCATAATGATAGATGGTACAAAAGTCAGAAATATAGGCCAGGATTTTCCTGTGGTGGAAGATCTCTCCATTGGTTGCTAGTGGGATCTTCCAGTCCTGCAGATGTCTGAGGTGTTTTGTGTGGCTTGCCTGTCTCGCCACTGCAGAACCCACTGTGGAACAATGTCCATTGGTGGGACTGGAAGATCCTGCTGGTGTAAAGGGCTGGAAAATCCTACCCAGAGTAAGGAGGATTGTAACAGACATCATGAGGACAGACAGAATTAATACATTTTGGTAGGAGCACGACCAAGAGAAGCAACATGAACTAAATGGTATAATTTTAAAGGGAGTGCAGGATCAGAGAGATGTATGCACAAAAGACTTAGAGGTGAGCTGTTAGCAGGTTTGAGATGGTGGTATTTTGTTTAGAAGTTAAGAACTTTTAAAGCTTGAGTCTCTGACTTGGATCTTGATCACTTGAAGAATGCTGTTGAGATTGGAATTAGTCAGTGCACACTTTTTGAAATTAGTTTTGTTGAACTTGCTGAAAATAGAGCAAATGTTGTTGTAATATCTGGAAAGTCTGCTTTGAAAATAAAACTTGTTGCATCTCTTTCTTCCTTGCCCTGCACCCCAAATTGTCAATCTTCCTGGACTGGGAGCTGCAGGCCATCCATTTGGTATGTACAATAGACAAACATTGTAATGCTATCTGCAGATTGCCAAGCAGAGATGTGCCTGGTAACTTGTATTGAATGATTATTTTGCTTGAAAGAAAAGATTGGGGCCAATGCCGGTGGCCTTGGATTGGATGAGACTGTCAATTGTTAAAGCTTGGCAGCATTTTGAGCAGAGGGAGCTGGCCATTATCAGGAAGAAGAATGCTAGAAATACTTTTACTAATGGGCTCCGAACTTTAGTTTTTGGTTTTTAATTTGCTCCTGGGGTGTCTGTGTCACTGGCAAAGCTAACATCTTGCACATCCCTAATTTATCTTGAAGATAGTGGGTTGCTGCCTTTCTGTGGTGTGCATTGAAGTTTCCAGTGTTGCTTGGCTGTGTTGCAGGTGCTGATATGTGGCTTGAATTTGAAGCTGAACTCTTGAACATCTCAACCCCAAAAAACACCTATTATTTCAAATGTGGCCTTCAATTGTTGCATGTTCCAGCTTGACAATTAAGAGTAAATTTCAGACTACATTCGTTTCACATTCAAGACTATGCAAAAAGTGCTGCCAAGTACAAAATGTTAAGCCAAAGTTTGCTTTATTTTCTATCATAAATCTCCAGTGATGTGCATTGTAATGTGTGCTCCTGTGTTAATAAACTTGCAAACTCCAAAAAAAAAGCAAAAAGGATCCTTGGATTTACTAGTAGAGGACTTTGGTAAAAACACAAGAATGTTATGCTGAACAATTATAAAGCACTATTCGAGTTCAGCTTGAATATTGTGCATATAGATTGGGATGAGTGGCAATAATGTACAGATAAATGGGAAAGTAATGAAATGCATAGGAGGGTGTTTTTTTCTGTAAATGATTGAGCAAATTTACTCTCTCTACCCAACCCTGTTAGGTTATTAAATTGCTTCCTGCACTGCATCAAGTTTGGGGCACAACACCACTCTTTGCTGCTCACCACCTCAGTCACCTCCTTGGCCAGAGCAGTAGGGTTTCCTCCTCCCATTGCAATTGAAAAGCATGCCCTTCCTCATCCTCTTGAACAGCGCCTATATCATTTCCAGGGGTGCATCATTATATCTGGCTGCTGCACTTTCTCTTTGCTCTTCCTTTCTAAACATCCCTTTGGATCCTCCAAATTCCACTGCTACATTGTTCCTTCAAATAGAGTTAAGATCATATCACGTGGGTGCATAACATTTTGCAGCTTGAAAGTTTATTTATTAGTCACAAGTAGGCCTCCATTAACACTGCAATGAAGTTACTGTGAAAATCCCCTAGTCGCCACTCTCCGGCGCCTGTTCGGGTTCACTGAGGGAGAATATAGCATAGCCAGTTCACCTAACCTGCACATCTTTGGACTGTGGGAGGAAACCGGAGCACCCGGAGGAAACCCATGCAGACACGGGGAGAATGTGCAAACTCCACAGACAGTGACCCAAGCTGGGAATTGAACCCGGGTCCCTGGCGCTATGAAGCAGCAGTACTAACCACTGTGCCACCCTGGAGTCTTGTGGCAGAGCTTGGAGTCACAATGCCAAAAGTCACAGTTAAACCCAAAATGCCTCAATCAAGCAGAAGTCAGATCAAACGTGCTGACTTGACTTTCAGGTTGTACCCAAGATTGTGGAGTCACAGAATATCATTACATTTGCAATCCTTTCATGAATCCGGGCAGGTGTTGGGTGGGACACAGGGAAGTTTTATTTGAATGAATCCCTTCCATTAAGATTAGCAAAGCCTCCATACTTTTGAACATTCCAGGTTTTTCTGCAACATTCCTATCCTCCAGTAAATATCACCACTAATTTTATATTTTTAGAAATTGACAGGACACAATCTGTAATCCTGAAACCATTAAATGACTTTAAAAAATTCTGGCCTGCACCCCGACTTTTTCCTGACTCTGCCAAGGTTGAACTGCATTGTAAATGAAATTATTCAAATAAACATCTGTTTTTGCCTTCATGGGTTAATTTCAAGTCGCCAAAATGAAATTCACACTTTAAGGGACAGGGATGGGGAGCTAATTTGGATAGTTCCCGAATTTCGGTGCAGGGATCACAATGCACAATTATCCCTCATCCGATTGAAATGGTGCAGGAACAAGCAAATGTTGTGTTGCCTATTCATTTTCACGGCTGTGGAGTGCAGCACTGTGCTGGAGTGCCTCTGAGTGGCTGCATGCCTCAACATAGAGCCGCAATACATGAGATGCATACCAGCTGTAGCAGTGGCTGAGACTGTCAGGGCAACATTTAAACACTTACAGGAAGAACCTAAAATGGCACAACAGGCAAGAGAGCATGCCATGAGGCTTTTGGATGCCATGCTGAAGTCACTCATGCAGGAGATGGATAAGAAATGAGAGGTTATTTTCCCCAAGAGGGCAAGGAGACACTTCAGACAAGTCCTTGAAGACAATGGGGACAGGTGGCTATGATGGTCAACGTTTACGTTCTGGCAATGAGGATCTAGCTGTCACAAAAAAATTAATAACCTCACATGATGGTCAAGGTCAGTGAATGCATCCATACATGCCAAATCCTACCATCTGCCACACAAACCCCACACACTCCACCACCCACTACAGCCCCTTCACTCACTTACCAACAGTTCAGATTACTCATGGCACAAACCTCATGCTGACACACTGAGCATTGCTGGAAGCTGTGCACTAATCTCTCAACTTGCACATCCTACCAGCAATTTAACTGTGCCAGCCACACCACCGAAATGCATTGCAACAGACTCACTGACACATTTCCCTCTCCTGCAGTACATGGCAGCCTACAATAGATGGTGGTAGCAACAATCCAGCAAGGGGGTGGTGGCAGGCAAAGCCGCATGTGTTGGCCCCCTGCCGTGGAGAAAGCTGTGCTGGGAATAATTAGAGTGGCCAAGACTGAGGCCCTGGCCAGCAGCTTCGCTGTAGCCATTCAGGATGATGATGTATTCCTATCAAATATAATTCTCAAATCTCATTGCCCCCTCGTACTGCAACTCCCATGATGTAAATGGTGTAACCATTTGCTTCTTGCTTCCAACAGCTCTTCCATCCCCATCGCATTCCATACACCCTCACCTTTCACTACCCCCTGATATTCATGCTTTCAATACCAAAGAACCGTCACTTTGCCAGTCAGTGGTTCTTGAGACCAAAGGCCCAGAGGGAGAACAAGATGAGGAGGAAGAAACACCAAAACTTGATTTGACACTCAGGCACCAGCTCAGATATTGATACTGCAAGGACTTTGGAGGTGGACTCTCTATGTGGTGAGTTACTGAGCAAACGTGAGCTGTTGCGAAGCCAGGGGGCTAAGATAGCATGGGTGTCAGCTCTCCACATGATAAGGATGCATACAAGTTCTATAGCGGACTTAGATGAGGACTTTGAAAGGTGGTGTACAGGAAAACACGCATGGAAATACACAATGAAATTATCAGTGCACTGACAAGTCTGCCACAAGGCTTGGTGTTAATGTCAAGGAACGTGTGGGAGTCTGACTTCAATTTTGCCTAAAACATCATGTGGAGTTGGAGTCTCCTTTCCAGCATTGAAATGGTGGTGATATGCATGAGTACACTTACAGACCCAATCATTATGCAACATCTCATAATCAACATTTCAGACCACTTTGCAGCACAAGCAGAAGTCATCCAATGTCTCAGTGCTGCAGTGGAAACTCAGACTGAGGCATGAAATCTTTGTTTGATGCCATGCAGGCCCAGCCCGTTGCCATGCAGGCCCAGCTAGGTGTGCTGCAGGCTCAGACTGCTATCACCATGGCTGCAGATAGCAATGGTCAAGGGGTTTTCAGGGTCTCATAGTGGTCCAGCAATCTGTGCTGCAGCAGATTACCAGGAATGCTGAGGTACCTCTTCGGGTGAGGGCCAGTGACTATGTGGAGTATGAACTTCCTGTCCTCTGTCAGGATGATAGCATCTATGCTCCCATTATTGTCTCTCTGCTATGTGCTCTATCTGATGTCTGTCAGCGCAGGTTTCTCCCACCCGTGCACAGGTTATTACTCGTGCCAAGATTCAGAGCTGCTCAAAATATCTTGCCAAGCCATGTGTGGTCTCCCCTACCAAAAGTCAGCAGCCTTTAGCAGCCACTGAGATAGAACTGCGTAGGATCAGTAAAAGTTGGGCAAAACAAGCACAAAGGGGAATGAATAAAGGTAATTAATGGAGAATTGTATGGAGTATTGATGTATTGTTGGATAAAGTTGGTATAAAATGATTGTTTAGTGGGGATTATCGATAAGAAGACAGCGTAATGGTTCTGATTATAGGGATGGCAAGATGGGCAAGGGCTGAGCAACAGGAATGTAGGATTTTATTCAAGGAAACCAGAGTCTGATGATAAGCAAGAGAACAGCCCACCAGAGCATCAATATGTTGATTGCCTCTTCTCTTCTTCCTCCTCCTCTGGCTCCTCCTCCTTAAGTGCCGCAGAAGCCCTGGTGACAAGGTGTGCACCCTGAAAATGGTCAGATTGTGCAAGATATATCAGCCACCATCAGTTGGGATACCTGGTCTTGTGAGGTTTCGTTTGCTTCTTCATGGGATGAGGGTGCCACTGGTAAGGCCAGCATTTGTTGCCCATCCTTAATTGCCCTTGAAATAAGGGACTTGTTCGGCCATTTCAGAGGACAGTTAAGAATCAACCACATTGCTGTGGGTCAAGAGTCACGCGTAGGCCAGACCAGGTAAGGATGGTAGATTTCCTTCCCTAAAGGACATTAGTGAACCAGATGGGTTTTTATGACAATCAATGATAGTTTCATGATCACCATTGCTGAGACTAGCTTTGAGCTTCAGATTCCTAAGAAGTATTAGAGTACTGGGGGGCTCCCTCTGAGCTGTCCAGGCAGTGGAACATTTTCTTCAGCACACTGCTCAATGATAGTCCCTGTAACAACATTAATTTCACTGTATGAGTACTGGCATATGTGTTGGAATTGAGGAGGGATGTCACAAGCCAGGGATAGTGTGGATAGTCAAGCAGTCAACTTCTGGTTCAACACAATGGCTGGAAGACAGTTGGAACTGTGGACAGGTGCAGGCTGAAAGCTTTTTAATCATTGCCCACATTTATCAAGCATGATGTGCTGGCCATGGTTGTATACCAACTGCCTATCAAGTAAGTGGTATCCCTTGTAGTTTCAGTGCACCTGAACCATGGTAAAACCTACTATTCTGGCAAAATCACATGCCCAATCAGTTGTTTATCTCTGTTTAGAGAAAAGACGCTGATGTCTCACTCCTGGCGTACAGAGAATCTGTGACCTCCGAGATATGGTGATGGATGCACGTTGTGAGATGTTGGCAATGTTACTTGTTCCAGCCTGGAAGGATTCACTGGCATAAAAAATCAAGGCCATAATCATTCTGATGACCATTGGCAGTGCCTTCCTTACTCTGTTCTGAGGCTACAGACCTGGGCTAAGAAGTAGCACAGCCACTGAGCACACTGCTTCTGGCTTGAGTGCAGGTAGGAGAAGTGTTTCCTGAAGACCCTCAGTGAATAAGACCTCCTAGTAAGACCTCTCCTCCTTCCTCTCCGAACAGCTAACCTTCTCTGCTGCCTCTATTCTATCTTCCTCTGATGCTGCAACCCAAGGAAACTGTAGCTGAAAACAAGTGACTCAGAGGTCTATCGGAAGCACGCAATGCCTTCCCAACCCTAGCACTATTTCCTGCTGACTTAACCAACTCCTCCCACAACCCAGTACATGAAAAACTCTGCAACAGCAAGCAGGTAGTCAAAAGCAACTAACCTGCAAAGAGAATGGGTCCCTTTAATCCTTCCTGCAGCCGAGCCCCTGTTCAGCTGTGGGTTTTTAAGAAAGGCTCTTAACTGGAGCAATGAGGTCCAAGATGAGAGCGCATGCATCAAAACAGCATTTAGTGCCTACTGGCAGCATAATCTGCCTACTCTGCATATTCCCAGAACAATTTTGTAATAAGGTGCATGATAGATGTTGGCCAAGCCCCTCACCCCACCCCACCCTGCCATTTATCACCTTCCTTGACCCCCACAGCATCAAAGCTGCTGGTGCCAATGGATCCCAATTTTGCAGCCCAGGAATACATTCTATCCAAGCTTCAGTGTCATAGAAATCATAGAAACCCTACAGTGCAGAAGGAGGCCATTCGGCCCATCGAGTCTGCACCGACCACAATCCCACCCAGGCCCTACCCCCACATATTTACCCACTAATCCCTCTAACCTATGCATCTCAGGACTCTAAGGGACAATTTTTAACCTGGCCAATCAACCTAACCCGCACATCTTTGGACTGTGGGAGGAAACCGGAGCACCCGGAGGAAACCCACGTAGACACGAGGAGAATGTGCAAACTCCACACAGACAGTGACCTGAGCCAGGAATCGAACCCGGGACCCTGGAGCTGTGAAGCAGCAGTGCTAACCACTGTGCTACCGTGCCACCCAAGAAGGGTTCTCTGGAAAATAATTGACTGAAGTATAAATTATTGAGCTGCCTTGATTTCTGGACACAGTAAGAGTTTTAACAACACCAGGTTAAAGTCCAACAGGTTTATTTGGTAGCAAATACCATTAGCTACCAAATAAACCTGTTGGACTTTAACCTGGTGTTGTTAAAACTCTTACTGTGTTCACCCCAGTCCAACGCCGGCATCTCCACGTCTTGATTTCTGGATACAGTGTTTGCATTTTATTTTGGTGCTGTAATTGTAACTTGACTGATTGCATTGATTGAAATGATTTAGCAATACCCAATGATGTAATATTAGCAATGGGTGTTGTAAATAAGAACTGTGACTGTCTTTATTCCCACTAAATGACTGTTTTATATGGTGGTTAAACAGAGGAATGCAAAGCAATTTGACACAGCTTCTACATGACACATAATAACACATTTAACATTTCCTATTTGATTAAAGAATTATGCTAATTGAACTGTCCCACCAACTGACTTGTTTACTTAAGATGACAATCAACTGTTAATCAATTTGCTGTAAGAGATTGCTTTCAAAAGATCATCATGGAAGATTTAAAACCAAAGAACTGCAGTTCATACGCACTCAGGGATGATTTACATTTAAAACAATATCCAAATGCCTCTGAGATCAAACCTACAAAGTTGAGGGCCTTAAAAATTCTAGGAGCCACAAGTAATATCATTTCAATTATCTATACAGCCTTGTGACTCAGTATGGGGTGAACCTTTCTACCCTCTGAAAATCCTATTTGAAGGAAGTTAAGGCACTCAAAAAGGCTTAACATTGAAGTTATTTAATAAAAATATATGGCTAATACCTTTATGAATGATAAATTTTAAATGTTATCTAATTACTCTTTTTCTTAATTCAAAAATATGTGTTCTCTTTTGTTATTAAAGGAATGAGTTGGTTTAATGCAGTAGCATTGACAATAGAAAGAAGTTGAAGAAGAGTACAAAAAGGATCAGGGTGATCTTCTAAAGAAATTAAATCCAGATTTAGAAAGTTAAGCTGCTAATTATCAATTAAAACTGCACCAAATAAAATTTCTGCAGCAAAATGCCCCAGAGTTATAGACCATTAATAGGCATGCCTTGCCAGTTTCATGAATTACTTAATCTTCTAATGTCACCCACAAATGAATGTCTCAATTCTAAATTAATGCACATATGGTGCTCAGTATGCAATCTTTATTTTTAAAGACACAACACTCTCTGTGTTAGCATTTCATTTTCTTGGAGACAAGCAAACAAACCAAACAAAAAATGACATTTTCTTCGATAATTTGAAAACGTTCTAGATTGAGATGTGTGCTGTTGTCCATGTGGAACATCCCGTATTCAGTTGCCTTTTGTGATTTTAGCTTTTAGGTACGCATGGTGGCACAGTGGTTAGCACTGCTGCCTCACAGCATCAGAGACCCAGGTTCAATTCGGCCTTGGATGACTGTCTGTATGGAGTTTGCACATTGCCCCCATGTCTGTGTGGGTTTCTTCCGGGTTCTCCGATTTCCTCCCACACTCCAAAGATCTGAAGGTTAGGTGGATTGGCCATGATAAATTGGCCCTTAGTGCCAGGGGGATTAGCAGGATAAATACGTGGGATTACGGAAATAGGGCCTGAGTGGAATTGTGGTCGGTGCTGACCCGATGGGCTAAATGGCCGCCTCCTGCACTGTAGGGCTTCTATTCTATGTTAGGATGCTGTTGCTGTAATGGCGAGCCAGTTTGGGAAAATTGTTGTGAGCTTTTGTTTTTATTAATTCATAGGATATGAGTGTCGCTGGCTGGCCAGCATTTATTGCCCATCCCTAGTTGCCCTTGAGAAGGTGGTGATGAGCTGCCTTCTTGAATTGCTGCAGTCCACAAGATGTGGGTTGACCCACAAGGCCGTTAGGGAGGGAATTCCAGGATTTTGACACAGCAACTGTGAATCAATGGCGAAATATTTCCAAGTCAGGACAGTGAGTGGCTTGGAGGAGAACTTGTAGGTGGTGGTGTTCCCATGTATCTGTTGTCCTTGTTCTTCTAGATGGAAGTGGTCTTGAGTTTGGAACGTGCTGTCTAAGGATCTTTGGTGAATTCCTGCAGTGCATCTTGTAGATAGTACACACTGCTGCCACTGGGCATCAGTGGTGGAGGGATTGAATGTTTGTGGATGTAGAGCCAATCAAGCGGGCTGCTTTGTCCTGGATGGTGTCAAGCTTCTTGAGCATTATTGGAGCTGCACCCATCCAGGCAAGTGGGGAGTATTCCATCACACTCTTGACTTATGCCTTGTAGATGGTGGATAGGTTTTGGGGAGTCGGGAGGTGAGGTACTCGTCGCAATATTCCTAGCCACTGACCTGCTCTTGTAGCCACTGTGTCAATATGGTGAGTCCAGTTGAGTTTCTGGTCAATGGTAACCCCAAGGATGTTGACAGTGGGGGATTCAGTGATGGTAACACCATTGAATATCAAGGGGTGGTGGTTAGAATGTCTCTTATCGGTGATGGTCATTGCCTGGCATTTGTGTGGCATGAATGTTACTTGTCATCCCAAGCCTGGAAGTTGTCCAGATCTTGTTGCATTTGAACATGGACTACTTTCAGTATCTGAGGAGCTGTGAATGGTGCTGAACATTGTGCAATCATTGTTGAACATCCTCACTTCTGACCTTATGATGGAGGGAAGGTCAATGATGAAGCAGCTGAAGATTGTTGGACCTAAGACACTACCCTGAGGGACTCATGCAGAGATGTCCTAGAGCTGAGATGACTGTCCCTCCACAACCATCTTCCTATGTACCAGGTATGACTCCAACCAGCGGAGTGTTTGTCCCCTGACACCCATTGATTCCAGTTTTGCTAGGGCTCCTTGATGCCACAGTCAGTCGAATGCAGCCTTGATGTCAAGGGCTGTCACTCTCACTTCACCTATTATTGTGTAAAGAGACCAAAAATATATCAGTGGTTTTGCCACAAGATGAAATTGTTTATAAGTGCATCACAGTTAATGTAAAAGTTTTCTTTGACAACATATTTTGCTTGCTCCTAAAATATACAAAAAGAACAGGATTCCCTGCTAGGTAACCCCTCTCTCCCCTTGAACCACCTGTAGTAATTGGAAGGATTGACGACCACCAGTTAGTAAAATGAACTATAAGAGTTTATTTACAAATAGACATAATACTTTCACGATGTTAACATTTTCAGTTTTAGGATTGCAAAAGCCCACACTCTGCACCAAGATCCCTAGGCTCACTCCCTATTGGCCACCGGGTCACATGACCCTCCCAGTGCACCGCCCCTGAAAGGAGTCAGCTACTACACCACCAATCTCTCTCTCTGTGTCTTGTTTTCTATTTTATTGATAATATCAACTAATTAGCTTCCCTTTGAGATTCCCTTCATTTTTACCTCCAAATGCATGCTATACGTATTTTCCCTTCCTACACACATTTTTCACTGTTTTTATTTGTTCATGGAATGGGCGTAAGATCATGGCAAGGCCAACATTTATTGCACATCTCAAATTGCCCTCGAGAAGGTGGTAGTTCTCAAGCTGCTGCAATCCGTGTGCCATAGGTACACCCACAGTACTACTAGGTACTGAATACAAGGATTTTAGCCCAGCAACAATGAAGGAACACATGTCAGGATGGTATATGACTTGGAGCGGAACCTGGATGTGGTGGTGTTCTTATGTATCTGCATCTGTAAATAGTTCAGATTACATTGCTGTATAAAAAAGTGAACGCATTGTTATCTGTTGAGCTAGCTTAGTCAGAGAGTTAAATATGCTGAAAACCTCATGGTTGGCATGCATTGATGGTTACAGGAAAGTTCGGGACATTTCCTTTATTCTGGAAAAAAAACAATGTTGTGCTTTTTGTTCACTCTTTATTAAGTGTTCCTATTAGTGTCCAGTGTTGTATTCATTGTGCGACAAGGCTGAACTGGCAAGCTCAGCTGGCTCCCCTTCCTGTGCATAGTAAAGGAGATTGTCTGAGACCACTCTCAGTGGGGTTATTGAAGTGTTGTAGGTGAACTCAAAGCCCTGTAAGAACTCTGCCAGCCAACACCCTGAGGTGGGCACATATTTGGATAGTACTGACACTGCTCTTTAGGTCATTCATTTTCTTACCTTGACTGATTCTTCCCAGTACTCCCTTTCCCCAACACCCAGAATGGCAGGTCCTTCCCACTTCACTCCTCTATGCTCTTAACGCCATCTTCCTCTGCATTGGTCTTCCATTCCTGCATGTTCCCAAATCCACATCACTTCCCCCCACCCCCACCATTGATCACTCTTCTAGTCCTGAGCCTCCATGCAAGCTGCCATTCTCCTGCTATCCTCTCTTATGCTGTAGATTTAACCATGGAAAATCGCTGACCTCAGGCACAGCCACAGGAAAGATCAAGACTTGTAGCCAGTCAGAGAGCAGGATAAACAGTATATGGGAGATGAGAGTAATAAGGCTGAAGATAAGATTCCAACACCCACAGGAGAAAGCAGTCAGAGAATCACAATTTACATCATTGTTGACATAACTGCAGTCATGTCTATTATCTCAGAAGGAGAGTACAGTAAGTCTCCAAGTCAAATTTCCTTCTGTAAAACTGGTGTAAAACTGACTAATTATTCCAAAAACAGTACCCCAGTGATTAATGAAGTTAGTGTTAGAGTAGAATGTGATGATGTATCCTGTTACACAAAATTAGTAGTAGGAGGGAACAAAGTCTCCCAGATATGAAGGAACTGGCGAGAGAAAAAGTGGTTCAACTGGGCCAAGTTATTTACAGTAGTGATCAGTAAGAGTATGTCTCTCATTGAGGAAGTGCGAAGAGAACACAAAGTGGCCTTTGAGCAAGGAGAATCAAATGATAAAATCAAGCATCACAAGGCTGAAGTCAAGATAAAGGACATTGGAATTGTATAGCAGACATTTTGCAAGGCCAAATTTATACAGCTAGAGGTAGTAAGTGAAGAATTGGATATATTAGAAAGAACAGGGGCAATTATGAAGGTAAAGGATAGTCAATGACCACACTCAATGTGGTAGTTCCAAAACTGGATAGGTCCATTCAGATTAGTGGAGATTATACACAAATATGAAATCAGGCTGAGAATGATACCCATTGTTTATCAGTAAAGATTTGTTTTCTAACTTAACCATTGAAAAGGCGTTCAGTAAGACAGATTTGTTAGATGTGTATTTGTAATTAGAATTAACTGAGAAGAGCAAAGAACTGTTTAACATTCATACACACACAGTATGAAAAGTTACCTTTTGGGGTATTCATTGCTTGCATAGTGTCCCAGAGAGTCATTAATCAGGTACTGAGTGGGATCAAAATGTGTGCTGCTCCTTTGCTGACATTCTAATTAGCAGTAAGACAGAAAGAACATTTCATAGAAACCCAACAGTGCAGAAAGAGGCTATTTGGCCCATCGAGTCTGCACCGACCACAATCCCACCCAGGCCCTACCCCCATATCCCTACATATTTACCCGCTAATCCCTCTAACCTACACATCTCAGGACACTAAGGGGCAATTTTAGCATGGCCAATCAACTGCACATCTTTGGACTGTGGGAGGAAACCGGAGCACCTGGAGGAAACCCATGCAGACAACCATTTGTAAGGTTGAGCCAAGTCCTAGACTGACTTCAAGAGTAATGGCATCAAAGCTAAAATAATACAAGTGTTGTTTCCTGATGATGAGTTAGTGTAATGAGTTAGTGTTTAAGCACATTCTCAGGACAAGGTTTAGTTTGCTTAAGCCTAACATCAATAGTGAAGTAAAAAGAAAGCAAGATAAAGTGAAAATGAGTTATGATAGAAAAGACATGAAACTTAAGCTTTCAGTGCTGGTCAGAAGATCATGGTGAAAAACCACTGAGATGATAAGAGGCATGTGATTAGAGTTGTTGCAAAGAGTCTAGGTGCATTCACATACCTAGTGAATTTTGGAGACAGACTAAATCAATGTCATGTAGTTCATTTGCTTGGAAAGAAGAAACATGATAAAGGGAGAACTTAAAAAACCTCCTGTGGACCAAATTCCTCCAACAGCCCAAAGTGTAAGTCAGAAATAAATTGAAAGTTTGCCAGTATTCACTGTAAAGTGAGCCAAGGTCTTTGATTAAGACAATTCAATCAATGTCACAGTCACAACTGTTAAGTGGAGTTGGTAGTCAAAAACAAAACATAGGTTTGACACAGTCAGAGATGTTGAGAGAGTAGAGAAAGACGCCAGATAGGTTAATTGGAAGTACATAAGAAGGAAGGAGAAATAGGTTGCTCGTTCCGTTACTACTGTCAAATTATGATGTTTTTTGTCAAAGATATGCTGGTGTTAAGGAAAAACATTTTTTACATGTAGGTCACTCTGGATTGTACTCTGGTAATTTATGTACATGTATCAGTTTTGTTTAAATGTATAAGTTATTTTTTCTCATCTGATGAAGGAGCAGCGCTCGGAAAGCTCCAAATAAACCTGTTGGACGTTAACCTGGTATTGTGAGACTTCTTACTGTGCCCACCCCAGTCCAACGCCTAAATCTCCACATCTCGGTTTTTTCTAAGTGGGGAGGGAATGTAATAAATTTCAGGATCTACACATGCAGTTAAAGTGCCCTCTCTGCTGAGGAGGTCTAAATGAAGTTAGTTCAATAATGGATGCCAGTTATTGAGCATGTGTTTGTTTTAATCAGTGAAATGCACACCACAGCACAAGGAGGCTCATATAGAACAAATGCAATGGCCAGGGTGGCCAACCATTCCAGACTTTGTGGCATCATCCCATAATTAAGATGATTGTCCCATGATCTGAATTGTATGTTGCTTGGACGCTGTTTTCCCCATATTTATATTTTGTGCATGCATCTATGTGTCTGCACTGCTCTCAGCTGCCTGATCTGACAAGTTTGCCATTTGCCCTCTTCTACCCCTGCACTGTTTTGTTTCTTAAAGACTGGATTAGTTGTAAGTATTCGCATTCCAACCATTATTCATGTAAATTGAGTCTGTGTCTTATAAGTTCTGTTTGTGAACAGAATTCCCACTCACCTGAAGAAGGGGCTCAGAGCCTCGAAAGCTTGTGTGGCTTTTGCTACCAAATAAACCTGTTGGACTTTAACCTGGTGTTGTTAAACTTCTTACTGTGCTCACAGGTTCAGCAGCCCCTTTCCATAAGCCAGACATTTGCCAGCAACCCCCTTCCACACCACTCCCATGGGTGCGGCAGCAACCCCTGCCGACTCATATGGTCCCCAAGCCAAAGTGTCCCTTAATTTCTTTCCTAAGAATTGGTCAGCCTGACAATGGATCTATTGAACCAAATGCTCTGTTCTGCACTAATTCTATCTTCTTGCACTTTCTGTCGTGAAGGAAGTTTAGTCTATTCTTTGTGTCTTTCTATGGTGGATGACTTGAGGATTGAACCAACATTCTGCTGTTCTGTGGCACCATGCATTGATTTTGAAATGGTACATCTAAAATCAAAGAAATCTACAATAGGAAAATTTGCAGATGATTAATTGTCAGACATCTTATCCACTGACTTAAATGGTTGTTGTCAACAAAATAAACAAAATATGTGTGCAATTAAACCCTTGTTGACAGTGGAAATTTGATTAATTAATCCTCACTGATAGGAAAATTGAGTCTTGGAGTCAAGTATTTAATGGACAAGGTAAGAATGATTAAAACAAGTATGACAAAGTAAGTAAGAGTCAATTATGGGGGAGGTTAATAATGAGGTAAGGAGACAGACAGCAAGTTCCAGAAGTGTGGGTGGTAATAAGGAATGTAGCAGTGACAGTAATGATAAGTTAGTGAAGATTTAAAGAGCTCTAATTTGATAATGAGCAGCAGTGGAAATATTATTTGTGTTGCACATTACAGGACACAGTCAATTTGCATGCTTTCATAGAAATGATCTATGCTTACTTATACATCCAATCATAAAAAACAACTCCCAAATTGTTCTGTAATACCTGTTGGCACAAAATATTTAGCTGATCTGCAATGGGAATAAATCGGTTCCTGCATGGTTTAACAAAATCACACAATCCATGTCCAAGAAATGTCTGGAATGTTATAGTTCGAATCTATCCCAGATGCTTGTTTTCTATCATTCAAATTTGGATACTGAACACTTTGCCAAAGTTCAGCCAGAATATTGCACAACAGTGCAATTTGCCCAAATTTTTGGCATGAACACCATGATTCATAATGTTCCAGTGCCCATTGAAAACAGGATGAGCAAGAATTCAACTACCTTCTTCCACGACTGAGGCATGATGGCAAGGTGCAGCCCCTATGCAACCCCAGTTTCCATTTCAGTGCTAGTTTGCTTTGCAAACCCCAGTGGGGTAAGTAGCATTCTTTAGAAAGCAGAGAAGTTGGGACTTGTTAACAGGGAAGTTGCAGAAGTTGCAGGCTGCTGGATAACTGGTTTTGGACATGGGAAGAGAAGCCCTGTCATAGCAAGGAAATGAGAGGGGTTCAAAGAGTCAGAAAAAACTTCCTGTACCCACTCTGCTAAGATGTCAAAGGCAGGAAGGAGGCAATTATTTCAGTGGAGTCAGCAGGGGCGTGGGGGGATTTTTTTGGGGGGGAAATTAATTGTGACAAGAAGCCCCCCCGAGAAGGGAGTGGAATATATGGCCAGTATAGTCAATGTCCAGTATGTAGCACCAAGAACGTGTTTAAAGTGCCAAAAGAAATGAACTGATCTCAGCTGGGTGATCAAAATAGATAAATGTATCTGCAGCACACCGCACCATCCACCTTTCTCAGTGCTCAATGTAGCACAGCCACAGCTCTCTGCCACTTTGGATTCAACCCTAACACAATCACCCATGCTTAGTAGAGGCCTTGAGTCCATGTGTCACTAGCACAAGTCACAGCACGCACATCTGAAAACTAGAGCTGCACTACTCGGTGGGGTGGGGGGTAGTGCATTTGACTGAGTATGGCATCAAGGACCCCTAGCAAAACGGTGTCAATGGAAATCAGGGGTGAAAACTCCAATGGTTGGAGTCATACCTGACACAAAGGAAGATGATTGTGGTGGCTGGAGGTCAATCATCTCAGCTCCAAGAAACCACTGGAGGAGTTCCTCAGGGTAGTATCCTAGGCCCAACCATGTTCTATTGCTTCATCAGTGACCTTCCTTCATCATAAGGTCAGAAATGCGGATGTTCATTGATGACTGCACAATGTTCAATATCATTCATGACTCCTTAGAAACAGAAGCATGACATGTCCAGATGCAGCAAGACTTGGACAATATCCAGGCTTGGGCTGACAACTGGCAAGTAATATTGGTGCCACACAAGTGAAGATCTAGCCATTACCCCTTGGCATTCAATAGCATTCGCTGAATCCGCCACGAGCAATGGGTGTTAGCATTGACCAGAAATTGAACCGGACCAGCCATATAAATACTGTGGCTACCAGAGCAGGTCAGAGTCTAAGAATCCTGTGGTGAGTAACTCACCTCCTGACTTCCAAGGCCTGTCCACCATCTACAAAGTACAAGTCAGGAGTGTAATGGAATACTCTCCACTTGTCTCAATGAGTGCAGCTCCAACACCGTCAAGAAGCTTGACACAATCCAGGATATAGCAGCTCACTTAATTGCTACTCCTTCCACAAACATTCAATCCCTCCACCACCGACAAATGTTGACAGCTGTGTGTGCCACCTACAAGATGCACTGCAGGAACTCACCAAGGTTCATAAGACCATAAGAAATAGGAGCAGGAGTAGGCCATTCAGTCCCTTGAGCCTGCTCCGCCATTCAAAAGATCATGGCTGATCCACCGTTTCTCACGTCCACTTTACTGCCCTTTCCCCAGAGCCCTTGATTCCCTTTCTGATCAAAAATCTATCTATCTCCGTCTTAAATATACACAAGGACTCTGCCCCCACAGCTCTCAATAGCAAGGATTTCCAAAGACTCTCAACCCTCTGAGAGAAGAAATTCCTCCTGATCTCAATCTTAAATTGGTGACCCCTTTTTCTCTGAGACTATGCCCTCTGGCCCTAGGCTCTCCCATGAGGGGCAATATCTTCTCAGCATTTACCCTGTCACATCTTGAATACTAACACAATAGTATTGCTGAAACAGGCGGCAAGCTGTTGAAGATTTTCATCTTGCACTAAAGGGAACAACAATTTATACCGTGTGAGAAATTGGTGCTGATTGGTTGAGGCATTACCATGGAGAATGCACCTTGGAACTATTGTCCCCCAAGCTTTTTATAATTCAAATAAGATGCAATGCCAGGACATATTCCTTTTGCCTCCAGGGGATAGGTCCCTGTAGAACCATAGCAAAGTTACAGCATGGCCCATCTTGTCCATGCCAGCCCAAAGACATCCAGGTGCTCTTTGTAATCCCACCTTCCTGCACCCGGCCCATAGCCCTGTAGCTTACAGCACTTAAGGTGCAGATCCAGATACTTTTTAAAAGAGTTTACGGCCTCCACCACCAACTCGGTAGTGAATTCCAGACATCCACCACTTTGGATTCAACCCTAACACTTTCCTTAGGTGGCACCTTCCAAACCCACAATGTTTACCATCTAGAAGAACAGGAACAGCAGACGCCTGCGAACACTACCATCGGGAGTCACTCACCAAGTCACTCACCATCCTGACTTGGAAATATATCACCGTTCCTTCACTGTTGCTGGGTCAAAATCCTGGAACCCCCTCCTTAACAGCACTATGGATGTACCTACACCTCAGGGACTGTCGCAGTTCAAGAAGGTAGCTCACCACCACCTGCTCATGGGCAACTAGGGATGGGCAATAAATGCTGGCCTAGCCAGCAATGCTCACATCCCATAAATTAATTTTTAAAAACTCCCTGCACCATTTAGTCCAGTTCCCTCCAAAAGTCCAAAGATGTGCAGGTTAGGCGGATTGGCCATGCTAAATTTGTCCCTTTGTGACCCAAGATGTGTAGTTTAGGGGGATTAGTAAGTTAAATATGTGTGTTTACGGGTTTACTGGGTAAGATGCTCTGTTGGAGAGTAGGTGCAGACTCAATGGGCCACATAGTCTCCTTCTGCACTGTAGGGATTCTGAGTTTCTACGGAATTTGGAATCCTTCTACCCTGGCAAAGCCATGTGCCTACTTCACTTGCTTCTCTCCAGTTGGTGAGAAGTCTATGAAGCCTCCTCTACCAGTATTCAGGGTTTCTATGGTCTGTCTGATACACAGAAGCATGATGATCTGCGGGGTGTTGGCAATGTTGCCAAGAATCCTGGAGAAGTAAAATTGAGCTTCATGGTAATCTCCATGACCACTGTTTAAGCTACTTGGTAGCTGCTGGTCTGTTTGGATGTGGCTCCATTCAGTGATCACCTCCTCCATGAAGTATAGCCAGCTCAGCCACTGCTCTTGCTTGAGATAGAAGGGGTTCCTGAATATGCAAGATGGATATGGTGTCCTTCTGAGACCCTGCCTCCTTTTCACACTTTACATAACATCCTCTATTTCCTGCCTGTTGTGCTGTTGCCTGGATTGCAACTACAGTCCCTGTGAATGATACCAGGTTTTCCGCTGACAAGTATTCACACTTCAAGACCTCAGTGAACTCCTGAGAAAAGTCCAGCATTACCCCCTTCAATTCCTTGTAAAACTCCTCCAATTAACATAATACTTCCACTAACTCTACAGCAGCAAAAGAAAATCAAAAACACACCATCTGCAAGCCCCATGCTGATCTATTTAAATAACGCTTGTGGAATGCAGTGTCCCTCAAGCAGCTGAAAGCATGTTAGGCTGTGAGTATTTAAAAAAGGGAATCAATAGAACCTGCAAGATCCGAAATGGTAGGTTGGTGCCAGATCAGCATTAGATACTGAATAATGTTATGATCTGCACAATCTATATGCCTCTGGCAGACACATGGCTAGCTGACATTAATGCCTCTCTAATCATTACTCTGGCGTACCACGCAGTTTGCAGGGAAAGTGGCAGAAGGGTATCATTCTTCATTTTCAGGATTCTGGATTCATATACCTCTGACACCAGTGGCACTACAGGAGTCCAATTTTGCAGACAAAATGTTTCACATTCAGCAATATAACAGTATGCGCTTTGATAGTCTGTGGGATGGCAGAAAATATTTAACCAGTCTCCATTTACCTCGTAAGAATACTTACATTTCAACCAACGAAGAGCAGCTATGCTGCATTAACATTAGTATAACACCCCTCAAGTTATTATCCTCAGCTTCCAAAGAAAACACAGAAACACGTGACAATCTTGCCCTGAGAGCTCAGCCTCACTTAAAACTCCACTGAAACCAAAAGACACCTTTTCAATTTATAGCCCTTAATGTTATTCAGTGAAAGAGCAGTTGTTCTCCTTTGTGGATTCAGGACACAGCCCAACCCTGACTGTTTCACTTGGTATTTTTACTGTACCCACATGGGAACAGTCAGCCAAGACAGCTATACAATATAAAATTGTGGGGAAAAAGTAGGACCTATTTAGAATATAGGGGGTATTTTTTGCACAATCTGAATGGTGGGGCTGATTCGAGTTGGGCACTTGTTTTACACCCGATCCAAATCTACGCCCATTGATTTGCTCTGTTGAATTGGCTTTCCAATGTTAGTTAACATTATCTTAGATATTGTATCCTTCATTTCGCAAAAAACTTCATTTTTTAATGTTTGAGTATCAGAAATATACAGAAAAATAATGTTCACCAGATTTTATAGTGTTACATTTTATTACATTATACTGAACATGATAATATTTGGGAACAGAAATGATCCAATAGATCCAACAAATATTCCTTTTCACTGATCAACTCCATCTGCCTCCTTCCTTACTAAATCCTTCCAGTCCTTCTCCATCTAGAAATGTCTCTTGAATCATGTTGTGCAACATTGTTACCACTTTCTGCTACCTTAATTGTTTTAGAGCCTCTGTTATAATGAGCAAGAGGTGAATGAATTGTATCCTTGCTCATAATACAATAATTATCAACAGACATTCCACTGGATGAAGAGAGGAATCCAGCTGTCCAGAGCATCATTGGACAGAACATGAATAAAAATTTGAAGTGAAACATAGGTTTAAACAATCTCTATTTTGCCTGATATCAGCACATCATGGAGTAGGTTTCGGTGGGATGTTCACATTCATGAGAAAAACCTTGATAACATTTACAATGTGTATTTAATAAACTGCTGATCCTGGGTGTGCCGGCAAGGATGAAATGATTAGTGAATTTATAATCCAATTTTAATAACCTGTAATCATGTTTTGCATGTGTTTGTTAGTAAGTTTACATGATTCTTATTCAAGGTTTTCTTGATAATTATGCTATTTAATAACTCAACATGTCTTCAATCATGTTGTGTAGACTTGCCAACCAGCTCAAGAAAAACATTGCAGTGTCTAAGTTTGCACAATATAGTAAAACAAAAATGGGAAAATGTCCTTTGAAAAGATACTATGTGCCTCAGCAAACAATGTTCATACCATGCGACCTATTTATCTTTTTAATGTAGCTACACATTGTACTCTTTTATGGACTGCAATAAAATCACTTAACTACCAGTAATAAAATCTTGCAATAAATTAGCTTTAAAAGTGTCAGTGCTCAGTGAGGGTCAACAAAACTCTTCCAGTTATCCCAACTTGATTTTGTTTTAAAGATGAGTGAAAAATTGGAATTTTGTTCTCTTATTTTACTGTTGCACTGCATAGGACTGGATTTTAGTGGTTTTTGATACCGATGCAAGCTCCAGCAAGGACTGTGTTACTGTGCCGCTCACCTTGTTGCCCTTACTGTTACATTTGAAGCTTCTGCATTTTCTGATGGCACAAATATATTTAATTCAACTTCCTGCTCTGTTTTGCAACTTCTGCAATCACATGTCATTATAGAATTAGTTCTCTTGTCCGATGTCACCAGACTGACTGGCTATTATGTTGCAAAGATAATAGCTGTATTTGTTTAATAACTCATTTCACAACATCATCATTGGACAAGAACCTAATTATGAGGAATGCAATATTGTGCAAAGACTTCATTCCAATAGGATGATATCCTGATCTGTTTTACCGGGTATTGCAAATCAATTTGTTTTGTTTCAGTTTTGCAACAATAAATATAAATAAATGTGATACAGAAAACAATTGTATTAACTCATAACCTCTCTGCTGGATGCATAAATCAAGAATTCTATAATATATTCCTTAAAGTAATGTATTATAAAGTTGTCTCAGTGCTATGAGCAGTCTGTTCTTGTGTCTCGCAGTCCTCATAGAATCATAGAAACCCTACAGTGCAGAAAGAGGCCATCTGGCCCATTGAGTCTGCACCGACCACAATCCCACCCAGGCCCTACCCCCATATCCCTACACAGTTACCCGCTAATCCCTCTAATCTACGCATCTCAGGACACTAAGGGGCAATTTTAGCATGGCTCAATCAACCTAACCCTCACATCTTTGGACTGTGGGAGGAAACCGGAGCATCCGAAGGAAACCCATGCAGACATGAGGGGTATGTGCAAACTCCACACAGACAGTAACCCAAGCCCAGAATCAAACCCAGGTCCCTGGAGCTGTGAAGCAGCAGTGCTAACCACTGTGCTACCGTGCCGCTCTTGCTGTCTCACAGTGCTATGGGCACTCGGCTGTTGTCTCACAGTGCTATGGGCATTCTGTTCTTGCTGTTTCACAGTGCTATGGGCACTCTGTTCCTGTGTCTCACAGTGCTATGGGCACTCTGCCGTTGTTGTCTCTCAGTGCTGTGGGCACTCTGCTCTTGCCATCTCACAGTGCTATGGGCACTCGGTTCCTGTGTCACACAGTGATATGGACACTCTGCTCTTTCTGTCTCACAGTGCTGTGGGCACTCTGCTCTTGACGTCTCATAGTGCAATGGGTAGTCTGTTCTTGTTGTCTCACAGTGCTATGGGCACCCTGTTCCTGTATCACACAGTGATATGGACACTCTGCTCTTTCTGTCTCACAGTACTGTGGGCACTCTGCTCTTGCCGTCTCATAGTGCAATGGGTAGTCTGTTCTTGTTGTCTCACAGTGCTATGGGCACCCTGTTCCTGTATCACACAGTGATATGGACACTCTGCTCTTTCTGTCTCACAGTACTGTGGGCACTCTGCTCTTGCCGTCTCATAGTGCAATGGGTAGTCTGTTCTTGCTGTCTCACAGTGCTATGGGCATTCTGTTCTTGCTGTCTCACAGTGGTATGGACACTCTTTTCTTGCTGTCTCACAGTACTATGGGCATCCTGTTATTTGTGTCTCACAGTGCTATGGGCACTCTGCTCCTTGTGTCTCACAGTGCTATGGGCATTCTGCTCTTTGTGTCTCACGGTGCTATGGGCACTCAGCTCTTGCCATCTCACAATGCTGTGGGTACCAGATTGTATTCTGTTGAAGAAATATTAATACACATAATCACATCTCATTGAAAGGTGTCCAGTGATGATGATTTATATTAAAAGGATACTAACTTCATAAGATGATTTGTTTTTTAAATAACTTTTTAAAATTTGAGATGGAGATAATTGTAATGTCATACTTGAAGTGGCACAATGATCTGCTTTGAATCAATGTATGTCATTGGATTACATGTCATTAAACAAGTGAAAAATTAAACTTGCTAAACACTTCTTCATGAACGTAGCCTCTTTAATGATTAATGTGATGATACCTCATAGTCTCACTACTCTTTTGAACTGAAAGCAGCTGCTTACCTAATGGGCTAAAGTCCCACTCCAAGCCTGGAGCACAAAAATCTAAACTGACACTGCAGTGCAGTACTGAGGGAGTGCTGCACTGTCAGAGATGCCAGCTTTCACACAAGGCATTCAACCAAGGCCCTGGCTGCCCTCTGAGGTGGACATAAAAGATCTCATGGCACTATTTGGAAGAAGAGCATGGGGAGTTATCTCTGGTACCTTGGCTAATATTTATGTAGTAAAATGGGTTAATGGAATAGTTATAGTAATGAGTTAGCCATATATATCATGATGTAACAGTGACAGCAGTAGTCACATGCTGGGGAAGTAATGACCTACTGGTATCATTGCTAGACTACTAATCTAGGGACCTGGTTTGAATCCCACCATGGCAGGTGGTGGAATTTGAATTCAATAAAAAATATCTGTAATTATGAATCTACTGATGACCAGGAAACTATTGTCAATTGTCGGAAAAACTCATCTGGTTGACTAATGTCCTTTGGGGAAGGACATCTGCTGTCCTTACTTGGTCTGGCCTACATGTGACTCCAGAACCACAACAATGTGGTTGGCTCTCAACTGCTCTCTGAACAAGGGCAACTAGGGATGGGCAATAAATGCTGGGCAGCCAGCGACGGCCATGTCCCACAAATGAATTTAAAAAGAAGACACTGTAGAGCAGATGGAACATTCTGTACTCATGTATGTGGTGTTATAAAGCAGTTTGAAGCAACCCTCCTGTGTCAGACCAGTCAATTCAGACCAGTTACTCAGGATAGGATAGGCCATGCAATCAGTTTACAGAACAATTTATCCCTCAATCAACATCATTAAAACAGACTATCTGGATATCATCACATTGCTGTTTGTAGTAGTGGGGCTGTGTACAAATTGATCTTGGGTTAATGTCACACTATCTGTAACCCCCACGACTTGCTGGGCTTGCAAAATCTCACTAACTGTCCTGGCTGGAGACAATTCAATCCTCTTTAACCTGTGCTTAACCCTCTCTCCACTCACATTGCCTGTACCTGTAAAGACTTGATTACCTGTAAAGACTCGCATTCCAACCATTATCTTGTAAATTGAGTCTGTGCCTATGTATGCCCTGTTTGTGAACACAACTCTTCACTCACCTGAAGAAGGAGCAATGCTCCGAAAACTTGTGCTACCAAATAAACCTGTTGGACTTTAACCTGGTGTTGTGAGACTTCTTACTGTGCAAATTGACTGCCATGTTTCCTACATGAGAACAGTGACTATTTTTCAAAAGTACTTCAATGGCTGCAAAGCACTTTTGGACATCCTCAGGCTGTGACAGGTGCGAATAAATGCACAAGGTTCTCTTTTCCTTTACTTTTGAAGGGCCATTGGCAAAAACATATGTAAAAGAAAAAACAGTGTTAATCATTTGATGGATCTTGAGCAGTTCATCAAAATGGTTTTGAATAACTGTGTATGCCATAAATATCTCTGGATTCAGAAGATCACCTGCCAAATAGCAAGCATGTACTTTGTGTAGCATTTGTACTAGTAATGCCGAGGACAGAATACTTCTCAAAAATTTCTGATAAAGAATACATTAACTGAAGTAATAACATCCAGTTTTACATTCAAGTTAAAATAGATCATGGTGAATGAACCAAGTAATTGGCAACTTGAAGAACAACCAAATTATTAAACAAAATTAAAATAAGTCAGATAATTGTATTGTATTCCCAGTCTTCCCAAGAAATGCATTAATCTGCAAAGAGACTGCAAAGAATACTGAACAATTAATATCAGAAAGAAATCATGCCTTTCTCATAGGCAGTAAAAAATGCATCAAAGACAGAGGAATACTTAATTCCTCACAACAGATTCATGTGTCATAACAGATCCTTTGAGTCTACTGTGTTCAATTTATTCACAACTGAATGGAGTAATAGAGAAACTATAATAATCACCAATCTTTTACATTTCAATGGAAACTGTATCTTGGGAGACAAAATGGTGGATGACCTCCAAGTGGGCTGGACAAGAGAGTCTTAAGGTGCACAATGGATTCAGAGGCAAGGAGCCAGTGAGGTGGCTTTCAGCAGCCCCACCCATTCCCAATGCTGGATGCCAAATCCCTCGACCAAGCACATAGTGCCTTACCTTGAGGAAATCTCCCTGGGAAGCTGTTGACAAACTTGACAGGGTTTGCTGGGTGGCCTTCTGAAGGCTCGGAAAAGTCATCACTAAATTGTGGTAGAGTAAGAGATAATAGGTGTTAATTGGATCATTAATGAACTTTAGTGACATCCTGCCAGTGGTGGAATTCACAGCCGGGTGTCCCTGGAAAGGGAGCATGCCGTGTCCACGAGCACCATCAAGGTCTTCCAGGTTCAAGGTTATGGTAGGAGAGAGCAATAGGGGATGTTGGTCAGAAAATGGAATGGAGGGAAGCAATGGCATAAATCTTCACAATGAAGTACATGAACTTCTTGCATATTGTTCAAAGGATGGATGGAGGCGGCAGTGTAGAGAAGTGCCAGAGATGCTCAATCTGTGCCTCTTGAACATGAAAGAGTGAAGTTAAGGGAATATACCATTGAGAAACAATTAGGATGTGAGACACTGCATATTTTTTGGGAGTAGAGTACCTGAAGCTGAAGTAATGGGTTGATCAGACGTAGCACGGCGAATGATAGGTTAAAGGCAAAGCAGTTGGCAGGTGGATAGTGCAGACAGTGAGGTACATTTTAATTTTTACTGTGGGCAGTAACAGATTTACACTTATTACATACCTTGGGGAGTGGAATTCAAACTTGGGCAACCTATACACGACTACCATTTTACTAACTGGGGTAAAAGTTAAAATATACTTCAATTTATTTCTAAAATTAAGTGACAATCTTCTTTTTAAGAAGTTGTTCCCTTTTGCGTGAGCCCAGCAACAATGACAGATGGAAAGAACCCTTCTGTTTTTAAAATGATAGACCATTTATGTTCTCTTTAACTTTACTTCTATTTACACACACAGACATTAATGCATACATATCACACACTGTACCCTGACTATATTAGCCCTTGTCTGCTTGATCTATGCTGGAGAAGCTTGAGTGTTGGAACAATATTTATTTATTCGTGTCACAAGTAGGCTTATATTAACAATGCACTGAAGTTACTGTGAAAATCCCCTAGTGCCACACTCCAGCGCCTGTTCGGATGCACAGAGGGAGAATTTAGCATAGCCAATGCACATAACCAGCATGTCTTTCGGGCTGTGGGAGGAAACTGGAGCACCAGGAGGAAACCCATGCAGACACGGGAAGAATGTGCAAACTCTGCACCTCTCTTTACAACAATCTGAGGTCCCAATCTGCTTCAAGAAGACAACTATCATCCCAGTACCTAAGAAAAACCAAGCAGCGCACCTTAATGACTATCGGTCGGTGGCTCTGACATCCATCATTATGAAGTGATTCAAAAGGTTAGTCATGGCATGAATCAATTCCAGCCTCCCGGACTACCTGGATCCACTACAGTTTGCCTACCACCACAACAGATCCACAAAAGACACCATCTCCCTGGCCCTGCACTCAACCCTGGAACACCTAGATAACAAGGACACCTATGTCAGATTCCTATTTATTGACTACAGCTCAGCCTTCAACACCATTATTCCTACGGAACTCGTCTCCAAACTCTGTGGCCTGGTCCTCGGCACCTCCCTCTCCAACTGGACCCTGAACTTCCTAACTCACAGACCACAATCAGTAAGGATAGGCAACAACACCTCCTCCACGATCATCCTCAACACCGGTGCCCCACAAGATTGTGTTCTCAGCTCCCTACTACACTTCTTATACACCCATGACTGTGCGGCCAATTTCCCCTCCAATTCAATTTTCAAGTTTGCTGACGACGCCACCGTAGTGGATCGGATCTCAAACAATGACGAGACAGAGTACAGGAATGAAATAGAGAATCTGGTGAACAATAATCTCTCCCTCAATGTCAACAAAATGAAGGAGCTTGTCATCGACTTCAGGAAGCGTAAGAGAGAACATGCCCCTGTCTACATCAATGGGAACAAAGTAGAAAGAGTCGCGAGCTTCACGTTTTTAGGTGTCCAGATCACCAACAACTTGTCCTGGTCTCCCCATGCCAACACTATAGTTAAGAAAGCTCACTAACGCCTCTACTTTCTCAGAAGATTAAGGAAATTTGGCATGTCAGCTGTGACTCTCACCAACTTCTACAGATGCACCATAGAAAGCATTCTTTCTGGTTATATCACAGCTTGGCATGGCTCCTGCTCTGCCCAAGACCGGAAGGAATTACAAAGGTCGTGAATGTAGCACAATCCATCATGTAAACTCTGTTTACACTTCCTGCTGCCTCAGCAAAGCAGCCAGCATAATTAAGGACCCCACGCACCCCGGACATTCTCTCTTCCATCTTTTTTTTTGTTTTTATTCCAATTCAATCAAATCAAGTCCAATTCAGAGTCTCAACAAGTTGAGACATTCCTGATCCAAGCTGACAAGACAGGGCTCTCACCTCCTGTCTTGGGCTGGATCTACATGATCCAAGCTGATTGGAGCAGGCATAGCTCCTCCTCCAAGGCTTGATCTCATTTGCATCTTAGCCAAAAGGCCAAGATGCCACTTTTAAAAATTGCTTCAAATGAAGCTAAAATGTAACCTAATGACTTCAACCAAGTACAGCATGTCGATACTACACTTGATCTTAGCCAAAAGGACTTTAGAAACACATTTCTACAAAAGTCTGAGGTCACGTACCAACCGACTCAAGAATAGCTTCTTCCCTGCTGCTGTCAGACTTTTGAATGGACTTACCTTGCATTAAGTTGATCTTTCTCTACAACCTAGCTATGACTGTAACACTTCATTCTGCACTCTCTCATTTTCTTCTCTATGAACGGTATGTTTTGTCTGTATAGCACGCAAGAAACAATACTTTTCACTGTATGTTAATACATGTGACAATAATAAATCAAATCAAATCAGACAGTGACCCAAGCCGGGAATTGAACCCAGGTCCCTTGCGTTGTGAGGCAGCAGTGCTAAACACTGTGCCACCATGCCGCCCCATGTGAGACAGTAATAAAGTTACCTAGGATCTTGTGATGCAGTAGAAGCATCCATTTTTCTGAATTAAAAGCTCCAGGTTCAAGTCCCACCCCAGAACTTGATGGCCAAGCAAGGTGCGTTCATAACGCTGTCAAACAGATGACTACTTGCAAATCCTTTCAAACACACCAATGGCTGGTGGTAAGAGTGGGATAGACTCCTGGTCAGCTATTCATGATGAGGACTTGTGCCCCTCAAGCTATAAGACACTGGCGACAGACTGACAACCTGTTTCGGTAATTACCAACTTTGGGGATGGTCGGATGTCTGCCTTAGTGCACCACAAGGTGCTGGGAAGTGAACTGGAATGGAATAAAGTCACCTAATGATGTACAAAGAATGCCCACCCTGTTGAGATTCATGACACAGTAAGGAGTCTAACAACACCAGGTTAAAGTCCAACAGGTTTATTTGGTAGCAAACGCCACTAGCTTTCGGAGTGCTGCTCCTTCGTCAGGTGAGTGGGAGTTCTGTTCACAAACAGGGCATATAAAGGCACAAACTCAATTTACAGAATAATGAATAACGATTGGAATGCAAGTCTTTACAGCTAATTCATGACCACACACTCCCTTAAATTGTTGTTGGTTCACAGTGAGCTAATTGATTGAAAAATAAAATGACCACACTTTGTATAACACCGTGTCACAAAATTCGCCATACATTATTAATGCTGAACTATCCTTTTTTGGTATACTGGCAGCTGAAATGGGAATGAAAGAATTTTCTTTTTACTGAAAATATCTTTATGTTGTATTGCCAATGTGTGGTCTTAAAGACTTACCAGTTAGCTACTACAGGTACTAACAACAGCTGGGCATAAAAAGCATAAAACAATTGCATTCCAGACAGTAGACTAAGAAGCATGTCTAGTTTTCTATTGCTTCTCAAACAAGGTGTTCTTTAAAAAATGAATCTTCTCATAAGATTTTGAACTCTTGTTTAACTGTCAGAGTTTTTAAATATTTTGCTAAGTTCTGGAAAGCTATGACAGCCGTCTTCAGAAAATTTTCATTGCTTTTAGATTTGGAGCGAAAATATTAAACAAGTGAATAATGTTTAGAAAATATCACAGCGAATCATGGTGGCCTTTAATCCTTCTCATCAGCATCAGTGTTGATTTAAGTACAACAACATTAGGACATACTTTCAAGGTAATCACCATTGCAATTTTAATTGCAATATTACAATGTGATAATACCTACTGTTATATTGGGTACAATGTTAATCTATGTCTATCCCTTATCCTAATAGGTCATTTTTAACCTGAATTTTTTTACTGAATGAGTTCAAGATTCCTAAATACGAAAGCAACATTTTTTATTTATATGGTGCTTTTACATAAGTAAAATATTCCAAGGCGTTTTGGTGCACCATTATCAAAGAAAATTTAACATTGAGTTACATGAAGAAATACAGTATTATAGCAGATAACAAAAAACTTCATTGAAGAGTATTAAGTAGCATTTTCAAGGAGAAAAGAGAAGGAGGGAAAACAATATAGTGGGATTCTACAGCGTAGGGCCTTGGCAGTGCTGACGCAGGCACCAGCGGTGGAGAAATTAAAAACAGAGATGAACAACAGGCCAGAATTTCAGGAATGTAGAGGACTGTAGGGCTGGAGCACTAAACTGTAGGGCAGGAGATTGAGGCCATGAGGAATTTGAAGACAACGATGAAAACTTTAAAATTGAGGTGTTGCTCAACAAGGTTCCCACTCTAGGCCAATGATGGATGAACAAGACATGGGGCGGGATTTTATGGCGTCGCTCGTTCCAAAACTGTAAAATCCCACCCAAGATCAACAGACCTTTCCATGGTCCGTCCCTTGCCGGTTCCAATTCCCATGGCAGGCGGGACGGTAAAATTCTGGCTATGGTGCGAGTTAGGCTGCAGACAGCAGAGTTTTGGTTGTTCTCTAGTTTATGAAGAATGGAAGATGGAAGTGTGCTAGAAAAGTTAAGTCTAGGTGTAACAAAGACATGGATAAGGACTCAGCAGTCTTTGCACTGAGACAGTAACACATTCAGGCAATGTTATAGAGCTGGGAATAGGTGTTCTTAGTGATGCTGCAGATATGTGGCTAGAATCTCAGCACAACACAAAGGTTGCAAGAAGCTTGTTTACTATCGGATCATAACTAAGATTACTCAAGTTACAGTTCAATTTGTGCAAAGTGTTTTAAGGTTTGATAAGGCACCACATTGATATAAGTATTTTTATCAGCAAATCTGCATATTAGGACAAAATTATCTCATAGACTAGTGTCTACATGTGTTTGCACACCTTTTGCCCGCACCTTGGATGATTTCTGCTGGAAGTTTTATATATATCTATATATATGTATATACACAATACTATATAATATTACATAATTTATGTTTACATAAAACTCAAACAGCTTCTCACGGAGCCAATTAAGAGTAATGAGTGCTAAATTCGCACTAATCTAATGCTTAATGTATTTCCGTATGGGATTTTAAAGTGTGCTGTGTCAAATTAACAATATAGTTTACAACTACATTAATTATGGAAAAAAAAGTCTTGTAATCAGAAGTTGATCAATTGGGCCAGTGGGCTGACGAATGGCAGATGGAGTTTAATTTAGACAAATACGAGGTGATGCATTTTGGTAGATTGAACCAGGGCAGGACTTACTCAGTTATTGGTAAGGAGTTGGGGAGAGTTACAAAACAAAGAGATCTAGGGGTACATGTTCATAGCTCCTTAAAAGTGGAGTTACAGGTGGACAGAGTGGTGAAGAAGGCATTCGGCATGCTTAGTTTCATCAGTCAGAACATTGAATACGGGAGTTGGGATGTCTTGTTAAAGCTGTACAAGACATTGGTAAGGCCACACTTGGAATACTGTGTGCAATTCTGGTCACCCTATTATTGAAAGGATATTATTAAACTAGAAAGAGTGCAGAAAAGATTTACTAGGATGCTACTGGGACTTGATGGATTGAGTTATAAGGAGAGGCTGAATAGACTGGGACTTTTTTCTCTGGAATGTAGGAGGCTGAGAGGTGACCTTATAGAGGTCTATAAAATAATGAGGGGCATAGACAAGGTAGATAGTCAATATCTTTTCCCAAAGGTAGGGGAGTCTAAAACTAGAGGGCATAGGTTTAAGGTGAGAGGGGAGAGATACAAGTGTCCAGAGGGGCAATTTTTTCACACAGAGGGTGATGAGTGTCTGGAACAAGCTGCCAGAGGTAGTAGTAGAAGCGGGTACAATTTTATCTTTTAAAAAGCATTTAGATAGTTACATGGGTACGATGGGTTTAGAGAGATATGGGCCAAATGCAGGCAATTGGGATTAGCTTAGGGGTTTTTTTTCAAAATGGCAGCATGGACAAGTTGGGCCGAAGGGCCTGTTTCCATGCTGTAAACCTCTATGACTCGAATTGAAGTGTTTCATTTTTGTTCTTCACATTCCTAGTTGAAATCCAGAAAAAATTCATGCATTCTATTCTTATGTATTTAAAATAAAGGAACTCGAGTATGCTCGATAGTAATCAAGAACAGATTTTTTTAATCGCAAAGCACCTATTTAGTTTTCCATCTCTAAGATTGCATGAGGTTTTAGTTAAACATTTAAGTGCTGGAGGCTGGTCATACTTTAAACTACTAGAATAGGCTAAGCCTTCATGTTGGCTAGCTGAGATATCAGCTATAAGCTGACATGTAATTAAACCAACATATCTTTAACAACTGTCATCTTTCATTTCTGTGTAGCTGGGATGTAAAGCAAAGGTAAGGAAGCCAAGAAAAAAAATGACTTTACATTACTGGGCAACTGCTGAGTGTCTCTAGCTGAACAGTTTAGCAGACTTGGGCATTTAGAGGATTGTGGTGAAGATCAAAAGGGTCAGAGATCCTTTTACCAATTAACAGCAGGAAGAAAAACATCAAATAAGGTGTAAATTTCAGCTCTGCAGTCTTGAGTAAGTCAAGCGTGAAATGCATTCTAATACTCTCAAATGATAGCAGCTTTGGACCATCGATGATGTCACTGTTCCACTGGACTTACAGAAAGCTTACGTGGACTTATAGAAAGCATGCAGAAATTCTGCATCACAACTAGGTGTTAAACCCTGCTTCTTGTCTTTGTGATACCTTATGAGTGCAGCCATTTACCACAATCGCAAACTTCTAGCAAGATCAGTGAGGTCTGCCAAAACCTTGCAGCTGACAACAAAGAACAGCAGCCAGTGACCAGCCCAGCAATGTTGTCTTTTGAACAGCGAGTCTACGCAGACAGAAGTAAATGACAGTTAATTACAAATTACATTCTGATCGGGACTATGGGGACTCACAGCTTGAATAACAATCAGAGCCTGAGGCACTCACCTGCTTGTAAAAAGAACATACGGAGACACAAGCTGGGGCACTATACAAGTTCCAAAACAAGCTGCTATGCACAAGAGCTGATTGGATTACAGAGATTTTAGGGAATAGTTTCTCATTTAAAAAAATGCAATTACACATTGTAGAAGATTCTTTTTAAAATTAAGCTATTCTGAAAGATTTGGGACGTTTCAGTACTAGAGTGCCAACAACAATGAGCAAGTACAGCTTGTAGATAAAACAAACTTTGAGTGGTATGTATAAATCTAGGATAGCCTGAGGCATCTAGTTGTAAATTCAAGATGGTCAAGCATATTCAAGAAGAACAGGCATTATTAACATAGCTCAGGGGCCATTCACAGAGGGTTCTAGCCCACTACATTGTTACTTCAGATTCAGCTGCTTATGTAGATAAGGCACATCATTAATAATAATGTGATGAGAAGGTGTGTGTGTTACTGTTATCATACATTTGGGTCCATATTAAATTCTCGATAGTATTTTGCAGAAATCTGATCTAAATACGTGTTGTTAATGTATTTTCATAACTATGACTTAATCCATATTGTCCTGTCTTCAGTACTTTTGCTGAAGCAGTCAAGTTAATAAAAAAAATAAAGACACAGAAATGGCACAAATGGCAAAATGACAATCAAGTCTCATTGTGCAGGAAATATTTGTTATGGACTGTTCATCAGCCTCAGGTATCGCTCCATTGTTCTCCTACTGCTCCTTTACCTCACACTCCTCTGGAGCCAAAACCCACTTTCCAGGTGCATGGACTCCCCTTTACGACTGGCGAGTAATGCAGCATTCAACAATTATACATAATCTTGGGAATTTGCTTAGTGCTGTGGAATAGGATCCCACCTGATCGGTCCAGGCAGTGGCCCAAAAAGCTTCCACATTCCACCAGTACTCAGATGGAGGCGCAAACCACGTTGCATTCTCACTCTGCTTTGATATAACTGGTGTTGTTAGACTCCTTACTGTGTTTACCCCAGTCCAACGCCGGCATCTCCACATCTTGATATAGCAGTTCCAGGAAGTTGTTAACAACCAGAACAGCAGGAGCCATCCATTCTGATTGTCTGCTCCTTCAAATGGTTTTGGCACCATAAACCTTTACAAGCTGAAATGATCATGGTTGCTTCCAGGGTATCTTATAATTGCCTACATATTCCATTGTGGTGGTCTCTGATTTCTAGAATTACTTGTGGTTTATAAATGTTTAGGCACTCTGATGGTAAAATGGGTGCTATCAATGACACCCTGAACTTCTGAGAACCCACTAATTTAGTAAGAAATGCTATGGTCTCTTCAGCTATCACCAGGGTTTCCAACTGTCTAGAAATGTCTTGAAATAAAAAATGAATCGCCTGGACACTGTTGTGGTTTGTGTCTATGTAAGTTCTTTCATAACTGAACAGGTCTTCCACTACCTTTGGATCATAGAATCATATAGCGCAAAAGAGGCCCTTCGGCTCATCGAGTCCACACCGACACATTAGAAACACCTGAACTCCCACCTACTCCTATCTGCCACAACTAGGCCCATGGCCCTGAATGGTATGATGTGCCAAGTGCTCATCCAGATACTTTTTAAAGGATGTGAGGCAACCCGCCTCCAGCACACTCCCAGGCAGCACATTCCAGATCATCATCACCTTCTGGGTAAAAAGGTTTTTCCTCACATTCCCCCCCCCCGCCCCCCCCCCCCCCGCAAACCTCCTGTCCCTCACCTTGAACCTATGTCCCCTCATGACTGACCCTTCAACTAAGGGGAAAATATATGATGCTCCCAAATGACTTACCATCAATTAATATTTTTGAAGTGCAGTCACTGTTGTAATGTATACCTGACTGTGGAAATAGACGATTTTACAAAATGAACTACTTCCCCCACCAGTTATAGCCAGTGCACTAAAAGGAATCAATTTGTACGGCCTGAATCACTCTACCACCCCCTGCCAACTCTCTCATTTGATCCTTCCATTTTCTGGATCTTTTGAAAACAGTCAGAAATGATTGAAATGCTGGAGCCATTCACAGCTTATTAGATACAGAAGGAGGTTGGCTGATGATAGTTACAATTTGAGTTAGTCTACAGGCAAGCCAAAGCTAATTGGAAAATATATTTAAAATACCTTTGAGATATTGGGAGAAATGTTATCAAAAATTGGCAGTGTTGGTTCCGGTGAGAAAAACGGCATGTTTCTCTCCAGAAACACACGCAAGTTTTCTCTCCAGATCTTACCATGCTCTGCCACAAAAAAAGACGTGTTTCATGCCATCAAGTCATTGGGGGGGTGGGGAGGGGGGGTGGGGGGGTGGGGGGGGGGAAGGTTTCAACAAGCCGGCAAAGCCCAGCTGCATTGAGATCAGGGTGCCATATTTAATGGGTGCTCCAATTAGAGCAACAGTGACCTGCCCTTCAACCCACTGCAGAGGTCTCAGGGCTACCTCCCCACCCCTTCCCCCAAACTAATTGGAGCACCACATGCCACCCCCAACCTGATCGGAACCAGCATTCTCCCCCCCAAGCCCCCTCCACCCCCCCTCCCCCCCACCATGCCCCCCTGATTGGAGCTGGCACCCTCCACACCCTGATTAGTACCGGCAGCCCCCCCCCCCTCCTTTCCCCCTGAACATCGAACCCCTTCACACAAACCCTCCACCCACACACTCAGTGCCAGCATCCCCAGCACCCATGTCCGTTCCCGCCCACCACCACAAATAAATGGTTCCTCCCTCCCTCTCTCATGAGGCTCCCACTGGAGTCCGTCCCTGGCACTGAATGGTGCCAAGATGTACTGCCTGGGGGCCAGGCCACTTACTGGCCATGTCCCTCTCCCCCAGGGGCCATTATATTTAAATTTGTTAAAATTAATGTAAATAAGGTTCACGCCTGTTATGATCGTGAATCTAATTGTGTCACTGAAAAGGAGCAGCGAAAATCAGAAGTCGCAATGAGATCAGCAACTTCCAGGATTTCTCCGAATCTTGCGGACCTGCCACCATTCCTGTGGATGGACAGCATAGGCTCAAGATCACCCTCATTGTCCCTTTTGTTAACTTTCCCACAGGTATGAAGGAAACAGCCCCTTTTCACTCTAAACGTGCAACCCGAAAATCTGTTATCATTTCACTTTACAACAGAATGAATCAAATTTCAATGATAAAAACAAACATATTCTTAAACTTATTAAAATAATGCCCAATGTCTCAGAATCAAAAGAATATTTGACTTTATGCATTAAATATTATCATTCTATTCATGTTCTTCACTCCAGGTGCATTTCTCTCCATTTCCTAGTGTGAGCTCAATCACAAAAAACTCAATTTACATTGTACACTTTCTGCAGTAGGATACACCTATCTCTTTACCGGAAATCTGTGCTCAGGGTAGTAAGGCTCATTGTTCTGAATAGGAGTCTTTAAAAGTTTAATATCAAAAATGCAATTCTGTGTAATTCCTATAATCTACTCTGTGTACTGTTTTAGGGAAACTGAAATCATTTGAAGATTACAATTGCAAAACAATTTAATATCTGCTTTCTTCTGTCACAGAATAGCAGTGGCTAGCTTTGAATAAACTGGTCTACTCTGGCTCTGGATGAACTAGTCTACTCTGGCTCCATGTACCATTCAATATATGGATAACCAATAAACACTCTATAAGTCACAAGACTGCTTCTAATGATAAAGAGCTCTTCTTTACTGGTATTATGGTTCTTCCTGTTAATCATGGTGGCACAGTGGTTAGCACTGTTGCCTCACAGCGCCAGGGGCGCAGGTTCAATTCCAACCTCGGGTGACTGTGTGGAATCTGCACATTCTCCCCGTGTCTGCATGGGTTTCCTCCCACACTACAAAGATGTGCATTGGCTATGCTAAATTGCCTTCTCATGTCAAAAGATCTGGAGGTAAGGGAGGTTAGCGAGAATACGTGGGGTTATGGAGATAGGACTTAGATGGGATTCTCTGCTGGAGAGTCGGTGCAGACTCAATGGACTGAATGGCTTCCTTCTGCACTGTAGGGATTCTATGATATCCTCATTGACATCTCGAGCAGTCACAAGTGATTCTTGGAGATTGGCATTGAGAACAAGAAGCATAGAGAAAGACTCCAGTTTGCTGACCATTCCTAAGACAATTTAAGTACATTGACTATTTAGTTGTGCTAAATTTCCAGATGACCACTTAAAATATAGTCATGGTCATTTTAGTTTGAATAGGTCATCTGTTCTTTATTATTAATAATGATCTCCTCATATATGGGGGGTGGGAGTGTTTGTAAGAGATACCTGGGACAAAACAGTATATTGTCAATAAAATGTTAATCTATCAATGAGATTCTGGCCTTGTGTGTTCATACTCTGGTTTGCTGATTTGTTCTGGCAAGCTGCCGTTACTTATTGATTGGATAGAAAAGTAGTTCTCATCCTGAATATTTTGGAACATCAGTGATTTGCAGATTCCTGTTCTTATTTCATTGTTTATATAATCCTCTGCTAAACTCGAATCATACTCGCCCTCTCCTTATTCCCCATCTTCAACATCACGTTTCATGATAAAACCTCTAGAAGTACGTCGAGCTACAGTTGACAACTCTAGTTATTACCCCCCTTCCCTGTTCCAGACAGAAAGTTACATTTGTTTTGACCATGGAATGTAAGTCTGAATACCTGATTGGCATGACAAGTATTTCTAGTCGTGCCTTAAAATGCATCTGGGGTATCAAAGTTCGATGCAATGGTGATTTCTGGCATCAGAAAAAAAGGGGTATTTATGATACTTACAAGCTGCAGACTCAAACCCTGTAAAGGACACAGCCTGGTGACAACCTCTGTGCTGATGCTTACATCAGAGTCCTCGAAAGCTGATACCAAAAGTGGAAAGCTCTGAGAAGTTGGAACCCAAGGCCCATAAAACAATATTAGCTTTAACAGCACTTCCAGTCCCTGACGTTGGGGCATTCTCCATAGGTCATTCTGGAATTTCCTCTCATTCCATGACGTTCTGCAGGTTCCCAAAAGCCTCTTGAATATCTGTGCACATCTCAGAACAGCATTATTATATTTTGTGAATGATTCCATGTCAGAACAAAGAACAGTACAGCACAGGAATGGGTCCTTCGGCCCACCACGTCTGTGCCGACACAGATGCCGCTCTAATCTAATATTTTCTTGCCTCTACATGTTCCATGTCCCTCTATTCCCTGCCTATTCATGTATCTATCCAGATGCCTCTTGGACATTGTTATAGAATCTGCTTCCACCACCTTCTCCGGCAGCACATTCCAGGCATTCACCACCTTCTATGTGAAAAACATGACGCTTACATCTCTTTTAAACTTTACCCCTCTCACTCTCAACCTATGCCCCTGAGTAATTGACCCTTCTACCCTGGGAAAAATGCTCTGACTATCCACTCTATCCAAGCCTGTCATAATCTTGTAAACCTTTATCAGGTTCCCCCTCACCCTCTGACGCTCCAATGAAAACAATCCAAGTTTGATCAACCTTTCTTCACAGTCCATATTCTCCAAACCAGGCAACATCCTGGTAAATCTCTTCTGCATCCTTTCCAATGCATAAACATCCTTCCAGTAGTGTGGCGACCAGAATTGTACACAATTCTCTAAATATGGCCTAACCAAAGTCTTATACAGCTGCAAAATGATTTTCCAATTCCTATACTCAATGCCCCAACCGATGAAGGCCGGGATGCCATATGCCTTTTTGTCCACCTGAGTTGCCACCTTCAGGGAACTGTGGATCTGCACAACTAGATCCCTCGGTATGCTAATATTTCTAAGAGCTCTACCATTTGCTGTATACTTTCCTTCTGCAATAGACCTTCCAAATCATATCACCTCACATCTGTCTGGGTTAAATTCCATCTGCCATCTTGCGGCTCAGGTCTCCAGCTGATTTATATCCTGTTGTATCCTCTGACAATCCTCCTCCCTATCTGCTACTCCCCCAATTTTGGTATCATCTGCAAACTTACTAATCAGACTACCTACATTTTCCTCCAAATCATTGATATATCTATTGCAAACAATAGAGGCACCAGCACTGATCCTTGTGGAACACCACTTGCCACAGATCTCCAGTTAGAAAAGTACCCTCCCACTGCTACTCTCTGCTTTCTGTACCCAAGCCAGTTTTGTATCCAACTTACCAGCTCACCTCAGATCCCATATGACTTCACTTTCTGGATCAGCCTATCATGAGGAAACTTATTGAAGGCTTTACTAAAGTCCATGTATACAGCATCCACTGCTCTGCCCTGGTCAATTTGTCTTGTCACTTCCTCAAATAACTCAATCAAGTTTGTGAGACACAACCTCCCCTTCACAAAGCCATGCTGTTTATCACATATAAGCCTATTCCCTTCCAGATGTGAGTACATTCTGTCCCTAAGTGTCTTCTCCAGTAATTTCTCCACCACTGATGTAAGGCTCACAGGCCTGTAATTTCCCAGATTGTCTCTTCTGCCCTTCTTAAATAGAGGAACAATGTTAGCTAATGCTCTGGTACCTCGTGGCTAAAGAGGATACGAAGATTTTGGCCATGGTCTCAGCAATTTCTTCCATAGAAAAGCTTGAAGGATTTTTTAAAATCTGCCTGAAGAGCTTCTACTGCTTAACCAATACAGCTGGTATGTAGTCTTGGTGAGAACCTAATGTATCCTCTAGTAACTATCCCTCTTGATCACTTGCTGCCATATATGTGTACTTGCTTCTCCTTTTTATTAATTCTTCTGAACTGTGTTTTTCTTTGCTGGTGTTAGCAATATCTGAAGCGGATGCTTGCTGTTGTGATAAGGTTACCTTCCAGATGACAGCATTGTTATCTTGTGATTCATCCCTACAAATAAAGAGGAACATATAGCCATCAGGTTCTTCTTCACTTTGTTCACTAACTCCACAGCCAATTATTTGGAGGACCTTTTCCTCATGTTGGTTGAAGTGATGGAGGTTAGATGATGGAGCCCAAACGTGGGTTCTCTTCTGATCCATGTGGACAGCTTGTCTGGTGGACAGAGCAAATGAGTTATTTGACCATTGGAATCGAAGATTGGTAAAGTCTTATATCCAGCAGCGAAAGGAATAGAAAATGTGCAAATAGTTTAAGAAGCTAAAGTAAACGGATAAAAAAGCATGAGGTAAAGGAAGCCTGAGAGCCAATCTGAAGCTGCACACTCACTAATGTGATAATATGAGAGTTTAATGTGAGTGTTGAATCCCACGCTTTTCTGATGTGGTAAAGCACATAGACATTCCTTTTGTTTCTGTAATCTTAATTCATTATAGCTGCCTGGGCATTTTTCCTCAATCCTGAAAACGTTTTGCAAAGAGATCCTATGACTTGTAGATGTGGGAGACTGGATTGACCCTTTTCATTATCTTTTAACATGACTGTTGTACATTGAGCCATAGAGTCATAGTCATAGAGGTATACAGCACAGAAAAAGCTGTTTGCTCCATCGTGCCTGAGCTGGTCAAAGACAATCCACCCAATTATTCTAATCCCATTTTCCAACACTTGACTCTCAAGTAAGTCCTCCTCTTTGCACCCAAAAGGGATACTTCTTATGAGAACCATCTCTAATATATCTCAGTACCAATTGATCTCCATGGAAACAAATGTTACCTAATTTTAAGTGCAGCACCCCTTTAAAGCACAGCTGGACCTTGAAATCTGACTCCCACAACTGAACCAGCATTCCCCACACATCACTATAAAACTGAGCCAAAGCCATCAAATTTAGTAGAGTCAGACTTCCACTCAACCAAATCGGTGTGCTCAGGAATACCAAGGAGCATTTTTACCATATTTGGGAAACAAACTCTAACATTTGTTCTCTATGGTGAAACAGATTCCAAGAGCAAGTATATTATGGCACTGTAATCTTGGGTGAGCACTATTGACAGTAGTCGTACAATTCTCCTGCACTAAATGGCATTCATCTATATAAAGATTTCAACAGCATAATGGGTCCAGAGTTCTTTTGGGTCTTGCAAGTTGTCACTAGATCAAATGCTTCCTGCACTCTAGCATACTAAATGAGCAAAACTAATTGCACGCTTCTGTGTGATATAAATGATGCAGGCCAACAAAATGTCATGCTGCTGATTCTGAGTCTAATCCTCTCCCTTGCCAATAGGCATTAACCCATGATTTTGCTAATGAAAATAAAACACTTCTAATAGCAAAACATCTTCATCTCAAGCTTAAACCAAAATTAGTTGTTTATGCTCAAAATATGCAGTTTATATTGAATCAAACTAATTTAGCCCATGCAAATTATTTCCTTTGGCATGTGTTATCTCCCATATGGAATACATAATAATGCCCTGTGTTATTATAGCTCTTGCGTATCTACATATTGCTAAAGGTCTTGCTTAGGACACATACCTCCTACTAAAAGCCTTATTTTCCATAGTCACGATATTTTTTCGTCAACAGTAACCATGTTAAATTATGTCAACATTTCCTATTAAATCTGACTCTGGTTTTTAGATGGCTCTGTGAATTGACTTTGGGATTTCTTTTTCCTACTATTGCCATTTTATGTAAAAAATTTATATTTATATTTATCAAACAAACATGGGCAACGCCATATGGAATTTACAATTATCTTATGTCAGAAGGACAGAAAATAGAGAATCGTGATTGATAGTTATGTCTTAGACTGATTTATTTTATTTATTTATCAGTGTCACAAGTAAGGCTGACATTAACACTGCAATGAAGTTACTGTGAAAATCCCCTATTCGCCACACTCCAGTGCCTGTTCGGGTACACCGAGGGAAAATGTAGCATGGCTAATGCACCTAACCACCTAATGCACCCAAGACTTGAGGGATACAAACAATGGCAGCCTACGGTTCACTGTTAAGAGCATGGTTCTTCTCAGTATTTATAAAAATGGCCTGCATTTGAACATAGAAACATAAAAACTCGAAACAGGAGTAGGCCATTCGGCCCTTTGAGCCTGCTCCACCATTTATTATGATCATGGTTGATCATCAAATTCAATATCCTGATACTCCCCCTCCCCCATATCTCTTGGTCCCTTTAGCCCCAAGGGCTATATCTAATTTCTTCTTGAAATCAGTCAATGTTTTGGCCTCAACTACTTTCTGTGGTAGTGAATTCCACACATTCACCACTCTCTGGGTGAAGAAATTTCTCCTCATGTCAGTTCGAAAAGCTTTACCCCTTATCCTCAAACTATGACCCCTAGTTCTGTACTCCCCCAACGGGAACATTCTTTCTGAATTTAACCTTTCTAACCCTGTTAGAATTTTATAAGGTTCTATGATATCCCCTCTCACGCTTCTAAACTCCAGTGAATATAATCCTAACTGATTTAATCTCCTCTATGTCAGACCTGCCATCCCAGGAATCAGCCTGGTAAACCTTCACTGTACTTCCTCTATAGCAAGGGCTAGGAGATTTTCACAGTAACTTCATTGCAGTGTTAATGTAAGCCTACTTGTGACACTAATACTTAAACATAAACTTATCCCTCCTTAGATAAGGACACCAAAACTGCACATAATACTCCTGGTGTGGCCTCACCAATGTCCTACACAATTGCAGTAAAACATCCCTATTCCTATACTCAAATCCTCTCACTATGAATGTGAACATACCATTTGCCTTCTTTACTGCCTGCGTGCTTACTTTCAGTGACTGATGCACAAGGACACTAAGGTCTTGCTGAGTATCCACCTCTCTCAATTTACACCCATTCAAGTAATAATGTCTTCCTATTATTGCTACCAAAGTGGATAACCTCACATTTATCCACATTATATAGCATCTGCCATGCATATGCCCATTCACTCAGCTTGTCCAATTCATGCTGAAGCATCTCTGCATCCTCCTCACAGCTCACCTTCCCATCCAACTTTGTATCATCTGCAAATTTGGAGATATACATTTAATTCCCTCTTCCAAATCATTAATATATAAAGTGAACATCTAGAGTCCTAGCACAAATCCCTGACTTGTCACTATCTGCCAATCAGAAAAAAAGACCCCTTTATGCCAACTCTTTGTTTCCTATCTGCTAGTAAGAAGTCTCACAACACCAGGTTAAAGTCCAACAGGTTTATTTGGTAGCACAAGCCACAAGCTTTCGGAGCACTGCCCCTTCATCAGGTGAGTGGGAGTTCGGTTCACAAACAGGGCATATATAGATACAAACTCAATTTACAAGATAATGCGAGTCTTTACAGGTAATCAAGTCTTAAAGGTACAGACAATGTGAGTGGAGAGAAGGTTAAGCACAGGTTAAAGAAATGTGTATTGTCTCCTGTTGGGGAACATTTCAGTAGTCACGGGCATTCAGCCTCTGATCTTCGGGTAAATGTTCTCCAAGGCAGCCTTCACGACACACGACAACGCAGAATCGCTGAGCAAAAACTGATAGCCAAGTTCCGTACACATGAGGACGGCCTCAACCGGGATCTTGGGTTCATGTCACACTATCTGTAACCCCCACGACTTGCCTGGGCTTGCAAAATCTCACTAACTGTCCTGGCTGGAGACAATACACATCTCTTTAACCTGTGCTTAACCCTCTCTCCACTCACCTTGTCCTTACCTTTAAGACTTGACTACCTGTAAAGACTCGCATTCCAACCATTATCTTGTAAATTGAGTTTGTATCTATATATGTCCTGTTTGTGAACAGAACTCCCACTCACCTGATGAAGGGGCAGTGTTCCAAAAGCTTGTGGCTTGTGTTACCAAATAAACCTGTTGAATTTTAACCTGGTGTTGTGAGACCTCCTACTGTGCTTACCCCAGTCCAACGCCAGCATCTCCACATCATGGCTCCTATCTGCTAACCAGCTTTCTATGCATCTCAAGACATTACCTGCAATTCCACGTGCTTCAACTTTACATAGTAGTCTGTTATATGATACCTTGTTGAAAGCATTCTGAAATTCTAAATAAACCACATCCACTGGTTCTCCTCGGTCAACTCTACTAGTTACATCCTCAAAGAATTCCAGTAGGTTTGTCAAGCATGATTTCTCCTTTGTAAATCCATGACGACTGTGTTTGATTATACTGCTTTCCAAATGCTGAGTTATGAATTCCTTGATAATGAACTTTAGCAACTTTCCCAGTATCGATGTTTGGCTCACTGGTCCATAGTTCCCTGTTTTCTCTCTGCCTCCCTTTTTGAATAGCGGGCTTATGTTAGCTACCCTCCAATCTGTAGGAACCAGTCAAGAGTCGAAAGAATTTTGGAAAATAACCACCAATGAATCTACTATTTCCAGGGCCACTTCCTTAAGTACTCTGGGATAAAGATTATCAGGCTCTGGAGATTTATCCACCTTCAATCCCATCAATTTCCCCAAAGTAATTTCTCTACCAATGCTGATTCCCTTCAGCTCCTCACTAAAACTTGTTTCTCTCAGGACTTCTGGTACATTATTCATGTCTTCCTTTGTGAAGATTGAAGCAAAGTACAAATTTAATTCCTTAGCCAATTCTTTATTTCCTGTTATGAATTCTCCTGTTTCTGACTGTAAGGGGCCTACGTTCCTTTTTGTCAATCTTTTTCCCTTTACATACTGATAAAAACTTTTACAGTCAGTTCTTATACTCCCTGCTCGTTTATTTTCATACTCTATTTTCCTCTCTTAATCAATCCCTTGGTCCTCCTTTGCTGAATCTTAAACTGCTCCTAATCCTCAGGCCTATTGCTTTTTCTTGCCAATGTGTATGCTTCTTCCTTGAATCTTATACTAGCTCTAAATAAGCAAGTTACAATATCAACAATTGCAAACCACACAAAAACTGGGGACGTAATAGATGTGAAGAGGGAGATAAATAAATTAGGAAATTCGGTAGAGAATATCGGATGAAATTCCAATGTGGACAAAAATGAAGCAAACCATTTTGGTGGAGGAGTAAAGAGAGGATAATAGATACTGAATGTAAAAATTTTAAAGCATCAGATGAGCCAAGAGAATTCAGAAATTAGATATTTTTTATCTAAAATACCTAGGTATTTCAGATATATCAAATATATCTAAACTTTTAGACTAGCGGCATGTAAACAATGCCAGTACCATGGGTTTAATGTTAGCAAAAATGGTTGTCTCAATATTTATATAAATGATCTGCACTTGGGTACAAGGAGGTGAAAATGGTAAGCTGGAAAGCTCGATTTTGTTTGCAGTTACTAACTATTTAGTTAACACGCTGAAGGTTCAGCTGTATGGAGAATTAGAAAATCAAAGTTAAAGGAGAGGGTAGAAGTGCAGGTTAAAGGAGCCGAGGGCTCAGGAGAGGTTAGTAAAGTTTCCAGACCACATAGTAGAACAGAGAGTATAGAAGGTAGCAAGAATCTAACCTCAGGCAGAGCAAAAAAGGTGACAGGTATGAGAAGGACTGAGGGTATTGGACCTAAATGCGCGCAGTATATAGAACAAAGTAAATGAACTTGTTGCGCACATTTAAATTGGGCGGTACGATGTTGTGGACTTCACAGAGATGTGGCTGCAAGGGGATTAGGGCTGGGATCTAAATATCCAAGGATATATTTCCAACGGAAGGACAGGCAGATGGGCAAATGCATTGTAAGTAAGGAATGAAGTTAAATTGATGGCAAGAAGTGATATAGGATCAGAAGGCATAGAATCTCTGTGGGTAGGGTTGAGGAATCGCAAAGGTAAAAATACTCTGATGGGAGTTACGTACAGGCCCCCCAGCAATAGTCAGGATGTGGGGCAGAAATTAAATCAGGAGACAGAAAAGGCATATAAAAAAGGCAATATTACAATAATCATGGGGGACTTCAATATGCAGGTGGACTGGGAAACTGAGGTAGGTAGTGGACCCCAAGAAAAAGAATTTGTGGGATGTCTAAGAGATGTTTTTTTGGAGCAGCTTGTGACAGCCTACTAGGGAACAGGCAATTCTGGATTTGGTGATGTGTAATGAGGCAGATTTGATTAGAGAATGTAAGGTGAAGGAACCCTTAGGGAGCAGTGACCACAATATGATAGAATTTACCTTGCAGTTTGAGAGGGAGAAGCTGGGGTCAGATGTACCTTAAATAAAGGTAACTACAAAGACATGAGGGAGGAGCTGACCAGAGTTGATTAGAAAGGGAGCTTAGCAGGGAAGACAGCGGAACAGCAATGGCAGGAGTTTTTGAGAGTTATTCGGGAGGCACAACAGAAATTCATCCCAAGGAGGAGGAAACATGCAAAGGGGAGGAGGAGGCATCCATGGCTGACGAAGGAAGTCAAGGACAGCATAAAAGCAAAAGAGAAAGCATACAAAGTGGCAAGGATTAGTGGGAATCCAGAGGATTGGGAAGCCTTTAAAAGTGAGCAGAGGACAACTAAAAAAGCAATAAGGGGAGAGAATAAGGGGAGTGTAAGCTAGCTAGTAATATAAAAGAAGATAGGAAGAGTTTTTTTCAATACATAAAAGGTAAGAGAGAGACAAAATAGCCATTAGACCACTGGAAAATGAGGCTGGAGAAGTAATAATGGGAAACAAAGCAATGGCAGAGGAACTGAATAGTTACTTTGCATCAGTCTTCATGGTGGAAGACACCAGTGGGATGCCAGAGCTCCAGGAGTGTCAGGGGGCACAGGTGAGTGTAGTGGCCATCACTAAGGAGAAGGTTCTGGGGAAACTAAAAGGTTTGAAGGTGGATAAATCACCTGGACTGGATGGACTATACCCCAGTGTTCTAAAAGAGATAGCTGAGGAAATTATGGAGGCATTGGTGGTGATCCTTCAGGAATCACTGGAGGCAGGGAGGGTACCAGAGGACTGGAAAGTAGCGAACATAACACCGCTGTTTAAGAAGGGAGGGAGGCAGCAGATGTGAAATTATAGGCCGGTTAGCCTGACTTCGGTCATTGGCAAGATTTTAGAGTCCATTGGATGAGATCGCAGAGTACTTGGAAGTGCATGATAAAGTAGGATTGAGTCAGCACGGCTTTGTCAAGGGAGGTCATGTCTGACAAATCTGTTAGAATTCTTTGAGGAGGTAACAAGGAAGTTAGATAAAGGAGAGCCAGTGGACGTGATTTATTTAGATTTCCAGAAGGCCTTTGACATGGTGCCGCATAGGAGACTATTAAATAAGTTAAGGGTAAGATACTGGCATGGATAGAGGATTGGTTGAGTGTCAGAAGGCAGAGAGTGGGGATAAAGAGGTCTTTCTCAGGATGGCAGCTGGTGATTAGTGGTGTGCCTCAGGGGTCAGTGCTGGGACCACAACTTTTCACAAGACACATTAATGACTTGGAGGAAGGAACTGAAGGCACTGTTGCTAAGTTTACAGATGATACAAAGATATGTAGAGGGACATGTAGTATTGAGGAAGCAGGGGGGGCTGCAGAAGGACTTGGACAGGTTAGGAGAGTGGGCAAAGAAATGGCAGATGGAATACGATGTGGAGAAGTGTGAGGTTATGCACTTTGGAAGGAGGAATGGAGCATAGACTGTTTTCTAAATGGGAAAATGCTTAGGAAATCAGAAACACAAAGGGACTTGGGAGTCATTGTTCAAGATTCTCTTAAGGTTAACGTGCAGTTCAGTCGGCAGTTAGGAAGGCAAATGCAATGTTAGCATTCATGTGAGAGGGCTAAAATACAAAAGCAGGGATGTGTTTCTGAGGCTGTATAAGACTCTGGTCAGACCTCATTTGGAGTATTGTGAGCAGTTTTGGGCCCCATACCTAAGGAAGGATGTGCTGGCCTTGGAAAGGGTCCAGAGGAGGTTCACAAGAATGATCCCTGGAATGAAGAGCTTGTCGTATGAGGAACGGTTGAGGACTCTAGGTATGTACTCGTTGGAGTTTAGGAGGATGAGGGGGGATCTTATTGAAACTTACAGGATACTGCGAGGCCTGGATAGAGTGGATGTGGAGAGGATGTTTCCACTAGTAGGAAAAACTAGAACCAGAGGGCACAACCTCAGGCTAAAGGGACGATCCTTTAAAACAGAGATGAAGATGAATTTCTTCAGCCAGAGAGTGAAGAATCTGTGGAACTCTTTGCCGCAGAAGGCTTTGGAGGCCAGGTCATTGAGTGTCTTTAAGTCAGAGATAGATAGGTTCTTGATTAATAAGGGGATCAGGGGTTATGTGGAAAAGGCAGAAGATGGGGATGAGAAAAGAATCAGCCATGATTGAATGGCGGAGCAGACTCGATGGGCCGAGTTACCTAATTCTGTTCCTATGTCTTATGCTCTTATGTTCTTATGAAGCAAGCGCTAATGCCAATATATGTGATTGTTATGGAACCAAACTGCCCCTATTTTTCTCTTCTGTTAGACTGAAAGCATTGACTCTTGGCATTTATTTTGGTCAAGAGGGTTTTTTATATGTGCTAACCTAAACTGTGAAAACTGTCAGGTCGTTTGACCGTGAGGGCATCAGAATAAAGCTTTACATTTTTCCTCATTAATATCTACATACAGATAGTTTTAGGCAAGGGTAGATAGGACTTCCTAGTCATGGATGTTGAAACACATTGTACCTTCCAAAATGATATCTCAGTGAGGTCTGTTAACTCATGCGCGAGAATCCTGCCAATTAATCACATTGTGATGAAAACAGGGGTTCTATATTTTCCTCATCTTATGTCAAGGGTAATGAAAGGTTTATCAGCTGAGGAGAAAAACTTCTTCGTTAAACTGGGTCAAATATGCTCAAGGCTTACTCAGCTAATGAGAAAACATAAAAATATCAACACTGGAATTCAATGGATGTTCTGCAAATCTCTCACCGAAACTCTGAATCTCAATCAAACCTGCAGGAAAATGTTTGAACCAAAATAAATGGATTTAAAACAAGAGACAGCCCCCTGTGGAATTTCTTCATCATTGTCAGCACCTTTTTCATCTGCATAAAATGATGGACATGCAGCAAATCAAATCTCAGGTAGCTTCATATCTGCAACAATTGTCTCGTGTCAGGAGGTTATCAGGTGTCACTATGAGTTGTTGTTTTAATGTTTGAGCCAGTTACCAAACTGCTGTAGCCATTGATCATCATAGTGGCATGAGCAACACCATCAACAGCTTGTGAACGCTTCCAGTGACTACATTGAAGTGAAAACCTCTAAAACTTAATGTAAATGTGAATAGGCTTTCATTTCTGAATATGAAGTGAGACAGTACTGTGAAAAAGATCACAAATTGTAGCAGTTTTAAGCACGGCACTAACATATTGTGAGACCTCATTGGCAACCCATAAACTGATCACATGGCAAGCATAAAGCACAAAGACCTATGATAACCTTGAATAGACGTGCCAAAATCAACCCTCCAAGTTAAGCATATGTTGGATCTCTGATGACTGAGATGTCAGCCCAATGGTGTGAGCCATTTGATTTATTTCATTCATAAGCTACTGAACCGAATGAATGAAGGGAGTTTCAACATGGATGCATATGTAAATGGAGAGTATTGTGATGTCTGCTCGTTATAACCAGTCTAAGAACTATAGATTTGATGCAATTGGGAGAAGGATTAGAAGAGAATTGAAGAGAATTTTTTCATCCAAAGAATGGTGGGAGTCTGAAACATTTTGCCTGAAAGATCAATCGAGACAGAATTCCTCATCACATTTAAACATTCTACATTCGAAATCAGGCAATTAAAGTGCTGCAACCTATAGAGCTCAGACCATGAGCTGTAAATGGGATTAAGCTGGATCCCAATTTTTTGACGGACGCAGACACAATGGACTGAATTTTCAACTTTGAAGTAAGCAGCTGGAGTCAGGAAAATCCCTCGCCTGGCTGGCCCATCCCAGCAGAAAGTGCAAGAATGATAGGATTTTCATTGTGGGATGTGGGATGTAGCCAGTCCAGCAAACCTGGGAAAGAGTTTAGAGGATGCCACATGGGCTACCTAGTGCCAAGGCAGCCTGTTTAAAGGCCCGCCTTGATGCTGTTAGACTTCAGAATTCAGTTATAAGGCAAACATAAGGCCCTCTAGTTCTCACCCCGTACACAATCCCCATGCTTCATCCATGCCATCTCATGCCCCACCCACAACTGATTATCTCTCATGCACCCCGTGCCAAGCTATGGCATTTCCATATCCATTCACCCATTTACACACTCTATAGAACCAATGAACTCTATAATGACAATAGGATGTGAAAAAAAAAGTAATCGCTCATTTATAATCTTGCACTTTCTTTAAAAGGCCAATAAAAGTGTCAATTGTCCTGGCCATTTAAAGTATCAATAGCTGAAACTACAAGCACTTGAAATGTCTTCATATTGTTTACATGAACATTATGCAATTAACAAAAGAAATCAGAGAGCCAGAGCTGTCAATCAAGCAATGTTTTTCCCGGAGCTCGGGTATTTCAGTACTCCAATGGATGTTGGCTTGCCTGAGAGCCCAGAAATCAATTACAGTACTGAAACACCAGAGCCCTTTGCATGGAGGCTTGAGTGATATCGAGGTGGAGTGATGGGGCATACCTTGACTTTGGAGACTATGAGAGGCCATAGGTGGTGTGTAGAGGCAAACCCTGACATGAAGGGCAAATTCCCATTCAAAAGGTTCTCTCTTGGGCGGCACGGTAGCACAGTGGTTAGCACTGCTGCTTCACAGCTCCAGGGTCCCGGGTTCAATTCCCGGCTCGGGTCACTGTCTGTGTGGAGTTTGCACATTCTCCTCGTGTCTGCGTGGGTTTCCTCCGGGTGCTCTGGTTTCCTCCCACAGTCCAAAGATGTGCGGGTTAGGTTGATTGGCCAGGTTAAAAATTGCCCCTTAGAGTCCTGAGATGCGTAGGTTAGAGGGATTAGTGGGTAAATATGTGGGGGTAGGGCCTGGGTGGGATTGTGGTCGGTGCAGACTCGATGGGCCGAATGGCCTCCTTCTGCACTGTAGGGTTTCTATGATTTCATACAGACTATGGTTCACAACATCTCTTAAGTACCATGAACCACAATTCTTTGAAAGGCTGGCATGATTCTATTATGGAGGGCTAGGTACTGCATGGTAGGTTGTTGCATAAGGTTAAATCTCACGGGATCCAGTGTGAGGTAGCCAAATGGATACAAAATTGGCTTGATGACAGAAGCCAGAGGGTGGTTGTTGAGGGTTGTTTTTCAGACTGGAGACCTGTGACAAACGGTGTGCCTCAGGGATCGGTACTGAGTCCACTGTTATTTGTCATTTATATTAATGATTTGGATGAGAATATAGGAGGCATGTTTAGTAAGTTTGCAGATGACACCAAGATTGGTGGCATAGTGGACAGTGAAGAAGGTTATCTCCGATTGCAACGGAATCTTGATCAATTGGGCCAGTGGACTGACGAATGGCAGATGGAGTTTAATTTAGATAAATGCGGGGTGATGCATTTTGGTAGACTGAACCAGGGCAGGACTTATTCAGTTAATGGTAGGCATTGGGGAGACTTACAGAACAAAGAGATCTAGGGGTACAGGTTCATAGCTCCTTGAAAGTGGAGTCACAGGTGGACAGAGTGGTGAAGAAGGCTTTCAGCATGCTTGGTTTAATTGGTCAGAACATTGAATGCAGGAGTTGGGACGTCTTGTTAAAGTTGTACAAGACATTGGTAAGGTCACACTTGGAATACTGTGTACAGTTCTGGTCACCCTATTATAGAAACAATATTATTAAACTAGAAAGAGTGCAGAAGAGATTTGCTAGGATGTTACCGAGACTTGATGGTTTGAGCTATAAGGAGAGGCTGGATAGACTGGGACTTTTTTCTATGGAGCGTAGAAGGCTGAGGGTTGATCTTATAGAGGTCTATAAAATAATGAGGGGCATAGATCAGCTAGATAGTCAATATCTTTTCCCAAAGGTAGGTGAGTCTAAAACTAGAGGTTTAAGGTGAGAGGGGAGAGATGCAAAAGGGTCCAGAGAGGCAATATTTTCACACAAAGGGTGGTGAGTGTCTGGAACAAGCTGCCAGAGATAGTAGTAGAGGCGAGTACAATTTTGTCTTTTAAAAAGCGTCACATGGGTAAGATGGGTATAAAAGGATTTTTAAAAGCAGTTACATGGGTAAGATGGGTATAGAAGGATTTGGGCCAAATGTGGGCAATTGGGACCAGCTTAGGGGGTTTTAAAAAAAAGGTTGGCATGGACAAGTTGGGCCGAAGGGCCTGTTTCCATGCTGTAAAAGTCTATAACTCTATGACTCTATGACATGCCTAACCCCGCAACGGGGCTGGCCAGGTTGGTAGTGCTGGATGGGTGCGGGCTCTCAACCTATACCAACTCACACCCTGAAAAGACACTGTTGAAAATTGGAATCCTCAGGAATGGGGTTGAGAATTCCAGACTCGTGTCATGGCCACTTTTCCATCCCTCGATGGAGTCTCCCTGCCTCCATGACAATCCAGCCCAATGGGCCAAATAGCTTCCATTTGTGCTGTAAACATTCTATGTTTTGATGTATAATCTTTTGAAGGTGTATTTTTCCAGTCTGTGTTCTCTTCTTTTCTCCTAAAATTAATGATCCAAGTTGGATATGGGTCCACAGAGGGCTGCAGCCTACTTGTACATGAGCCCTGCTCTCATTTGAGTCTGAGCGGTGAGTGACTGCAGGCTATTTAAACATTGCAACTTTCGTCGGTGAGTTGTCTCCTCACAAAAATCCAAATGTGCAGACTTTCAACATGTGCTACAATTACTGTATGGTAATTGGCAGCAGGAATCATGGCCATTTTTTTTTCTTCTTCCTACCCTAGGGACTCTTTCTCTCTCGATTATGCCAATTGCTGCCCAAATAACCGAGCATCAGTCATGGATCCAGACAGAAACCTTACTACTCTGAGTGCTTCAAGGCCATACATACCACACAGAATATTTTCCTTGTAAGACATCTTTTTTAATTTAAATCCTAAATTGTATTAAACAAAATTATAGTGGCATAGTGCCACAAGTATAACAACTAGAGTTAAAAACAGGTCATATTATTGTCAGTTTTTAACACAGTTTTGTGCCAATTTAACTTACACATCTCTTCCATGGTACTATTATCTAGAGGCAGGAAAACGACTTTCATAAAGTTGCCACTTTCGCTGCAACTCCTAGATCATAATGAATTACCAAGATTTTGCTGTGGCAGGGCATTGAATAGTGTCTGCCATTATTTACCCTGTCACTCTTTCCAATTTTTGTGTGACAAGTTGGTAACATTGCTGCAAAGGAAACAAGGCATCTGGGACCGAAGCGATCACAATTAACTATGTATCTCCTTATTGATCATACTGAAGATTTGGGAAATAAACAGTGCAAGGATTGAGAATAAAGTATAAATTAGAGTAATTAAATTCAGAATGTGTAATTGCCTTGTGTTAGGTAGGGCCTTGCAGTGTGGCTGTTTACTGTGCAGCCTGCAAGGCATTCTTTGAAGATAAGGGTGCACACAGATACAGTCCCTGCATATGCTGTAAGATGTTGATCCTGGTGTCATTAAGTCCAACCAGCTAATGTGATGCCAGGATCCCACTTTGAGCAATGCACATGCAGCCAGCCTTTTCATTGTTCACTTCCAAAAATACAAATATAAAAACTGTTTGGAGAGCATGTTGCCGCATCCTTCTGGAAAGAAGTTAGAGGAGTAGAGGACCTATCCATACAAAGGCAGCAACAGCAAGTAGGGCAGCAGGACACAAATGGTGAAGAGGCTGCGGAGAGGGAAAGCACCATGCCATGTTCTCTGCCAAGTTGGAGCTGGTCTCCCCCATGATCCTTAACAGGGGCAAACTGATCTGGCAAACTTAGCCAGCCCATCCATGTCCTCCACAGCAATACCAGTCTGTCATCTCACCCTTCAGTGAGCTGGTAGACAAGCCATCCTTTATCCCTTATTGGCCACTTTATCCTCCAGTGAGGTGGAGTATCTGGAACTTTGGCAGGAGTCTGGAGTTCCAGCAAGTGCTACAAGATGAGTGATGGGGTTGTGGTGCTTTCAACAGTGTGAAAAGTTGGTTTTGTAGTGGCTGGGAGCTGTCATGAGAAGACATGTTCACTGACTTTGACCATCAGTGTGAGAACATTAAAGTTCTTGTGCCAGATCATCTGATCCAGATTTCAGAGGCTGACCTTCCTGGTTGTCTGCTATCTCATCATTAAATGGGTGCTAAGACTGAAATGGACAAGATTTAACTTTGTGTGCTGAGTCTAGTTCATATCTGCTGGACAAATAGAGCAGTCCCATTATTCAGTGCATTCCAAATCTGAAGCAACAAGCAAGATTTCCAAAACTAACAGCAATATAGAGTAACTCTGTGTTTAACCTCGCAGCAGCTCTGGCCTTTTCCTGTAGCATTTGTGCATAAATAATGGTGAGCCCTATTTGCCTTGTCATTATTTTGATAACAAATTATGGGTAATTGTGTTCACTATGCACATGAAATTGAAATAAGTCAAGGAATTTCTAGCTAAGTCATCTTTCATAACCTAACTGAAAGAGAATTGAAGGTTCAGATAAGTATAAATACTCTGTTCTATAATTAAATGCTCCAGTGCTCTATGTCACCTTGAATTTGCTTTTGTGACTGTATATAATTACCTGAGTATCATAAACATGCAACTATTTAACATTGGCCCAGATCTTCTGGTCAGCACTGGAGAGGGTGCACCCGATACTGGCTGTGAGTTAATCTGCTCACTTACCATTTTTTACACTGGAGCCTTTGCACCTCCCAGTCCAGCTCTCGCAGGGATGCAGAGGCAAAGACATGAATTGAAGAGCATGAGGAGCATGTTTGTGAATTCCTGATTGAAACATCTAGTGTATAAGGCTGCATGCCGTCTGAACATTGCTCTTACTGTGTTTTTAACACAGCAACAACTTACTTAGTGCCTTTAATGTAATGAACCACCCCAAGCCACTTCACAGGAGCAATATAAAACAAAGTCTGACACTAAGCAACACAAAAAGGGAGATATTAGGTCAGAGGACCAGCAGTTTGATTAAGAAAGTTGGCTTCAGTGTCTTAAAGGAATAAAATGCAGTAAAGAGGTGGAGAGGTGTAGAAATGATATTCCAGAGCTTAGGGCCTAGGCAACTGAAGGCACAGGCACCAATTATGGAGGGACTAAAATGGGTACATGAGACCAGACTTAGAGGAGCGCAAATGTCTTGGAGGCTTATGTGCCTGAGGAGATTCTAGAGATAGGAAAGGGTGAAGTCATGGAGGAAACGACGATGAAAATTTAAAAACCAAGACGTTGTTTGACCAGGAGCCAATGTAGGCAGCGACTACTGGGGAGAGGGGAAAGGGTTTTGGTATAAATTAAGACATGAGCAGTTTTGGGTGACTTCAAGTTTACAGAGGGTAGGATCTGGGAGACCAGAAAGGAGAGCAAAGGAATAGTTGCATTCAGTGTACCGGCCAAAATTCTCTGATATCGTACTGATGTCGCCACTGCCAGCAAGAACGGGGAATTTGGCACTCAGCCAAATCTTTATTTACAGCAGGAGTGCAGAAAAATCCTAGCCGTGGATGAGTTCAGAGAATCCAGGCCAACAAAAGGCATGAACAAGAGTTTCAGCAGCAAATAAGTTAAGACCGGGGAGAAGTCAGGCAATGTTACAGAGGTTGAAATAGATGGTCTTAATAATGACATGTTTTTGAGGTGAGAAGCTCCTCTCAGGATCAAATGCGACACCAAGATTGCGAGCAGACTGGCTGAAACCTGGCTGTTACTGAGCAGAAGAATGGAGTTGGTAGTTAGGGAACAGAATTTGGAGTGGAGATTGGAAACAGCAGCTTCACTCTTCCCAATATTTAATTGGACAGAAATTTCTGCTCTTCCAGTACTGGATGTTGGAGAGGCAGTCGATACTTGGGGAGTTTATTTTCATTCTTGGGATGTGGGCATTGCTGGCTAGGCCAGCATTTATTGCCCATCCCCAATTGCCCTTGAGAAGGCGGTGGTGAGCTGCCTTCTTGAATTGCTGCAGTCCATGAGGTGTAAGGTGTCCTACCTCTGTATAGCTGTGACATTCTCCCTAATCAGTAAAGCAATACTCCCACCTCTTTTGTCACCCGCTGTATCTCACCTGAAACATCTAAATCCTGGAATGCTAAGCTGCCAGTCTTGCCCGTTTTTCTTCCAAGTCTCAGGAATTACCACAACATCATAGTTCCATGTGGTAATCCAGGCTTTAAATTCATCGCTTTACCTGTCCTGCTCCTTGCATTAAAGCAAACGCACCTCAGACCATCTGTCCTGTCATGTTCTGTACATTCTCCCTGTGTTTTATTTCTCTTAGCCTTACTGGACCCATTCACTGAGTTCTCCACAGTCTCTGTACTCTGTATTGTGGCCATTTTTGACTTTTTTCTTTGATTTCTCAGCCTTCCACTTTTCCCTTTATTGCGTTTTGTTTCTGTCCCCACATTATTTCCCTCTGACTTCCTGCATTGGTTCCCATCCCCCTGCCACATTCATTTAAACCTTTCCCAATAGCACTAGCAAAAACTCCCCCCTAGGACATTGGTTCCAGTCCTGCCCAGGTGCAGACCATCCAATTTGAACTGGTCCCACCTCCCTCAGAACTGGTTCCAATGTCCCAGGAATTTGAATCCCTCCCTCTTGTACTATCCCATAAGCCACGGATTCATCTTAGCTATCCTGAGATTCCTACTCTGACTAGCACGAGGCACTGGTAGCAATACTGAGATTATTACCTTTTGAGGTCCTACTTTTCAGTTTAACTCCTAACTCCCTAAATTCAGCTTCTAGGACCTCATCCCATTTTATACCTATATTGTTGGTGCCTATATACACCACAAAAGCTGGCTGTTCACCTTCCCCCTCCAGAATACCCTGCAGCTGCTCTGAGACATTCTTGACCCTTGCACCAGGGAGGCAACAAACCATCCTGGAGTCTCATTTGTGTCTGCAGAAATACCAGTCTATTCCCCTTACAATTGAATCTCCTATCGCTATAGCTCTGCCACTCTTTTTCCTGCCCTCCTGTTCTCAGAGCCAGCCATGGTGCCATGAACCTGGCTGCTGCTCACTTTCCATGGTGAGCCATCTCCCCCTACAGTATCCAAAACAGTATATCTGTTTTGGAGGAAGATGACCGCAGGGGACCCCTGCAATGCCTTCCTACTCTCCCTCTGCCTGGTGGTCACCCAGTCCCTATCTCCCTATTAGTTTTTATTTGAGGTGTGACCAACTCACTGAACGTGTTATCCACAACTTCATCAGCATCCTGGATGCTCCAAAGTGAATCCATCTGCAGCTCCAGCACCATCAAGCGTTCTAAAGGAGCTGTAGTTGGACACATTTCTTGCACGTGAAGGAGCCAGGGACACTGGAAGGTCCCTGAATTCCCACATCGCACAAGAGGAGCATGACATGGATCTGGGACCACCTGCCATGAATTACAACAACAACTACTATGCCAAGAGAAAAATAGAAAAAAAAAAGAAAATCTATTTACCAGTCACCAACCAATCACTTACCTGCTGGCAATGACATCATGGTTCAATTTCTTTCTACCTCTCACTTGCCCTTGAGTCTCCCTCGCGGGTCTGCCTCTCCACTCCTCCCAAAAATGAGCACCTCTTTCCTCTCAGCACTGAATTCCCACTCGCTCCAAATTTCCAATACCCTTACTCTAATTTCTAATCACGCTGAATCTCACTCCGACTGCAGTCTCTGTCCCACTGGCAAGCTCACTGGTTTACTTTTAAAATAGCAAAAAGCAGCTCTGCACATACACCAGAGACACCAGAAAGCCATAGAACCAATTGCAGTCAACAGAACAGCCAAGTAATAAACAGCAATGCCGTTTATTAATGGGAGAAAGACTCTCCCCAACCTGTCCCACTTCAAGTTGGAAATCCAGAAATAAGATGCCTTGCAGCTTATTGTGAATCTTCTGCTTACAAGACCTTCATTTCAACTAAAAGCATCAACTCATCTAAGAAAATACAGGCCTGCAACACACATGAGATTGAGCCAACTACATTTTGTAATCATATTTTTTTTTCTTCATCTGTATCTAATCACTGTGTGGGTGATAATGTTTGTGCATGAGGTAAGTGAGTGAGATGTTACTTTTTTTTTAAATCTCCGTGGCCAGTGTGGAACAATAAATAGCTTTATTTTTAAACTCACAAGATTGTTTGCAGCTGGAACTATTTAACTTGGGACAATCACACTGAGGGCAAGAAAATACCTGCAACTCAGATACGAAACACATTGATCATGTACAGTCAAATAAGCCTGAAATTTTGTCCTTAACAGAGACCGCAGCATAAAATGGCTCCAATCTGACATCATCCTTGCAATGTTTAGTAGGGCAGTTTTGAGTGAAGTCCATTCAATGCGTCGTCAATGTTGTATCCAACCTGAAAGCATTGATGCTTCGACTCAGTGAGTGAAGTGGGAAATTAATAGGGGGTGATTCTCCCAAATAAATTCTAAGTGACGAATTTGTGTAAAAACTGAAGTAAATCACAGTGGCTTTTTTCAATGGGAGTTTCAAAATGAATCTCCCACACTCTGTGCACTGCAGAGTGCACTAGCATGAATAAGTCCAGAAATCAGTGGGTGGGGCCTATTCCCACTGGAGAGGTCGGCAGCATAATGCTGAGTGGGCCACTGCGCATGCCCCGATTTGTCAGCGCCAAGATTGGCACATGCATAGTGGCCCCTGTCCGCAGGCCAGCCCCGCGGCCCTCACATTGCTGTCTGTGCTGGCCCCCTGAACATGCCCAGGCCAGCCTTGACACCCCAGCCCACCTCAACCCACCCCACTCCCGTAGTCCCGATCTCCGGCTCCACCCCCCACCCCCCTCCCACCCCACCCCACACCGGCAGTCCCGACCCCTCCCCCCCGCAGTCCTGACTCTCCCTTGCAGCCCCGACTTCCCCAGCAGGCTGTCCCTGCCCCGATCGCTAGCCTCCTTCCCTGTCACCCAGTCCAAATGCATAGTGGCAACAGGAAATCCCACCCCCCACCGATCACCCCCAAATGGCCCGTGCCATCAATCACCGCCCACCCCATTAGGCCCCACTCCCTTGGGACTGCCCGATGCCTGATGGGCAGTGCCAAGTTGCCCCCCTGGCTTTTGTACTTTGCCCCTTGGGCACTGCCAGGGGGCCCAGGCTGGTACTGCCAAGCTGGCAATGGCCAGGGGGCACTTGCCCTGGCGCCCGACCCTCTGGGAGGGCCTCGATTGCCCCCATGCCACTCCAATGGAGTGGGAATGCCAGCTCTCTGCAAGTGGGGAGCTATACTACACCCTGCTGGAGAGAGCCATACCTGTCGGGTGGGGCGCGGGGGATGGGGGGGAGGCGCTAGGGGGCCTGGAGATTTCAGTCGCGGGCCTGCTAATGTGATTACAATGGCATTGAAATTAGGTTCTGCATATATTATGCAGCTCCGTGACATAAATTGAAGGTGGGGCAGGGGTTAAAATCCATGTCTTGTTGGACATATAAATTCCAGTCGCAACAACTTGGATGGTGCAGTCATCCTGTCACCATGCATTTTGCTTGTAAGGAAGTACCTGGTGCCTGCACCATGAAATATATCACAAAGGCAATTGAGTAACATGGTGATTTTACTGGAATTCTGCTCCTTAATCTATGTATGATCAGATATCAAGATAACACAATTTCTAGTATTCAGACCAGGATGTGGATGGTTTGTGTATGCAAAGTGCTGACCTCAATTCTTCATTCCTGCTTCCTACCAATTACAGGAGATTGAGAAGCAAAGGCTGCAGTTCATTGCACAAAAAATGCACTCAAACTCTGCTGGAAGAAAAATAAATATCTTGGAAAAGGATTTGGTTTGAAGTATAAGATATTTTTCACATATTACTCTCGTTCATATTTACATATATTTACATTACTCAGGAAGCAATTAGAGAGCACTGTGTCTTTGACATTACTTATTGCAAAACAATCCAGGAAATAACACATGTTTGGCTATGTTCCCAAGAGAACTGACAGGGGAACAGTATCAGAGTTTAGAGCTTCATACTTTTTTAGCACTCTAATTAATCTGTCAATCACTACATCCTGTAATCAACACATTCTGAAATCACTATTTTCTCAAGTCCCCTGCTCAACTCTCCTAGCGCCACACACTTCGTTATGCTGTGTCTGTCAATGTCGCTCTTTATTCAGTCTTTGGAAAGTGGGCAGAAGGGCAGTTGATTGTCATTTCCTGCAGAAAAATGAATACTATACTTTAAACTCCATATCTGGTGTAATTGTACAGCATTAAATTAGTTTAAAATAGAGCTAAATTAATTTAAAATAAATTAGCTTAAAAGAAATCACACTGGCTGGGATTTTCACTCCCAAGCACGTTGAGTGGGTTTGGTGGTGTCAGCAGAAAATCTCACGGGAAGGCCCTCGACAGGTTTCCCAGTGGTATAAATGAAGGACACAATCGTCACCTCCCCATTCAACTTTGGGGACCTCATTATAATACATTAGCATATAATTATCAGGCCCATATGCTAGAATTATAGCTCCACATCAAATAAAGCATCCATGGTGGCATGATGTATGATTGATTTCAGAAGGTGTGGACCTGGTGTGCAGAACCCCAAGGGGAGCTCAGAGGTTAGTGCACTCAAGCTGGCACAGTGCTTGCAGAGTGGTTTTGCGTCTTCAGAGCAGAGAGTGGGGGAGAAGATTGGAGGTGAAGGGGGTCACAGGCAGGTTTTAGCAGCAGTGTATTCTAGGCTACTTTTTGGCGCAGGGCCATGGGCTTCTTTGAGAGGGAAGTGAGGCCTGGGTCAGAGGCTTCATTGTGGTGGGGTGGTGGGAGTCAGCACAGACTGAAGGCTCCACGCAATCACAGGAGAGGGAGGTGGGGCTTTTGGAAGTGGGATTTAGACAAGGCAACGCTAATGGAAAAATGTATCAATGATCAGTACCCAAGATTAGTCATGTACTTGTGCCCATTCAACCTGCACTTATGTATGAGAGTGCCAATGTTTGCTGCTCAGCATTTCCCTTGGCACACACACTTTCAAGTTCACTGACTGCTATGGCTTGACTGTACCATTGTACAACCGAGCACACCTCGGTTATATCACCTTAGAAAGGTGGCTGTAGCACACTACCCAAGGATAGTCCTCCTAATTCTTGACTCTATGCCTAAGTGTCTCTTTACAAGTGCTCCCACAATGGGCAAAATTGAGCACAAGGCTTTAGGTTAGAACAATGGATGAGAGATGAGAGCTCAGAATGCAGTTGGGTGGCCAAAGCTGTCGGTTATGTGGGATGGATCGCAATGGTCTTATTCAACTCGCATGCAAACAAAGGATAGAGCATCATTGTTGTGGCCACAATATCAAGAAATGGCTGAAGGCACTGGACCACTGCAAAGGCTATGGGCCTTGACAATATTCCACCTATAGTCCTGAAGACTTGTGCTTCAGAATTTGCCACGCCCCTAGCCAAGCTATTCCAGTTCAGTTACAAAACTGGCATTTCCCCAGCAATGTGGAAAATTACCCAGGTCTGTCCTGTTTTTGTACACAAAAAACAAGAGAAATCCAACCTGATCAATTACCATCCAATCAATCCATTCTCGATCATCAGCAAAGTGATGAAAGGGGTCATCAACAGTGTTATTAAGAGGCACTTACTCAGCAATAAGCTGTTCATGGATGCTTTGTTTGGGTTCTGTCAGAGTCACTCAGCTTCTGACTTCATTAAGCCTTGGTTCATACATGGACTAAAGAGCTGAATGCCAGAGGTGAGGTGAAAGTAACTGCCCTTGACAACAAAGCAGCATTTGACCAAGTATGGCATCAAGGAGCTCTAGCAAAACTGGAGTCAATGGGAATCAGGGAAAACTCTCCAAAAGTTGGAATCATATCTAGCGCAAAGAAAGATGGTTGTGGTTGTTGGAGGTCAATCATCTCAGCTCCAAGACATCTCTGCAGGAGTCCCTCAGATTAGTGCCCTAGGCCCAACAATCTTCAGCTGCACAATGTTCAGCACCATTCAGTGACTGTTCAGATACTGAATGCAGCAAGACATAAACAATATCCAGGCTTGGGCTTACAAGTCATAAGTAACAATTGTGCCACACAAGTGCCAGACATGACCATCTCTAACAACAGAGGATCTAACCATTGTCCCTTGCCATTCAGTGGCATTACCATTGCTGAATGCCCCACTATCAACATTCTGGGAGTTACCATTGACCAGAAACTGACTTGCCACATAAACACAAGAGTGGGTCAGAGGCTAGGAATCCTGCAGAGAGTAACTCACCTCTTGACCCCCCCTCAAAGCCTATCCATCATCTACAGAGCACAAGTCAGGAAAGTAATGGAATACTTTCTACTTGCCTGAATGAATGCAGCTCCAACAACACTCAAGAAGCTTGACACACTCCAGGACAAAGCAGGCCGCTTGATTGCTACCTTTCCACAAACATTCAATTCCTCCACCACCGAGGAACAGTGGCAACCATATGTACCATCTACAAGATACGTTGTAGGAACTCATCATGGTTCCTTAGGCATCACCTTCTAAACCCATAACCATTATCATTTAGAAGGATTCGAACCGCAGATGCCTGAGAGCACCCCACCTGGAGGTTGCCCTCCAAGCCACTCACAATCCTGACTTAGAAGTATGTCACCATTCCTTCGCTGTTGCTGGGTCAAAATCCTGGACATCCCTCCTTAACAGCACTGTGGGTGTATCTATACCTCCGGGACTGCAGCAGTTCAAGATGGCAGCTCACCACAAATTTCTCAAGGGCAATTAGGGATTGGCACTAAATGCTGGCCTAGCCAATGATGCTCACATCCTATAAATGAATTTTAAAAATAAGTTATGAGTTCATGGACTTTGAGAGGCAGCTGCAGATAATGAATGGGCAAAGAATCTTCAGCAGACAGATACTAATCGTCAAGTCTCTCTGTTTGATACTGCAATGAGAAGGCCATCAGAAACATGAAACCTGGTGATCTCAGTGTCATCCTTCACTTTTAGGTAGGAGAGAAGAAGAGGAAGATGTCAACAGCAGTGCTGGACTCACCAAAAGGAGAAGCAGAGCCACCAAGTGATGAGTTGGCATGAACTGCTCCCCTCGCAGAGGATGAATGCCAGAGAGTCGTTTGGAGGCACCTCGCTCAACACCTGGTCTACAGACATCATTTGACATACCTGCAGGTGTCTGAGAAACAATATTGCTGATGACTACATATGTCCCGGGAACTCATTGGTCACATTTGCCACTTGCTGCAGGATTTGATGCCACTGGGACTTGGAGCGCATCCACTGCCACGTCAATGAAACTGACTGCAGCATTCAATTTCCCTGCCAGTGGCTCCTTCCAGGGCTTCACAGGTGACATCTGTGGGTTTTTGCAAGCCTCCGCATACAAGTGCATCCAGGAGATGAGGGATGCAGTCTTCACAAGGGCACACAACTTTGTCCATTTCTACTGGGATCAGGCAAGCAAATATTCAAGAGCAATGGGCTTTGTGCAGATCTCCGGTTTTCCACAGGTGAAGGGTGCCATCAGCTACACTCATGTGGCACTCAGAGTTCAAGCAGTGAACTGCAAGGGCTTCCACTCACCAAATGTTCAGCCTGTCTTTGACCATAGCAAGTGCTTCCTGCGCAATTTAAGTGTGCACAACGCTTACATTCTGAGTCACTCAGATCTCTGACGTTTCAGGGGCCACAGAGGCGGCAATGTTGGGTCCTCAGGGACAAGGGCTACAGAGGACATGGCTGATGACGGCTGTGCAGCTGAGACAAGATACAATGAGGCTCATGCTACGATTCACACTTTGCTGGAGCAGGCATTGGGATGCTGAGGATGAGGATCTGGTGTCTGGACTGATCTGGTGGAGCCCTGCAACATAATCCGCAGAGCGTGTCACATATCATTGTCACCTGCTGCACCCTGCATAACAGGGGGAGGAACTGCCTGAGGACAAGATGGAGGAATGACATATTTTACCCGATGATGAGTGCATCAAAGGGGATGAGGCTGAAGAGGTCCTTGAATGTAGGGATGTAGAATATGAGGCAATGGCAATATCTCAATGAGGCAGACAAGCTCAGAACACACTCATTGCAGCTAGATTCCTGGATGGTGATAAGGATTTGCAGTGAGGACAGCCCATTATCTTCAAATGGCATCCGTAAGCAGTGCACTCACATCTGACTGATGGCAGCGTACACTTTTTGTGATAAGGTTCCTGTCATGGAGACACAGCGGATATCCTCAGTACCTACATTGCAGGAGGATGTTACCATCTTGCAATGGGGACAGTGTGTAGATCCTCACGGAGCTTCTGTCAATGTCTGACTCCTGTCTGGCTAACGGCAGCTGGTTTTCTCTCAATGATCAATGTCATATCATGGAGATACAGTGGGGAAACTTTAACGCCTCCTGGTCCTATGGCATCCTTTGTGAGCTGGACTCCTGAGGACCACAGTGTCACTGGAGACAGAAGCTGGTGGGATGGGGCGGGAAGCAGCCACACCTCCAAAGTTGCAGAGAGCACACAGGGAGAATGAGCAAACTCTGTGATGCCAGCCCAGGACATTCTAACAGCAATGATAATTTCCATTGAGATAAAGGCATGACTGATGTGTTCAGTCACTGTGAAGGAACACCATCATTGTGCTGGGATGGTTGTACACAGCACAGGGAGGAAGCCCGGGACTGAGAACCCTGCACTTACCTTGTGCAGGAATAAAATTTTCACTTCAGATTGACAGTAACGCAGCTCATCATATGAAGGAGCCATAGACAGGATGAAGCAAGTGGAGTATATTTACAGTTGTGACTGTTATGTACATGTAATTAACACCTATTCCCACGCTGGGCAATTGCAACTTCTCAATCTTTCTTACCCTGCCGTTACATTTTGGTGCATCCCCAACATCTTTCTCTGCACCCTAGTTATAACTGTAATAGTACGTTCTGCAGTCTCTCGTTTCCTTCTCTATGAACGGTATGTTTTGTCTGTATAGAGTGCAAGAAACAATATTTTTCACTGTATGTTAATACATGTGACAATAATAAATCAAATCAAAATCAAATCAAATCCACAGTGGAGGTGGAGGCAGTCCACATCCTGCTGTCTGTGATGACCTTGGCAGGCATCCTCTGGAGGGCCAAGACTTTCAGGGTTCTGTTTTGTGGAATGCCACCCTCCTTGGCCTGTGGAGCTGAAGCTGATGCGGTCACAGAAAGAGGGGATTCAGATGGGTGGGACACACCACAAGTCACCTGGGTGGATGGCCCCGGAATGTGCATCAGCTGTGCCTTCTCCCTGTGGGTGCCTGAGCGTCCCTGGTTGTCTCCTTGAGAGGTACGAATAGCTGGAGTGAACTCAAGAAGCCTTTATCCCCATCTGATTTAGACACTGGTGGATGCCAACAAGTGCCTCTGCCATTGAGTGCAACTCGTGGATGCCAACAAGTGCCTCTGCCATTGAGTACTAGGTCTCTATGATAGCCACCACCCTCCCAGTGTTGACTTCGATGCGTTGGCAAATCAGCACTATCACCTCAGTCAGAAAGCAGATGGACTCTTCAATTAAGGATAGGCAACAGCACCTCCTCCACAATCATCCTCAACATCGGTGCCCCGCAAGACTCTGTCCTCAGCCCCTTACTATACTCCCTGTACACTGATGACTGTATGGCCAAATTCCCCTCCAAGTTGAATTTCAAGTTTGCTGATGACACCATTGTAGTGGGTCGGATCTCAAACAATGATGAGACAGATTACAGGAAAAAAGATAGAGAGTCTGGCGACAAAAATAATTTCTCCCTCAATGTCAATAAGATGAAGGAGATAGTCATAAACTTCAGGAAGCAAGGTGAAGGACATGCTCCTGTCTACATCAATGGGGATGAAGTGGAAATGGTTGAGAGCTTCAAGTTTCTAGGTGTCCAGATCACCAACAACTTATCCTGGTCCCTCCATGCCAATGCTATAGTTAAGAAAGCCCACCAACGCCTCCATATTCTCAGGAGGCTAAGGAAATTCAGCATGTCCGCTACGACTCTCACCAACTCCTACAGATGCATCATAGAAAGTATCCTTTCTGGTTGTATCACAGCTTGGTATGGCTCCTGCTCTGTCCAAGACCACAGAAACTACAAAGATTCATGAACGAAGCCCAGTCCATCACGCAAAACAGTCTCCTATCCATTGACTCTGTCTACATTTCCCGCTGCCTCAGAAAAGCAGCCAGCATAATCAAGGACACCACATACCCCAAACATACAATCTCCCACCTCTTTCCATCGGGAAAAGGATACCAAAGTTTGAGGTAACATACCAACTGACTCAAGAACAGCTTCTTCCCTGCTGCCATCAGACTTTTGAATGGACCTACTTCGTATTAAATTGATCTTTCTCTACACTCTGACTATGACTGTAAAACTAAGTTTGCACTCTGTCCTTTCCTTCTTTATAAACGGTGTGCTTTATCTGTATAGCACACAAGGAACAATACTTTTCACTGTATACACTAATACGTGTGACAATAAAAAATAAATAAATAAAATCAATTGTGCCTTGCAATCTGAGGGTGTACCAGACATCCCTTCCTTATTCTCTCCTTTGCCTTTAGAGCTCCAGGAACTGAGGCATGATCGAGTCCAGAGGCTTCTCATCTGACTTGGGCTCAGCAGATTTCTGGCCTCCAGAAATCCCCTGAGTGCCAGGATTCTGGGATGTGCCTGCTGTGGATCAGACAGTGCGATGTTCTCACCAGATTGTGACCCCGAGACTGCTCTAAAACTAGGCCCCATCAAGATGAGTGTCTCTGCACTGCTGGAGGGTGTGTGTGAGTGTTGTGATAGTTCTTCTATTTCAGGCTCCTTGAATCCTCTGCTGTGCTGCTCTCAGGGCTGGAGTCGAGGACAGGGCTCGTGGACCCACTTGGCTGCTTCCCAGATGTGCCTGCAACAGAAAGGAAAGCTCATTAGTGCATGACAGGGGCCTGAGAAACAGGAGACATCACTCAGCATGATTGTCTGATGGATGATGCAGTTCTGAATCCTCACTTGGTTCAGTACTGCCAACCTCATCATCAGCACAGGAGCAGTCAATGCCCTCCCCGACCAGCTGAATGGCTCTGTCCTCAAAGTCCACGAGGATCTTAAGTTCTGGCATCCCTCTGCCCGTCTGAGATCCCTCCCTCTTGTTGTGAGCCAGCTTGTCCTGCATGAAGACACATGGAAAGGGTATAAGCAGGACGTGTGCCAGGGAAATGATAAGAATGTTTAGCATTTGTGGATAGTGAGTGGGACCAAAGAGGTGGTGAGAGATGAAGTGGTATGTGGGAGAGTAAGTGATGCTATACTTGAGCTAGCATTGAGTGAGATCTCTCTATTGTGTGATTAATCTGTAAGTGTATGAGGTGAGAGTGATGAGAATAGTGACTTGCCCTGGTTGAACAGAGGAGATAATTCATCCTCTTGCAGCATTTTGCTGTTATTCCTACCAAAATGGATGACCTCACATTTACCAACATTGGGAAATGTTGGCCAGACCCTTGCCCACTCACTTTGACTGTCTATATCCCTTTGCAGACTTTCAGCGTCCTCTGCACACTTTGCTCTGCCACTCATCTTAGTGTTATCTGCAAATTTTGACACACTACACTTGGTCCCCAACTCCAAATCATCTATGCAAATCATAAACAATTGCGGTCCCAACACTGATCCCTGAGACACACTGCTACTCACTGATCGCCAACCAGAAAAACACCCATTTACCCCCACTCTTTGCTTTCTGTTAGTTAACCAATCCTCTATCCATGCTAATACATTACCCATAACACCGTGCACCTTTATCTTATGTTGCAGCCTTTGGTGCGGCACCTTGTCAAATGCCTTCTGGAAATCCAGATACACCACATCCACAGGTTCCCAACTTCCGCTGCACACATAATGTTCTCAAAGAATTCCACCAAATTAGTCAAACATGACCTGTCCTTCATGAACCTATGCTGCATCTTCCCAATGGGACAATTTATATCCAGATGTCTCGCTATTTCTTCTTTGATGATAGATTCAAGCATTTTCCCTATTGCAGATAGAGCTTCAATAAATTTTACCACATGTGAGTTTGTCCACAGATTCCTGACATGCTGAATTCTGATTTTGCCTGTGCCATTACACAGAAGTGGCCACTGGTTCTTCAACTTTTTTACTGTTTTCTTTGAAGTTTCAAATAAAATAATCTATACCCTCTTTCTGCCATTTGCATTCTCATGCTATTCAAATGGAGAACTGCTCGACTGTCTCCTTCTCTGACTCATTCTTTCCTAACGTGGATCTCCTTGTGTATCTCAGTTTCCCTTCTACAATCTTCAAGTGTTTAAATGCAAAGTTTGGCTTCACCCAATTACCATTTACTCATGAGCCTAAATTCTTTGGCTGGAATTCTCCAATACTGAACGGCCCACCACTGCTACCAGTGAGAACAGAGAATTTGGCACTCAGCCAAATCTCCATTCACTACAGTGGGACCGGAGAATTCCAGCCCTTATCTTTTTCACATCTTAGACCTTAATTTTATAATAAAAATTAAATGAAAATTGACAGGTACAAGAGCATACAAATTCACATCCACCCACCACACCCTGCATACACATGTGAAGACATGCTCAAGCACATGACTCATGCATATTAAAAAATATATATATGCTTATGCATAAGCCTCCTACTCAAATAGTCTCCTGACAGACAGACATAAATTATTGGAAGCATTCAATATGTCGGTACAAAGTTACATTTAATTTCCTTGTACTAAAGAGTTTGGTGGAATGAATCACGTACATACAAAAGTTAGAATTCTGAAGGTGAACTGCCTTTAGCTATCATTTACCGCCACAGCACTCTTTATATAATTTCTTCAAGATTTATTTCTCCAAATAGCAGGTGGCTCAACCAGTCCCACTGGCAAGTCCTGCAGGCGTACCTGTTCTTTTACACAACATGATGGAGTGTTGAGATTTGCACCTCAGATAACTTAAGAGCACATACAGCCCTGCAATTATTATTCCGAATGGAACACCACTTCACAATATTGACTTAATTTGCAAATAAATCTGAAAAGGTTTCACAGCCTAATTGCTGTGTACTCCAAGTTGAATTAATTTAATTATTGAATACAAGTGTTGATTTTTTTAAAAAATGATTTGATTATATCCTCATTTTGATAAATTAACTTTTATTTTAAGGTTGAACAGGTTGGGTCTGTACTCATTAGAATTTAGAAGAATGAGAGGTGACTTGTTGAAATATATAAAATTCTGAGGGGGTTTGACAGGCTGAGAGGATATATCCAGTTGGATATATCGTCTCGTGGAGAATCCAGAAACAGGGGGCACAGTTGCAAAATAAGGAGTCCCTCATTTAAGATGAAGATAAGGAAGAATTTTTTCACTCAGAAAGCTGTTAGTGTTAGTGTTAGCTCCAACCTCAGTCCAAAGATGTGCGGGCTAGGTTGATTGGCCATTCTAAATTGTCCCTTAGTGTCCCGGGATGCATAGGTTAGAGGGGTTAATGGGTAAATATGTAGGGATATGTGGATAGGGCCTGGGTGGGATTGTGGTTGGCGCAGACTCGATGGGGCGAATGGCCTCTTTCTGCACTGTAGGATTCTATGATTCTATGTTTGGAATTTTCTCCCCCATTGAACTGCGGAGGCTGAGTCAGTGGAAATAATCAGGCTTGAATTAGACAGAATTTTGATTGACACAGTAGTCAAGGTTAAGGGGGCAGGCAGGAAAGTGGAGTTGAGGCCACATCAGATCAGCCATGATCTTATTGACTAGCATGGAAGGGTCAAGGTGTCAAATGGCTTAGTCTTGCTCCTATTTCTTATGTTCTTATGTTTGTGTTTAAGATTACCTGTTTGTAAGATTGGTCCATGCACTGTCAATGCAGTCAGGGAAATGACAACTTTCTTCAGATGACACTCCTTCAATTTCCATCTGAAGTTCTGTAATGTTAAAACAAATACTTATTACAATAACAAAGATGATGGGCCAGATTCTCCAACCTCAGTCGAGATTCTCTGGTCCTGCTGCAATGAATGGAGATTTGGCTGAGCGCCAAATTTTCTGTTCTCGCTGGCGTTGGCGGCGGGGCATGAATGGCTGAAGAATTCCAGCCAGTGCTTTTCACAAGGTACTGAGGCTAATTTGAGTGGACAATATCTTCGGTATAGCTGAGATTAAATAATTTGGGAAAGAGCAGAGATTGAATGTGAACTTTCTTGTTTATTATAGTTCAGTTGGATTAAGGAATTGAAGCTGAATGTAAAGCTTTTGTTCTGTTCAACCTTGATATTCTTTCCCCCTCACTCTTTTTGTTCTTCTATTCCCTTTTTCTTTCCTTGAGTACTCTCAACTTTGATCAAAGATTGGATTAGGAAAATCTAAAAAGAAAGAAGGGTGCTTATATGTAGTGTTAGAACTAGGTTGAGTTTTCAATGGCTTTCCAAAGCGTTTGTACTTGGTCATTTGTTGTTCCTTATCTCACTTAATAATCTGAACATCAGAACTGAATGTAAGCTTGAATCTGCTGCTAATTCAGAAATGTGGAGAACAGGAAAAATAAGAAATGCAGCAGAAGATTTACAAAAAAAAGGCACAGAAAGTCAACAAAATTAAACAATAATAAATTCAAAGCTAAGTTTATGAATTTATGCCCCGATGTAGAATTTTGTCATTCAAGAACAGATATTGAAGATTTTAACATGGATGTTAGCCTCTGCAGCATTTTCTGCCCATTATGGTTAATAAACCCCTTACATAATTCCATATTGTTGAGAAATTGTGCACAATAAGTATATAGTACAAAAACAGAAAAATGCTGGAAAATCTCAGCAGGTCTGACAGCATCTGTGGAGAGAGATTGGAGCCAACATTTCGAGTCTAGATGACCCTTCGTTAGAGCTGAGAGGAAAGAGAGTCAACAGAGATTTATACTATGAGGGTAGGGAGGGATGGTAGAATTAGACAAAGAGAATGTAAATGAGCATGCAGAAGGCTGAGAAGGTGTTGAAGGTGTTGAAAGTATCCATTGAGTGATCAGAATGCGTTAATGGCAGAACAAAGGTACAGCTTGGTAAAAGAAGTATACAGTAAGTGGAATTACAATGACAGAGGGAGACTGGGAGACAAGAGCAAGGAGGTTATGTTGAACATATATAAGATACTGGTTCAGCCTCAGTTGGGTATTGGATCTAGTTCTGGGTGTCACACTATAGGAAGGATATGAAGGCATCAGGGAGGATGCAGAAAAGATTCACGAGTATGGTTTCAGAAATGAGGAATTTGAGTTGTGTTTGCCTTGGAGAAGAGAAGACCAAGAAGACATTTTGTAGAGGAATTCAAGATTGTGAGAGGTCTGGACATACTAGAGAGGGAGAACCTATTCCCACTCATGAAAGGATCAAAAACGAGAGGGCGCAGATTGAAAGTCATTAGCAAAAGAACCAAAAGCAACCTAAGGTAAAAAAAATTCACGCAGTAACTGATTAAGGTCTGGAACTCAGTGCCTGGCAGATTAGATTGTCATCTCAGAAGGAACAATGTGCAGGGTTGTAGGGAGGGAGAAGGTGGGGAAATGGCACTTGGTGAATTGCTCATTTGGAGCCTCCTTCTGCACTGTAACCATTCTGTAATTCTGTGATTGCCTTTACTTTCAATGTTAGGACACATACAAATGCAATTTGATTCTGTGATCAGCAGATTGGTGGAATATAAATATTCAGAGCTTATGCTGTGCTATACAATGTACTGGAGGAATGTAACTGAGGGTACGGTTCAATTCTGGACACTGTGCCACAAAAAAATTTGCACAAGCATTGGAAAGGTACAAATAGGAGCTACAAAATTGATCCCAAAAACCCAAAATTGAAACCTAAACTCTGCAAATTAAAAAGAAGGCAGTAAAGGAGGTATTCAAATGGTAAAAGTTTTATTTTTCCAATGTATGCTATTGCTGAGTAACTTTGCTGGCAGCAAGTAATTGAAAAAATGAAAATGATAAATTTAGAACTGCTATGCATTTACATTAAGAAATAAGTTTAAAATAGAAAGTAAGAACTCTGACTTCTATAGTATTTTTCACATCTTCAAGACATCCAAAGTCACTTTGTAGTCAGTGAAGCATTTTTGAAGTATAATGTGTTGTTACGAAAATAAGAGATTTAATATGCACACAACAAAATCCTACAAAAATCAGTCGAATAAATGACCGATATAATAGTTTGATAAGTTCAGTGAGGCATAAAGGCTGGCGAGGAAATTGTGAGAATTCCCCTGCTCTTCTTCAAATTGCACCATGGGATCTTTCACCGCAGTAGGCAGGCTAGGTTTCAGTTTAAGGTCTGTTTTAGAATGGAAGCAGTCAGGATTCTTAGGGTGGTAGGGTTTGCCTTCCCAGCATCCGAATAGTCATGGGAGAATGCATCCCACTGATACTGCCTGCCCCCGCCCACCCAACCATTGCCTGCTTCAACAAGTAATAATTGGCTGGAGGTGGGACCTCCATTCCTCATTCAGGAGGAAGTCCTGCCTCAGAGAACTGCTGGCCAATCTGCAGAAGCTGCAGTGGACAGGGCTGGGACTGCAAGCTTAGAGCCTATATCCTGGGAGTCCAGGGCCAGGTAAGTGTGTGGAGGTCTCAGGACAGAATGGGGAAGTGGGCCAGGGAGTGGGCAGAAGTGGGTGGGACTGTAGGTGGAGAGGCCCAGGTGGAGGGAGTACTGGAAGCAGCCGAACCTTTTTTGGGGAAGGTTGGCGGTATGGAGTGGGGCAGGGGAGTGGGATTGTGTGTCCAATGTTAAAAGGAGACTGCTAATGGAGGCTATCTCCCACCGAATGCGGTTAATTTCCAGGCATCCCTCCTTCCCCTGGATTCCTCCTGTCTGTTGGGGAATGTAAACTACTGCCCAGCACCTCCAGCAATACAGCACTTTTTTTCCCAGCCTCAGTTCTGAGCTCAAGTCTCCGCCTGGGGCAACACATCAACAATCGTTATTCATATAATGCCTTTAATGTAATAAAATATGCCAAATGTTAGAATGTTAGAAAACAAAATTTGACACCAAGCCACTTAAGGTGATATTAGGGCAAACAGTCAAAAGTTTGTCATAGATCTAGGTGTTAAGGAGAATCTTAAAGGAGAAAAATGGTGGAGAGGTTTATTGGAGGAACTCCTGAGCTTAGAGCCTTAGCAACTCAAAGCATAACCTCCGAAGGTGGAACACAATTAGAATCGGAGTTGTTGAAGTGGCTAGAATCAGATGAGTGCAGATATCTCAGAGTGTTGTGGGGCTGGAGATGATCGCAAAGATGTCATGGAGGGATTGAAAATAAGGATGAGAATTTTAAAAATCGAGGAATCACTTAACCAAAAGGCAAACTGAGTAAGAGAACACAAGGTGAGGGGTGAACAGGATTTGGGGCAAACAAGCAGATTTTTGGGTAACCTCAAGTTTATGAAGGATGGAATTTGGGAGAACAACAATGAGTGTGTTAGAGTAGTCAAATCAGGAGGTAACAAAGGTATGATTAAGGGCTTCAGCAGCAGATGAGTTGAAGCAGGAGTGGAGTCATGCGGTGTTATAAAGATGGATGTAGGTGACCTTCGTGATGGCATGCATATGTGATTGAAAATTCATCTCAGGGTTAATAAGAAACCAAATTTGCAAAGATTCTGGTTCAGCCTCAGACAGTTGACAGTGAGAGGTATTGCATTAGTGGCTGGGAACACAGTTTGTAGCAGAGTCCACACAATGGCTTCAGCCTTCACAATATTTAATTTGAGTAAATTACTGCTCATTCAATATTGGATGTCAGAGAAGCAGCATAAACGTTTAGCAACAGTGCAGGAATCCTGAGAGGTGGTGAAGTAGAGGTGGGTGTTGTCAGTGCACCTGTTAAAATAAAGCTGTGTTTTTAGATGAAGTCACTGAAGGCAGCATGTAGTTGAGAAACAGGATGGGGCCAAGGTAGATACTTGAGGAACGCCAGAGGTAACGGTGTGAGATCAGGAAGAGAAGTAATTGCAAGTGATTCTCTGGCTATATTTAGAGAGATCAGAATAGAATCTGGTTGGAACAGTCCCAGCAGGACAGAGGTGGATGAGCATTGGAGGAGGTTGGTGTTGTAAACCATGTCAAAGGTTCAAACAGTTGGAGAACGAGATATATATAAGATGTAATCTGTGACTTTGGTAAGAGTCACTGCAATACTGTGATGGGTGGATTGGAAAGATTCTAACATGGAGTTCTGGTCAAAATGGGCTCATATTTGAGAGGCTACACATTCAACAACTTTGGAGAGAAAAGGGAAGTTGGAGTTGGATCAGTACTTTGCTAGGATAGTGAGATCAAGCTTTGATTTTTTTTGAGGAGACGGATAATGAAAGTACTTTCATGGAAGTGTTTTCATTATGAAAATGATTACCACTTAATGAAAGTGGTTAGCACTGCTACCTCATAGCACCAGGGACCCTGGTTTAATTCCTTGTTTGGGTTACTACCTGTGCGGAGTCTGCACATTCTCCTCGAGTCTGCGTGGGTTTTCTCCGGGTGCTCCAGTTTCCACCCACAGTCTGAAATACGTGCTGGTTAGGTACATTGGCCATGCTAAATTCTCCCTCAGTGTAGCTGAACAGGCACCAGAGTGTGACGACTAGGAGATTTTCACAGTAACTTCATTGTAAGCCTATTTGTGACACTAATAAATAAACTTTGAACACATTTAGCGGTGAAGGCAAAGATTGAGAACTATTAATAATGTCAACCATCATACGAACACAGGGTCTAAGATAGGAGGTTGGGGGATCAGCAATTGTATTTCATAGAAATAGGGTTGAGAGAGCAGGAGATGGGTCTTATGGACAAGATAAGCTTGTTATGTGGTCCAGCCTCTTCTGATGGTGGATGAATGATTAAACCAGTTGTTGGCTGATACTCCAGTGCTGCATTGTCAGGGATGCTGACCTGATTAGACGTTAAATTAAAGCTCCATCTGCTTACTGGATATAAAAGATCCCATAACTAACTTCCACTTTTCACTCTCCGTAAACTTGAGATGATCCAAAACTCTGCCAACTCTGTCCATATCTTAACTTGCACCAAGTTCAATTCTCCTATTACTCTTGTGTTTGCTGATCTACATCCAAGCAATATCTTTATTTTAAAATTCTCATCTGTAGTTGCTGGCTCCCTTAAGGGGCATACATCAGAAGGGTCACGTGGCCCAATTGCCCAATGGGCGGGAAGCACAGGGATCTCAATGCAGAATGTGGGCTTTTGCAGCCAGAGTAGATCCTAGAGCTGGAATTGTTAACAGCGTGAAAGTACTCTGTATATTTATCTGCTTGTAATTAAACCATTGTAGTCTGTTATACCAACTGCTGGGTGCCAATCCTTGCAATTACTACATTGTCGATGAGGTAAATCAAAGCAACTCCATTGGCAGCAAGGAATTCGAAAAGAACATCATTGCAAAACTGCAGAGTTAATCAGATTGATCCAAGCCTGAAAAAGAGTGAGCAGACATGCCCCTCTTTGGGAAACTAGAAGCCTTTGATGTGACCACAGAGACCTGGGTACAGTATGTGGAATGGTTGCAGTATTTTTTCAGCGGAGGATAAGAAGAGCGGGGCAGCACAGTTGTGCAGTTGTTCGCGCTGCTTCCTCGCAACTCCAGGGATGTGGGGTTTGATTCCAGTCTCAGGTGTCTGTGTGGAGTTTACACATTCTTCCCCTGTCTGCACATTTCCACTCCATCTGACGAAGGAGCAGCGCTCCGAAAGCTGATGGTATTTGCTACCAAATAAACCTGTTAGACTTTAACCTGGTGTTGTTGAAACTCTTACTGTGTGTGTTTTTGCCAGGTATTCCGGTTTCCTCCCACAATCCAAAGACGTGCAGGTTAGGTGGTTTGGCCATGCTAAATTGCCCCTCAATTTGTCTGTGTTTATGTGTGCCCTATGATGGATTGATATCCTGTCCTGGGTGTGTCTTTCCTAGTGCCTAGTGTCTGTCGGGATAGGCTCCGACTCCCCGTGACCCTGAATTGGAGTAAGCGGTTAAGTGAAAGTGAAAATAAGAAGAAAGTAATTTTGCTTACAGCATGTGGGACCCAGACATATAACTTGATCTGAAGTTTAATGTCCCTGGATGCTCCTGATATGAAGACATTTGCAGAGCTCATTGAGCTAGTAAAGGGGCATTACCACTCTAAAGCCTTGGTAACACTGCAAAGATATAAGTTTAATGCGATGGAGAGGGCTCCTGGAGGGGGGGGGCGGAGGGGGGGGCGGGGCGGGGGAAGGAGGTTGCTGAGGGAGGAAGACCATTGCAGCCTTCGCAGCAAAGCTAAAGCAGATTGCAGAGCATTGCGATTTTTCAGGTCAGCTTGAAGCGACATGTTAAGAGATCGATTAGTATGTGGTGTCAATAATGTAGCAATAGAAGCATACTCTTGGCTGAGTCTGAGTTGACTTTTAAAAAGACGATGAAAATTGTGGCAATGATAGAGAGCACCAAGAGGGGCACCCACAGTTACAGAATGAGCAAAGCATCAAAGTCTGCCAGTTAGGGGGGAAGCCGCTAATAGTAATGATGTCAGAAGCAAGGGTGCAGGATCAAGCTCAAGCAATGAGTTGAATTCAGAATTGGGAAGAATCACTAAATACTGAAGACTTAAGCAGCTTTGGAGTAACACAGTGTTTTTGATGTGTGGGAAGCCACTCTCCAGATGTGTATTGATTTATAGGAGCAGAATGTTTCAGGTGCAGAAAAAAGGTTGTTTGAGATACAAATTTAAAAGCAAGTAGGGTCAGCCCAGTACAAGCAGAGTAAATAATCCAGCCCTAGGACATAGTATGGAGGATTGTCCAGTGGAGGAACAAAACGTTATGTCATTAAGCAATGTGGACGCAGACACAGTAATGTTGTTAGTAAATGGCTGGCCACTGAAGATGGAGGTACACATGGGGGCATCAACTACAACATCAGTTGTGAGTGAGCTGAACAACAGGCATCTTAAATAAGGAGTTCAAATCCCTGAAGTTGATGAATACTGCAGCAAGACCAGCTTTGTATACCAGAGAAGCCATAAAGATAGTAGAAACAACTACAACTCCCATGAGTTACAGACATCAGTCGGCACAGTTACCGCTGATGATGGTGTTGGGCCAAGTTTAATGGAGTGTAATTGACTTCAGGAGATTAAGTTGAGCTGGCTGGAGGTCTTTAAGATAAACGAAGGGGGCCTGCATGTGGTCATTAGGAAGTCCCAAGAGTGTTCCAAGAGGAATTTGGAAAGATTAAAGGATTGCAAGTTAAGATCCACCTTTTTAGAGCAAGACCTGTGCCTTACACATTAGTAGAAAAAGTAGAGATGGAGCTAAAATGACTGGAAGATTTGGGTATCATCAGGCCCATACAATTTGAGGAGTGGGCAGCACCCATTGTGCCAGTAGTTAAACCAAACAAGACCATCCGTATCTGTGGGGAATACGAGCTGACAGTAAACAAGGCTGCGAAACTGGATAGCTACCCAATCCATAAATAGAGGATATGGATGTGAAGTTGGCTGGGAAGTCTGACATGTACCATATTGGACATAAGCCACATTTACAACAGTTAGAACTAGACGACACGTCAAGGGCTTATGCCACCATAAATACGCATAAAGGGCTGTATCGAATTACACGTCTAACATTTGGGATTTCATCAGCTTACAGTGATCTATGAAGAGTTTGCTTCAGGGTTTCACAGAGTTGTCATTTATTTGGATGACTTCCTAATAACAGAGCCCACTGAGGAGGAACTTTTAGCAAAATTTGACAAAGTTTTGAAGAGATTCTAGAAGGCAGGAGTGCACCTAAAAAGAGAAAAGCGCATCTTCCAAGTGGATGAGATGGCTTATCTTGGTTATCGGGTCAATGCTCAAAGGTTATATCCAATGTAGGACCAAGTGAGAGTAATTAAAGAGGCACCAGCCACTAGAAACACCTCAGACCTCAGATCCTTCTTTGGGAATGATCAACTAATATGGCAGTTCCTCCCAAATCTATCGACATTACTAGCACTGTTGCATGCACTATTAAAGAAGCACCCGAGATGGTGTTGGAAAACAACACAAAAAGAGGCTTTAAAGTTAAGCAGGCACTTCAATCAACATGCTTTGACCCCTTTGAGAAGTTAGTACTTACATGTGATGCATAACCATATGGGGTTGGGGTTGTGTTATCCTACACAATGGATGGGTCCGAGAGATCCATCAGATATGTATCAAGAACCTTGTCAGACATGGAATGAGGATTCTCCCAGATAGAGAAAGAAGGTCTAGCTGTTATCTGTGACATCAAAAAGTTTCATCAACACATATACAGGAAACATTTTACTATTATCACAGACATAAACACTTATAGGGCTCTTCAAGGAGGTCAAGGTGATTTTACCAAATGCTTCTGCTCGTAAACAGCAATTGGCACTGTTCTTGTTGCTTACAAATGTACCTTTGAACATCGGCCAGGGGTTCACATAGCCAATGCTTAGGTCCTTAAGTTGTCCCCTGTTACGCAAAAGGGTGCCACCCTCTCTTGTCCTGCAAGAGATTGTAATAGCCTCAAACTTTCTGGACTCTGTACCTGTGACAGCACAAAAAAATAAGTTCTGGACTAACGGAGACCCGAGCTTCCAAGCAAGCTGCCATTCACCTGCTCCTTCCCTTCTGCTGCAATGTGCAATAAGGAAAACCTCAGGTACAATTTCACAAAACCAATGACTGTACATCACCTTGAAATAACCACAAGATTATTGCCAGTGTCTCTATCTTGAAGGTAGGAGGTAACTAAAAGAAAGTTTTTTGCGAATGAATATTTATGGCATGTAAATGAATTATGAATGGGAACATGCACACTGACTTAATCTCTGCATCACAATTCCATAGTATCTCTAAAGTGCAGAAGGGGCCATTCAGCCCATTGAGTCTGCAGAGGCTCTCCGAAAAAGCATCCTACCCAGACCCAACCCTCACCCTATCCCCGTAACCCCATGCATTTCCCATGGCCAATCCACCTAACCTGCATATCTTTGGACTGTGGGAGGGAACCAGAGCACCCAGAGGAAACCTACGCAGACATGGTGCAAATTCCACACAGACAGTCACCCAAGGCCAGAATCAAACCCAGGTCCATGGCGCTGTGAGGCAGCAGTAGTAATCACTGTGCCACTGTGTCCATAAATCAAAATTTCATTTTGCACCTAATTCAGTCAACCCACATGCCATTTTCATGCCCTTGCAGGCTCCATATAATCCCACCCCACCCCCCTTCTCTCTCCCCCAACCCCCCGACACACACAAACACATGTGCACACACACACACACCACGGCATACAAGTCATTTTTCCTTTGTGACTCATTGAAATTTTTCATATCTGGCAAATTTATTTTTTTCCCAAACTGAATGGATACCTTTGCTTAGACAGCCCAACATCCATCTTTTGCAGAGACAGGTTTTGTCATTCACCAAGCAGATTCTTTTTTATTTAACACTGTTAAACTGGTATTGTGAATGACAAAAACACCAAAGAGTTTAACGTGGAGCTCATTAGGCATGTTAGAGATATTTGCAATTCAAGGCCACACCACAAGCCAAAACGAGCAAATTGAGAGAGAAAGAAACCCACGGAGCTCACCAAAGAAATTCTTCTTTAGCTTGATTAAAATTCTTTGAATTGTTGTTGAGCCAATGTTTTTAAGTGTTGGGTAAATGCTATCACTTTGTGTAACCAAATTAAAAAATAATCTATGTATAAACAAACTTGGTGTTTATCGCCAGAGGCAGAATGCAATTTGGTTTTCTTTAGTTTACTGTTTTCAAAATACAGCAACAATTTGCACATTGAGGCCGTGAGTTCCTATTCAGATGCATTTAATTTTATTTCGGCACAAAATAAGCTAAACCAATGCAAACCTTGACAGAATTTCAAGCAAATGTAACTTCCAGCATAAATCGAGTTTTCACAACCTTTTGCACTAGTTAAAACTTGTGCTAGACCCCACCAACAAAATTCACCATACAATCCCCCAATTAAATTAATCACGATGCTGAGTTTCCATCCATTGTGCCTATTTGAAGACAATTAAGGAGACTTAAAATTAAACTGCTTTTATTGGGTACAAGGAAACTAATGGGCCAAATTCTCCCAGGATTCTCCAATCTCATCCATACCTGCCCCACTGCAAGTGGGAATGGAGAAGTTAGTGTTCCAGCCAAAATTCACTGCAGCAGCACTGGATAATCCGAGCCATGGACGAGATCGGCATAAGTGTTATCTCTGGCGGGAAAAAACTGAGAATTCTGCTGACTGGGTCGGCACGAATCCCAAAGGGAGAGAGGGACATTCCAGAGGTTGTGCCGGGGGAAGTGCCGGGTGGCGGGCTTCCACTGGGGAGATCCATGGGTGGGGGCGTTTCCCTGTGTGCATGGGAGGGTGTCTCCATTTCCGTAGAGGGATCATTGATTTATTTTTATTTCTGTTAGATTGGGGTGCCCTTTCTTTTGAAGACCGGGGTTGCTGGTGGGATGGGCTCATTCAAAGCCCACCACCCCACCGGCATGATGGCTTAGGACCCACCTCCAGCATTTTTTTTCCAACCAAGATTTGAAAAGTATGATTGGAAAAGCCGCCAGTGGAACCAACTTGCTACTCACCACTTTACCTGCCCCAAAAGACACTTATCAAAAAACTGGAAAATTTGGCCCATAACTGTCTCGAGATACTTAACAAAAGCTTTGTTAAATTAAATTTAATACTAAGGGGCATTTTCCGGCCTTGTTCACAGTGGACACAAATCCCATTTTGGCTGTACACTCTTGCAAGAGGGCCATAACGGGATTGCACTGAATGAAATATTCCCAGCGGCCCACCAGTGATGTCATTAGGTCCATGTCCAGCGAAGGAGTGAAGCTGATAACCATGGATTAACACACATTTCAATATTCAAAAATGGCTTCATGCCATTGCTTCCGGGTTTGCCATATGTTCCCCCACCCCGCATACTGGCATGACACTATACCACTGGCAATGGCTACTTGTTTCCAAAAATGGAAACGGGTCGTGATGACCATGCCAGGGACACGGAGGCATAGCCCCCGGGTGGTCAGGGCCATGGCCCCGGCAGTGCTGACCAGCAGTTCCAGGTTGGCACTTCTGCAGGTGCTATAGGATTGGGCCTATAGGGGCAGGGCCCATTGACATCAACATAGTGGGGTTCACTTTACATGGAGAACCGGGGGGTGAGGGGGGGGGTGGTTATGATGCCCTGACGACCTAATGCCAGTGAATGTAGTGGGGAGTGCAATGCCTCGAAGACCAAATGCTGGTGAATAGCGAGGTGGGGCGGTGGCGGCTCTTTCATGTTAATTTGAGATTGGGAATAACATCCTTAGTCCCCGCTTCACACAATAACGGCACAAAACACACCCCCTGTTTAAAATGGCAAAGTGTCTTAAGATCTGGAGAGAAAACCTGCCCAATGGTTATCAGTTAGAACCTGACACTTTGCTATTTTTTGAGGAAATCCCACTCAAAGCCTCATAAGAAGGTATTTGCAAAGATGACCAAAAGCTTGATGAAAGAAGCAGATATTAAAACCTTCTAATAGGATTAAAGAGAGTTGAAGAAGCAAATAAATTTAGGGAGGGTTTTTCCGAGCTTATGGTCTGAGCAGCAGATAGCATGGCTGCTAATGGTTTAGCAATTGAAACTGGGAATGCACGAGAGGCCAGAATTCGAGGAATACAGATTCTTCAGAGGACTGTGGGGCTTAAGGAGGGTATAACAATATGGAGCGGTGAGGCCGTGGAGAGATTTGGAAACAAGGATGGGAATTTTAAAATTGAGTCATTGCTCAATTGTTAGCCAGTATAGGTCAGTGTAGGGGTGATGGGTGAGTGGGACTGCAGCAGTTAGGACACAGACTGCAGAATTTTAGATGATGTTAAATTCTTGGAGTGCAAAGGTTGGGAGGCCAGCCAGGAGTGTAATGGAATAGCCACAGCTAGAAGTAATGGATGACAGTTTCAGCAGCAGTAAAGCTGAGGCAGGGATGCACTCGGGCAATGTTACAGAGATACAGCCCATCTTAGTGATGGCGCTGATATGTGGTCAGAAGCTCATTTTGAGAGCTTGGCGTTGAGGCTCTGTATAGGCTGTTGCCAGGGAAAGGAATGGAGTCAGTGGGCCCAATTTTACCAACATTTCGCGCCCGTTTTCAGGCGCGAAATCGTGGTACAGTTGGGCGTCGGGCCTAAAACGTGGTCCAGACCCGACCCAAGGCCAATCGCGCCTTTACCAACGGCCGATCCGGGCGCCGATCCAGTGCGCGCCCGAATCAGCCAGCGGGCCGATTTAAATGCATTTGCTTGCATTGCATGCAGGCGGCATGGTAGCACAGTGGTTAGCACTGCTGCTTCACAGCTCCAGGGACCTGGGTTCGATTCCCGGCTTGGGGTGGTTAGGAGGGGATGTGACATCTCTTCCCTGCAGGGGGGGTGGGGGGGGGGGGTGGGGAATGTGACGTCTCTTCCCTGGGGGAGGGGTAGGGGGGGGATGTGACGTCTCTTCCCTGAGGGGGGGTGGGGGGGGGATGTGACATCTCTTCCCTGAAGGGGGGGGGGGGTGATGTGATGTCTCTTCCCTGAGGGGGGGGTAGGGGGGGATGTGACATCTCTGCCCCTGGGGGGGCGGAGACGTCACATCCCCCCCTACCCCCCCCCCCCACACTCAGGGATGAGACGTCACATTCCCCCCCCCCCCACCCCCCCTCAGGGAAGAGACGTCACATCCCCCCCCCCACCCCCTTTATGGGAGAGACATTAAATCCCCCCCCTCCCCCCGCCCCCCGTCAGGGAAGAGATATCAGATCCCCCACCTTACCTCCCACAGGGAAAATACGTCACATTCCCCCCCTCAGGGAAGAGATGTCAGATCGATCCCCCCCCCTCCCCCCTCCTCCAGGGAAGAGACGTCACATCCCACCCCCCCCCCCCCCCGCCCCCACCAGGGAATGTCAAAGGCACCACAGACAGCAGTGCTGTCAGCGCTGCCTTTGACTTTCGCGCTCGGGTGCGCTGAGTGCTGTCGGCCATGCGCAGTTCGGCGCTCTGACAGATGCAAACGCGCTAGGCCCCGCCCACTGGACCCACGCCAAAAAAAGGCGTATGGGGGCGCTGGAGCGCGGCTGCCGGGCGCGGGTCTGATTTACGACTGCACCCGGCACTTATAGCCGATTTGTTAAAATCGACCCCAGTGACTAAGGAATCATGATTGTGGCAGGGACCAATTACAATGACTTCAGTCTTCCCAATAGTATTTAGTCATATGAAATTTCTGCTCAACCTGTGCTAGATATCAGACAAGTGGTCTGATAGCTGTGAGACAATGGAGCTGTTGATCAAGCTGGTGGTGGGGTAGAGTTGTCATCAGTACACATGTGCAAACTAAGGCTGCGTGCTTGGATGATGTCACCGCAGTGCAGCATGAGCTATTTAAAATCAAATTACTGACAAAGTAGAAGGTTAGTTCAGTGATTCAAAATGTTGTTTTATTATTGTCTGAGCTGAATCATTTTCAGCTGTATCATCAAACTGCACCAACTCAGTACTCTTAATTATTATGTTAAGAATTAGGTTTTAAAGGAAAATCTTTCAAAACGAATTATATTCTCAAACATGGGGGGAGATTCTCTGGCCTCCCCTCAGTGTTTTTCTCAGTGATGGGGGGTGGCATGCTGTTTGCTGGTGGGGGGAGATCTTCTGGTCCCACTGTTGTCAATGGGAATTCCCATTGAAGCCACTCTATGATGCCAGGAAACCTGCAGCATAGAGTGCACTATTGGCGGGATAAGAGAATTCTACCAATGTGAATGATCAGAGAATTCTGGCCATGGCTGAATTACACTGGCTCATGCCAAATTTTATATTCAGTGATGTTCAAATTAGTTTAAGCAGCAACTTGAGAACAATAAAACACTTCTCAAAGGTTTGGGCACAACTTGTGTCAATTGTCAAAAATTCTACTTTTTTCATATTATAGATACTTGCTGGAAAATTAGAGATATGTTTTTCAATTGATAAAATGAGGTAAAAAGGTGAAGTGAGAATGCGGGACCTGAAATTTGGCAGAGTAGCACAACTCAGCACGAGTACAGGTATTTTCCAGACCCCACTAACATTGCCAAAGATACCCGCTCCCTTAATTATCATTACACTGGTATGAACTGGGGTCTCTTGGGCTGCATCTAAGACTTCTGTCATTGGCATTTGGCTGGACATTTTTTGGGGATTGTTGGATCTCTGTCTATCAGGAGGTAATCTGTGACATGTTTGCAAAGGAGATCCTTCTAAAATTAAAAAAATGAATAATGTCAAGGGCTTTGTCAAGAGCAGATCGTGCCTTACGAGCCTGGTGGAGTTCTTCGAAAATGTGACTAAACACATTGACGAAGGGAAGGCGGTAGATGTGGTTTATATGGATTTTAGCAAGGCATTCGATAAGATCCCCCATGCAAGGCTTCTAGAAAAAGTGAGAGGGCATGGGATCCAACGGGCTGCTGCCCGGTGGATCCAGAACTGGCTTGCCCAAAGGAGGCAGAGAGTGGGTATAGATGGGTCTTTTTCTAAATGGAGGCCGGTCACCAGTGGTGTGCCCCAGGGATCTGTTGTGGGACCCTTGCTGTTTGTCATTTTCATAAATGACCTGGATGAGGAAGCGGAGGGATGGGTTGGTAAGTTTGCAGACGACACAAAGGTTGGTAGGGTTGTGGATAGTCTGGAGGGATGTCAGAAGTTACAGAGGGACATAGATAGGATGCAAGACTGGGCGGACAAGTGGCAGATAGACTTCAACCCAGATAAATGTGTCATGGTCCATTTTGGTAGATCAAATGGGATGAAGGAGTACAATATAAAGGGAAAGACTCTTAGTACTGTAGAGGATCAGAAGGACCTTGGGGTCCGGGTCCATAGGACTCTGAAATCGGCCCCGCAGGTGGAGGAGGTGGTTAAGAAGGCATATGGTGTGCTGGCCTTTATCAATCGAGGGATTGAGTTTAGGAGTCCGGGGATAATGATGCAGCTACATAAGATCCTCGTCAGATCCCACTTGGAGTACTGTGCTCAGTTCTGGTCACCTCACTGTAGGAAGGATGTGGAAAAGATTGAAAGGGTGCAGAGGAGATTTACAAGGATGTTGCCTGGATTGAGTGGCATGCCTTATGAGGATAGGCTGAGGGAGCTCGGTCTTTTCTCCTTGGAGAGACGAAGGATGAGAGGAGACCTAATAGAGTTGTATAAGATGTTGAGAGGCATAGATCAGGTGGACTCTCAGAGGCTTTTTCCCAGGGTGGAAATGGCTGCTACGAGAGGACACAGGTTTAAGGTGCTGGGGGGTAGGTACAGGGGAAATGTTAGGGGGAAGTTTTTCACACAGAGGGTGGTGGGCGAGTGGAATCGGCTGCCGTCAGTGGTGGCAGAGGCAAACTCAATAGGGTCTTTTAAGAGACTCCTGGATGAGTACATGGAGCTTAATAGGGTGGAGGATTATAGGTCGGTCTAGAAGGTAGGGATGCGTTCGACACAACTTGTGGGCCGAAGGGCCTGTTTGTGCTGTAGTTTTTCTATGTTCTATGTTCTATGTCAGAAACTAATTTTTGAGTTCCAGGTCTCAATCCACACATCCCTTCCTCCTCCCCTCCCCCTCCCCCCACCCCCAAGTAGATGCTTGCCTACTAATCCATCTAGGTTCAGCACAGTCCTGCAAAGTTACAGTGAAAGTACACTTAATATTTCATGCATTTTGCAGGCCATATGTTTTGGTTGTGGGTTTGGTATAGTAATTATGCAGTCTGGTTCATGTTGCCACAATGGAAGTGTTTGAACTGCTGTTTTCTTGCTGCCCCCTTTCATATGAGGGAAGTGTTTTCATTCAATTATGCGTTCTAGCTATTTAGGTGGAGTGCATTGGAAGATTAGCAAAGCCAAATTATGGTGATTGATCTCACATCAATCTGCCCAGTGCCTCAATATATGTTTGCTTTATACATTAGTTTCCTGAATGCCAGTTAAATTGTAATGTTCGGTAAGAATCATAGAATACCTACAGTGCAGAAGGAGGCCATTCGGCCCATCGAGCCTGCACCAACAACAATCCCACCCAGGCCTTATTCCCTTAACCCCATATATTACTCTGCTAATCCCCCTGACATTAAGGGGCAATTTAGCACAGCCAATCCACCTAACCCGCACACCTTTGGACTGTGGGAGGAAACCCAACACCCAGAGGAAACACACGCAGACACGGGGAGAACGTGCAAACTCCACACAGACAGTGACCCGAGCCGGGAATTGAACCTAGGTCCCTGGCGCTGTGAGGCAGCAGTGCTAACTACTATGCCACCTTGCCATCCTGAGTTGACAGAATAATTGATTCTTTCTTAACATACATAATTTCCAAATTTAAATTTTTCACATACCACTTGGGACCTTTTTAATCTTGGTTTCATATCGGATTATTATTATATTGTACCTGGTATATAACCAAAGTGGTGGGGAGAATATGTTCTTGTAGTGGTCTCCCACTACTTGCCTTCAGTGCAGATTGGTATTTTAATTCAATTACCCTCCTAATTTATGCACTTTTTTTCAGTCATTGAACATCAAAGAGTTTTTTTGTAATCCTAATTTAAGCGAACTCATTATAAAATCATTTCAAGTATTCTTTTTCAGATTTATTGACCAAATTATACAATTGTCCATTTTCACTAAATAAGTGTGGGGTTTGTTAGGGAGTCATGCTATGTCAAACAAGATGTGGAAATCTGATAGCCTGGTAACACTTTTCAAAGTATAATCAGGGCAGACTAACAAAAGAATGGCGCCTGTCTCTTTAAGATAAAAAAGTCTGAATTCATTCTGAGCAAAGCAACAGGCCCACATATCAGCAGCAGTCCAATTCTGACTGTACTGACAGTGACAAGAGTAATCCATCATGTCATCAGTACTCTGATGGCTGTAGCAATACCTTGTCTCTGTATGTGTGCGGAGGAGACTGTGGCAAGCCAGGAGGTAAGCAACACTTAACCCCCTCAAGCCTCATGTTCCTGCTGAGCCCACAACAACTTCTGTCATGTCAGAGAGGCCTACCTAGTGACAGCAAATCTATACCAACCAAGAAAATCTACAGTTGAGGTATCTCTGTATTATGTAGGCTTGTAACAACATGAAAACATATCATGACTATCACTGAAAAAAAACCTTAATCATTTGCTCTAACACACAAAAACAGGATCAAGGATATTCTCGAGTATGAAACAATCTATTTTAACTGGAAAGACTTAGCCACATAAAGAGTTTTTTATTACATCCCAGTGAGAAAAAAATTAAAAATTAGAATTTCTTTAAATAAAATGTAATCTAACTGTTATTAAATTGTGAGGATATTTGTTTGATATTTAATTGTGCGCAGCTATGGTCATGATTTACTTGTGCTGACAATTATTAATAGATAAATTATAAGGTAGCATTCACTAAAATCTTTAGCCTTCTTCTTGGGCAATTATTAATATTTGCCCCCAGGAGGACATGATTCCTCTAATCTTCTTAATCTTTAATACTTATTCCAATTTCCTTTTTTACATTTTATTCTCCAAGAATTACTCAGGGATAGGCTGACCACATGGGAAATGGGAAGAGCCAATGCCATCCACGGGTCTTCCTATCCGATTTAATTAGGGTGGAGGAGGGAAGAAGACAGGGGCCCTCCCAACATCCTACCCGCCGCCACCCGATTAAATGTCCTCCCCGCCACCAATCACTACATGGGCGAAGGCATTATATTCCGTTCTCTGTGTATCGCACACTTAAATCTATAAAATTATTCTTTCTGATATACTCTTGCATCAACACGCAACTAAAGTGCCGATTATAATTATTTGCTGCTGAACAATTTGAAAAAAAATGCAATGATCTAAACAAGCAATGCCAATTCATTTTAGTTTGGGCAAGTTATTGAAGTAAAAAAATGAAACATGTTTTGTTCTTCTTTTCTTATCAGACTGACCTGCTGTGAGTTAATAAATTAAGTTCATGTATATTCAAAAATCTCTAATCACAGCTCAGTCTAATTAACATATATTTAAATACTGATGAATTGTCTGTAGCTAGTGGGGCGCTGCATTGATTGACAGCTAGGAATGCATATTCGGGTACCTGCAAAGACTATTTAGTAAGATCTCAACAGTCTGCATCATGCAGCGTACTTTTATTTCATTATTGCTCAGCAAACAAACAAAGGAACTGAGCATCCACAGCTTTCTGGGGAAGAGATTTTCAAAGATTCACAACCCTTTCATAGAATCCCTTCAGTGCAGAAGAAGCCAGTCGGCCCATTGAGTCTACACTGACTCTGTCATAGAGTATCTTAGTAAGAAGTCTCACAACACCAGGTTAAAGTCCAACAGGTTTATTTGGTAGCAAATACCATAAGCTTTCGGAGCACTGCTGCTTCGTCAGATGGAGTGGAAATGTGCTCTCAAACAGTGCACAGAGACACAGAATTCAATTTACAGAATACTAATTCGAATGCGAATCCCTACAACCAGCCAGGTCTTAAAGGTACAGACAATGTGGGTGGAGGGAGCATTAAACACAGGTTAAAGAGATGTCTATTGTCTCCAGACAGAACAGCTAGTGAGATTATGCAAGTCCAGGGGGCAAGCTGTGGGGGTTACTGATAATGTGACATAAATCCAACATCCCGGTTTAGGCCGTCCTCATGTGTGCGGAACTTGGCTATCAGTTTCTGCTCAGCGACTGCGCTGTCGTGTGTCGTGAAGGCCGCCTTGGAGAACGCTTACCTGAAGATCCAAGGCTGAATGCCCGTGACTGCTGAAGTGCTCCCCACAGGAAGAGAACAGTCTTGCCTGGTGATTGTCGAGCGGTGTTCATTTATCCGTTGTCGTAGCGTCTGCATGGTTTCCCCAATGTACCAGAGTATCTTACTCAGGCCCTCTCCCCCACCCTATGCCCATAACCCCACACATTTCCCATGGTTAATCCATCTAATTTACACATTTTGGGACACTAAGGGGTGATTTAGCATGGCCAATCCACCTAACCTGCACATCTTTCAATAAAGAAATTTCTCCACATCTCAGTCTGAAATGGAGGACCCCTTATCACAATACACTGACCAGTAGTTTTGGATTCACCAGCCAGAGGAAACATTCGCTCAGCAACTACCCTATCAAGCCCATTAAGAATGTTATTTATTCAAGGAAATCACCTCTTATTCTGCTCAATTCTAGGAAATATAGGCCTGTTTTGCTCAATCTCTCCTCATAGAACAAACCATCATCCCAGGAATCAGTTTAGTGAATCTTTGTTGTGCTCCCTCTGAGGAAAGTATATACTTCCTTAGGTAAGGAGACCAAAACTGCAGCGAGCACTTGAGGTGTGATCTCCCTAAAACCCTGTAAAATTGCTGTATGGCTTGTTTTGCTTTTATTCTTCAGTCCCTTTTATAGAAAAGGCCAAGAGACAATTTACTTTCTTAATTGCTAGCTGTTCCTGCATGTTAGGTTCTGTGATTCATGTACGAGGACACCCAGGTCCCTCTGAATGTAAACACTTACAGGTTTCTCACCTATTAAAAACTATTGTGCTTTGTTATTTCTCCAACTCAAATGCAAAACTTCACATTTCTCCACATTATATTCCATCTGCTATGTTCTTGCTCATGCACTCAACTGCTCGATATCATTTTGCAACCTCTTTGTATTGTTACAGTTTGCTTTCTCCCAACTTTGTATCATCTGCAGGCTGCAGGACAGGCATGTGCCTGTAAAAAGGAAGGATAGGAAAGGTAGGATTCGAGAGCCGTGGAAAACCAGGGAAATTGAGGATCTGATCAAAAAGAAAAGAGAGGCATACATTAGGTCCAGGCAACTGAAAACAGATGCAGCTCTGGAGGAATACAGAGAGAGTAGGAAAGAACTCAAACGGGGAGTTAGAAGGGCAAAGAAAGGTCACGAAATATTCTTGGCAGACAGGATTAAGGAGAATCCTAAGGCATTTTATTCATATGTTAGGAACAAAAGAGTTGTCAGGAAAAAAGTCGGACCTCTCAGAGACAAAGGAGGGGAATTATGCTTAGAACCCAAGGGAATAGGGGAGATCCTAAATGAATACTTTGCATCGGTATTCACAAAGGAGAGGGACTTGTTGACTGGGAGTGTCTCAGAGGGAGGTGTTGACCTGTTAGAGAGAATCTCCATTACAAGGGAGGAAGTGTTAGGTTTTTTAGGTAACATTAAAACTGACACATCCCCAGGGCATCTATCCTAGACTGCTCAGGGAGACAAGAGATGTAATTGCTGGGCCTCTAACAGAAATCTTTGTCTCTTCATTGGACACAAGTGAGGTCCCTGAGGATTGGAGGATAACGAATGTGGTACCGTTATTTAAGAAGGGTAGCAGGGATAACCCGGGAAATTATAGGCCGGTGAGCTTGACGTCCGTGGTAGGGAAGTTGTTGGAGAGGATTCTTAGAGACAGGATGTATGCGTACTTAGAACGGAACAATCTCATTAGTGACAGACAGCATGGTTTTGTAAGAGGGAGGTCGTGCCTTACAAATTTGGTGGAGTTTTTTGAGGAAGTGACAAAAACGGTTGACGAAGCAAGGGCCGTAGATGTCATCTATATGGATTGCAGTAAGGCATTTGACAAAGGCCCTCATGGCAGGTTGGTTAAGAAGGTTAAGGCTCATGGGATACAAGGAGAGGTGGCTAGATGGGTAGAGAACTGGCTTGGCCACAGGAGACAGAGGGTAGCAGTCAAAGGGTCTTTTTCCGGCTGGAGGTCTGTGACTAGTGGTGTTCCGCAGGGCTCTTTATTGGGACCTCTGCTATTTATGATATATATAAATGATTTGGAAGAAGGTGTAACTGGTGTTATCAGCAAGTTTGCGGATGAAATGAAGATGGCTGGACTTGCAGATAGCGATGAACATTGTCGGACAATACAGCAGGATATAGATAGGCTGGAAAATTGGGCGGAGAAATGGCAGATGGAATTTAATCCAGATAAATGCAAAGTGATGCATTTTGGAAGAACTAATGTAGGGGGGAGTTATACAATAAATGGCAGAGCCATCAAGAGTATAGAAACACAGAGGGACCTAGGTGTGCAAGTCCACAAATCCTTGAAGGTGGCAGCACAGGTGGAGAAGATGGTGAAGAAGGCATATAGTATGCTTGCCTTTATAGGACGGGGTATAGAGTATAAAATCTGGAGTCTGATGTTGCGGCTGTATAGAACACTAGGCCACATTTGGAGTACTGTGTCCAGTTCTGGTCGCCGCACTACCAGAAGGACGTGGAGGCTTTAGAGAGAGTGCAGAGAAGGTTTACCATGATTTTGCCTGGTGTGGAGCGTCTTAGCTATGAGGAGAGATTGGGTAAACTGGGCTTGTTCTCCCTGGAAAGACAGAGAATGAGGGGAGACCTAATAGAGGTGTACAAAATTATGAAGGGTATAGATAGGGTGAACAGTGGGAAGCTTTTTCCCAGGTCGGAGGTGACGATCACGAGGGGTCAGGGGCTCAAGGTGAGAGGGGCGAGGTATAACTCAGATATCAGAGGGACGTTTTTTACACAGAGAGTGGTGGGAGCCTGGAATGCGCTGCCAAGTAGGGTGGTGGAGGCAGACACGCTGGCATCGTTTAAGACTTACCTGGATAGTCACATGAGAGTCTGAGAATGGAGGGATACAAACGAATGGTCTAGTTGGACCATTGAGCGGCACAGGTTTGGAGGACCGAAGGGCCTGTTTCCTGTGCCGTACTGTTCTTTGTTCTTTGTTCTTATCAGCAAACCTGGATACATTACATTCCAGTCTGTCATCCAGCGCTGCTCAGACCACCACATTAATATCTTCTCCATTTAGGATGTATTGTAACATGGTGTACATCTGTACGTACACATTGCCATTGAATTATCACAATGCTGTTTAAAAATCTGCATTATTAAAAAAACAGGGTGGTAAATGAAACAGCACGTAAAACGTTCAGCTGGCAACTACTCCAGATAAGAGAGGGAAAAATGAAAGGCAAATCCCCACACATTCCTCCCAGGCCACTGTCTGTCGAAGTGAATTGGCAAAGGTGTAAGAAAATGCCACCTGACCATACTCTTGATCAGGTTATATTGTAAAACAAAGGAGACCAAGTGATGGATCCATTGACACGATGAATAATAATTATTATTTTTGAGACACCAACTATTAGCTGTAGCATTACCAAAATGTAAGAAATGTAATAATTATCTCCAGATCTGGAAAAAGCCTCATGGTGTAGAGTATTGGGACCTACACAAAATGGATAACAGCATAATACCATTCTTCATAAAATCAATGGCCTGATTTTGCTGTTGTAATGATGGTGAAATTGTTAGTGTTTGCTGTCATTATTTTGTGAAACTGCTGGAAACTTCTGGTGACCTCACGTTTGAAGCTGAATGTGAATATCTGGAAGTTGCTGTCAGGATTCTCTACATTGTTTACTTTTGCTGTCTTTGTAAATGCATGCATCGTAAAAATCAGTGGACTGGGCACAAACCATCTTTTTGCATGCCACCCTCACTATAAAAACTATTGACAATGTTGCACCTTGTTGAATGAGAAATGTTTGAATTTTTAATAGTGTACTACATCATAATCACTGCTGAACAGCCTCTCTGGCCCAGAAAAAATAATTTTAGAAGTTTCAATTCTCTACACTACTGCCTGTAAAATTTCACATTTAATTGAGTTTTTTTATATTTTACTTTACTTTTATTTCTTGCAGAGTATATAATCCATTTTATTTCCTGCCTTGTCTGTAAATAACACCAAACTTCAGTTAACTAGACAAACAAATTTTCCTCTATGCAAAATAAATGAGCATAGTAAAAGTCTACAATAAAATGACAAAAAATGTGGGCCTATGAAAAAAAAGAAAAAAAACCAAATTTACTCAATTAAAATAAATACAAGGAATTGTTTGTGCACTGTGGTTCTCAGTATTCACATGAGACCCTGCAGAACTACAGAGATCTCGGTCCCCAGTTTAGACAGTAAAAGAGGAGGTCAGTAGGTGGAGGTTATTCTCCTGAAACAGGTTCAAGAATCTAAAAGCACCTCTAGGATTTCTCAAGGTTGAAAGGAGCTAGATAATTTACTCCCAATCTTCAGGCAATGAACCTGAGTTTAACATAAGGAAGACAAGTGCAAAAGACTCACCAAGAAAGACCACCCTCTCCCCATTAGCATTTTCCCTGCCTGCCCCCCAATGCTTGATCAGTCTAATTTCTGTATAATAGAGTGACTGAGATTAAGATGAGAGCTTGAATTTACATTGGACATCAATACGCTGCACTGACATTTCTTACTTTCCATTCTAGTATTTGCTAAAGCATTTAACTTGTTCAGTATATTACATGAAAAATGTTACTGATACACTATGCTTTGTGAAAAAAGAATTACATACAAACTACTAAAATGATTTTTAAGAAGTATTTCCTTTTGCTTACTTTCAGCATTTGTCTGTGTTTGTATATGTGTGCCTGCCAGCCAAAATGCTATTCATGAAGTCTGCCAGATATATGTATTTGCTGTGGTCAAGTGGAATTGTGAGTATAGGTCAAACACCAGAACGCTACAAAGTTTACTTGCTACACGGGCATCTACACTGCCATCCTGTGGATTTTGTTTGGCTCTTTAAGATACAAAAATATATTTATTTCATTTTATGGCTTAACTTTGTTGTTCTGCCTTAAATTTTAAGCGATTATTATCATAGAGCAAGGCAGAAATTTAAAAAAAATTAAGTTTGTCTTGTAAAACTCAAATGAAAAACATTCTCACTCCATTTTTAGTATAAGGAACAAGTCATCAATTACTCCTTTTCCCTCTTTAAAAGTTAAAGCCAATTAAAAATAATTTGGACGTAAAATCAAACAACGATTGCAATTCGCACCTTTTTCTGCAATTTACATTTCATTTTCACGATTCAAGTGAGGCCTGCACTGCTTCAAAGAGAGGCTGCTTTATCCTTTAAAAAATGTAATCCTTCAGAGAGGCACATTAAGTGATAAAAATCAATGCCTTGAATAGAAAATTGCCTGGGAGGGTTCAAACCAGCTTCAAGATAAGGGGAGAGATTAAGGCATGCCTGCTTCAAACAGTGCTGCCAAACACTTCAGACTCACCTTACTTGCTGATGATCTAATAGGCAGCCATTTAATTTCCAGGCCCAAATGCCTATCCGTTGTCACCTCTGCTGTCCCATATCAAACTTTCAGGAAACTAAAGGCACTGAGAGTGCCTAATCAATAATGAGATCAGAAGATGTTATCATTAGAGAAACAGTACTTGGATGTTTTGTTTGGAAAAGATTGTCTTGGGGAATGCAAGTGCCAGGTCCCCTTGTCAGTGATCATAATGTACACTGTGTGATTGAATGAACCAAGATAAAGTCACAAGGAAATGTAGCAGAAAGAACAGAAAACAGTGGAGCAAAATAGTATAATAAATGCTTTGCACTGTTTTGGAAAATCCTGAATTGCTTGGTCTTGATTACACAACACCTGCTAATGAGTTTAAATCACAAAGAATGCAAATGTAAGCATTCTGCGAATCTAAATCAACATTTATGTTACAACAAAGGTCAAATTAGGTCAATGATACCAATTTACAAATTCTCACACTTTAAAATTTTAATTAAACTCTAATATATAAATATGGTATTGTGTGGCAAAGACTAGTATTAGATTTTCATATTTTACTAAATTTGTAGATTAAATCATGCAATTAAGGTGTGATTGTTAGAACTGAAAATTTTTTTAAACCAAATTTAGTATCTACTGTTCAGAGTTTCACATAAAAAGAATATGCAATGTCTAAAATCTAATCCCCATGAATTTTCTATTTTAGTGCATTAATATAGTCATTACCAATAATATTTCTTTCCTAGCTTTCTCTATATGCAAAGAAGAAAAGTGCATGCATTTATAAAACTCTTTCTGATTTTACAATTGTTTCACAGCCAGTACATTGATTTTGAAGTGCAGTGACTATTGTAATACAGGCAAATATAGCAGACAATTCGTGCACAGCAAGCTCCCACAAACAGCAAGAAGATGAGTGGCCAAACAATTTATTATTGAAGGTGTTTGTTTAAAGATAAAGTTTGGCCAGGATGATGAAGAAATTTCTCTGTTCTTTTTCAAATGATGCCATGGGATATTTTACATTGGGGGCAGATGGGGGCTCAGTTTAATGTCTCACCAAAGGGTGGCACCTCTAACTGTACATCATCCTCTGCACTGCACTGAAGAGCCAACCTAACTAATTGCTTCAGTGCTTTGAGTATTTTCCAGTGCTGGTAGCAAGTCTATTCAACTTTGGCATGTATACAGCTGAATTCAATGCTGTCTGCAACTGATGCTAACCGTATTCTAATAATGCTCATTTCCAGTAGCAGTCACTGAACAGCAATTAAGGACGTAATTCTCCCAAGCCCCCGTCAGCAGGTACAATAGCAGGCTGGGGGGTGAGGGTGGAGGGAGGGGGGAGAGAAGTTGGCAGGAGGCCCAAAAAGTGGTTTCACATTGGTGTGGATTCACAGCGGGATTTTGCCAGGGCAGGTCAGAAAATCTTCTGGAGGCCAGCGTGAAACTCTTCCCGCTGATGGGATGCAGATGAAGTTCCGACCACCTGTGGCACCAGCAGGCGAACACATCAGTGCAAAACATGTCAAGCACAACATGGCATGCAGATTTCAGGACTCAATGAGCAATGCCTGGGGCTGACTTTGGAGTTTGGGATGGAGGCCGCCCACAATCCTGGAACCTGGAACACCATAGCCGTGGGTCAGGGGAGCATCTGCAGATGGACCTCCCAAATTTGGTGTCCAGGAGGGGTCCATCTTCCAGCCTCAGAATGTTCCTGGAAATCCATCTTCAGTCCCAGGACATCCACCTTCCAGTCCTAGAATGCTCCCAGAGGTCTATATTTTCAAGAGGTCCATCTTTTTTCAATAGTGGGTCAGTGATGTTGGGCGACTTTTTAATATGGCACCCGGATAGGACAGTGGAAAGCATGCCATCAGGCCTGCCCCGCCATGAAATACAGCTCAAAACACAAGGCTGAATAATTAATGAGGACGGGGTTGGAATATTTGGCATGTTTTCCTGCCGGTCTCAGCAGCAGAAAACATTCCATGGTCTTGTCCCTCCAAGGTACTTAGCCCCAAAATTCCGCCTGAGGTGTGGAAACCCTGCCATATTTTGACCTCCCTAAGGATTCTAAGGTTAATCACATGTGACCATAATTTAGATAAGCTAATTGTTAAACCACAAATGGGACATCAAACCTCGTTAATCATCATTCATCAGAGTACCTCACAAATGTTTGTGTCTCTTACTGGGGCTCACAAAGGCCAATTATATTACCGTTGACCTATTGCAGCTCTCGATGAAAACAGTGAGTTCAGGACTGAGGATCGACTAGGAACCTTCCACTAATTGCTTCAATAGATGCCAACTTTCAGGAAATCAGTGGGCCTTGAATCATGGGAACAAACTTGTATTCTTCAACTCCATTGTCACTGTACCAAGAGACTGGAACACCAGGTGCTATGTGAGTGCACGCTAACATTTTGTTTTTACCTCATGTAAAGACCTCAAACCTGACCTCAGTGCCACAGCATGTGAAGTCAGCTATACTAAAGTCAGGTTTATTGCATGTGTCAATAAAGCAAAGCATCACATATCAGTTGTTATCGCAGATAGACTCATTTAATCTAAATAACTGTTAAAAAAAACAGATGTTGGCTCACATGTCAGTTTCTTCCCCTCATTATTTCCTTCATCCCAGCAATATCTGCACTTTAAAAGTACTTAAATGACTATAAAGTGCTTTGGAGCATCCTGAGGTCATGAAAGATGCAAGTCTTTCTTTCATAATTTTACCATCACATTAGGAAACATTTTTTCTTTATTTCTCTATTCTTTATTCTATCCATTTTCTTTCCTCCACCTCTAAAAAGTGTCGATTCCTTTCTGCTCTTTGACACAGATGCTGATTATCCTTAGACATTGGCTTAGTGATGGCTCTTCATACATGAATGCAGACAGTAATTACGGACTAGTTTTATAACCTTGAAACTGCCTCAACCAATGCCTAGGCTTAGGATCTTTCAGGAGTGTGTCCTTTGATTACTACCAGTAGTGTGGCCTAATCCAATATCTGCTTCCATAACCCAGGTACTAACAACAGTTGTATTCCCTTTATCGTTCTGGCTGAGATCCACTAACTCAACACAGACCAGGGATTTAACACAAATCATGCATTGTAAAGATTCTGTGATCCTGAGCCTGTATTTAAAATATTTTCAAATGCATACGTAGATTTCTCAAAGAATTATTTGATTATATTACACAATGTTTCACAGAGATGCTCTTGTAATTCTATTTCATGGATGATACATCACAATTGGGAAAAGATAATATCAGAGAGATTGGGCAGTATTTAATAGAGGCAATGAGTGTCTCACCTGCCAGCTGATGGACTGATAGATGCCCCAGAGGGCTTCTTTTAGGAAAGTGCAGGCAAATTAAGCGCTACTCAGGCACTGAACTGGACAGGGAAGGGTCTTCCCTGGATCAACGACTGTGAGGGTGGAAGTCCAATCTGCCCAGAGCCACCCGTTAATCAGAGGTTGGCAGCTCTATTGAGCAGCAGCGCCACCTGAGAGGTGATGCCATGAGGGGGTTACATCCATCTACGATCCCAGGTCACAGGTGAATGATGAGGAGGGTCGTGGGGGTGAGGGGGGGTGGGGGGTGAGGGGGAGAAGTGTCACAGCAAGAGCAAGGGCCCACCCCTTCCTGATGCCAGGTTCCTTATTCAGTCCCTGAGTCCCTTTGAATGAGGGACACCTCCTCTCCAGGGTGGCAAGCAACCCTGCATGACTTTGCTTTTCAAGCATCACCCCTCCACGCCCCCCCGATCCACCAGTTGTTAATACCAGTGGTGGCATGATGAAATTCTAAGTGGGCAATTATCCAAGGCATCTTCAACAGCAATTCTCAAACCCGTCACCCCCACCATCTAGAAAGAAAGGTGCACAGTTCCTCAGATGGCAAAGTCAAGCCATCTCGACATATATCGCTGTTTCTTCATTGTCACAGGATCACGAACTGGGGAATCCTGATAAAACAGCACTTTGGGAGTACCTGCACCATGCGGACTGCAGCAGTTAAAGAAAATCTTTCACTTTCAGAGGTCAAGTAGGGATGCCAAACTTGCCAACACCTCCTACAAACTAGGAATGAAGAAACTGGTCAACTCATTCCTGTACTGTAGGAAATCTCTTCACCACATATCAGCTATACAATTGGACTATTCTGTACTAGAAGTTAGTTTCATAATGGTGCCTTTTTAAGAACTGAATACTGTAAAAGGCACTTGCTATTGTTTTTTGCCAAATGATTTATATCAGCTGGATTCAGATCAGTCTGGCAACCTAAAGAAACAGAATGCAAAGCCTTCATTTAATGAGCTTTTGAACCAGTGACAGGATCAAGTGGGGGGATGCATTTACTATAACTTGCTACATCTCTGTTTTCACCTAGCTACACATTTGCAGTGCTTACTTAGCCAGGCACAGTGAACTCCTGAAATGGTGAAATGTGCCAATCAAGATTTCACTAAAAAGGATTCTACTGTGCTAGCTTTAGTAAATGCACATGCATTGATGAAGATGACAGTTTGAAACTGAGGGATGTTTTATAAAGCACTTTGAGACTGGAGAATGACATTTTCCATGTGAATTATAAAATACATAGACAAGTCATGTTATTAACTGAATTCCGTCTTAGGAAATTGATAGAATTATGCAAAAGAAACCTCTTCTATAATCTAGGTACCTAGAAATATGAAATGTAAGGGTTTATGACTTTAAAATAGGATCACACTAGCTCCACAATGAAGAAAGTTATTTAAATCTTTGTCTCGTGCTTAAAACTCCTGGTAATTTTACTACTGTCAAAGTTGTCTGGATCTTCTGCAGCTGTGGCTGTTTTTTGCCCTTAGACCATTGACTCACAGATTGAAGTTACACTGGTAACTGCATGTTGTTCAGGCCTCAAAGTTCTCTCAATTAAACAATTTAACTATATTGTGGAATGACTTAAATACAGAATTTTGGTCCAGGGTAATAATTTATAATATTAACAAAGAGTGAGCAGAAGGCCTCACTTCAGTTTGACATTGAAATAATGTAAACATTCTCAGGTGATGCTATGTAGTCCAATACCTGAGATTTCCTGTTATTTTCCCATCAATGAGCATTCAAAGGAGCTTTACATTATCACAAAAGTTGGAGTCTAAGAAGAAAGAAAAATGCTTGCATTTATATGATGCCTCACAGGACCTCCCAAATTGCTTTACAGCTAATGAACTGCTTAGTTACTGTTTTAACATTGGGGGCTTTGTTGATCAGTGTAACAGCAGTCCTAAAGCTTTTAAAGTTAGGACTAGATCTTTTATAAGCTATTGTAATTTGCTAAAGTTGGTTTTACAATGCTGTTAAATGTCATACCCTCCTGAGTAATTTAGATTTTGCGAAGAACTCATGGACTTTTGTTCTGTTCATTGTTATGCTATGTTAACCTATTTCTATAACACAAGGAAAACCAATAGCTCAAAGGATAATACGCAGTCAAATTCTGGATCAGAATATTGCAGGTTTCATTTCAACCTAAGAATAACATTATGGTTCATCTTCTGTTCTGGCTGAGGTAGATCTTGCTACCCAATTCTGAGGGTGGAAGGTAATGGCAAACACCACTGAAAAAAAAGTTACTGAGAGAAACAGCTCAGGATGCTGCATCAGCAGAGAATGAGCCAAGGACCTGTCTTTGGGCAGAACCCACATGAAGTAAGCGGAATAATGGCCCCTTCCTGGTTCCCAGGTCGGGTGTGCAGGGATGGGAGAACTACGAGCACCATGAACCCAACCTTTAAAAGTTGGCTGCATGGACATCAGATTTTCGGATTGGGGGCTGATGGTGAATGGGTGGTTGGTTGGATTAGAAGATGGGATGGGTGATCTGAGAAGAAGCGAGAAGAATAGTGAGTGTAGGGGTGGGTTGTGTGGAAGGCTTGCCGCGGTCTCCAACACTTTCCAAATTTTAAAATCAAGATTAAAACTGAGCTACAGATGACATCTTTCTGTAGTGCATTAGTATCCATATCACAAACACAAACCCGGGATAAATCTTAAAAAGCAAACCAATAACGATCTATTACAGCACATTCTAGGAATACGCAGGACACATTTTCGAACACTGGAAGCTGTCTTTAATCATCTTTCAATCCTTATCAAAACAAAACCTTGTAATGAATCAACGAAAGAAGTGTTATGAAAAAGTTAGCCAGCTTATTTCAACTTCACTTTCGCCATAAATTACATAATACTTATCACTATTATCAGCACAAGTTAAACATCAGTTACAGAGATGACCTACTGAGGATGTACATGAGTAAATGTGTAGTGATACACCATTTATTACAGCTTCCCCTCAGGCGAATACCCTTCCCTTAAGCTGAAGCATTGGGGCTTTTTGTTTTATTACTCCATGAGAGGAGTGAGAAAAAAAGCTTTCAATACCTTGGGAATTGAAATATTCATTCCTGCCATATCAATGTCTCTTCTCGATTTCATGCAGGCTGCATAATTATAACACTGTTCAAATTGAGCTCAGAAGAAAGGCAGGTTCAAGTGCAAATTAATTTCAGATTATCACAACAAAGGCAATCAAATCTCAACAAGCTTGCCAGCAAAATGCCTTCTTTCAGTCCCCAAGTCCCTTCCTACCCCCAACTCACAACAAAGACCTTTCAGCTCAAATTAGGCTAATGATCTAATGGAGCACGTCTGTCTACCTGGACCATTTTTTTTCTCTCTCTTGAAATCTGCAGTCGGAAGATGTCATCCTGAGGTAAAACCAAGCAAGAAAAGATCGCATGGGAAGGTCAACGTTTAGTATCTGTAAAGTGACAAAATAAAGAGACAGCAAACCCTGACCAGAAGTCTGCACATCATCAACCTGTCTTATTTTGTGGAAACAATCAAGGGACATTGACAGTGTTGAAAGAGCTTGGAATTTATTCAAGTGTTCACTACGAAGAGGAAACTCTAAAACCAAACTGCATGGATCACCTCCTCCTCCCGTCTATCAGCACAGCTTTCAAACAATCCAACAGCTTACTTTATCCTTTGGGAACCTGGTTAGGATAAAGGGACTAAAGTGTTGAAGTAAAATCAAGTCAAGGCTCATTACTTCCTCAGTACCTTAGCATAGAGAGAGAGACACACACAGGCTGACAAATAGAGTGTAAGGGAAAATTCAATATGAGGAAAATAAGGTAAGGGAACCTTCTGAACTGCATATGCAAGCATAACCATTCCTGCCTCCTTTGGACCAAAGTTTTTTTTCCCCATGTTGACATTTTAACAATCTGCTCATTAAAATATTTATAAAATCCTTGTGTTCATTATATTGTCAATCATTGCTCCTTGTCTTTGTGGGAATGTGTCAGTCATGCAGGTTTCAAAACAAACAAGTTTTCTGTCATGAAACATATGCAAGTAAAGATTCTCTGTCAATGATTGACATGGATTTTTTTTAAAGCTGCAATTCACAGAACTAACTAAATTAACTTAAAATATAAATTGAGGGCAGCTAACTTCAATGTGATGTCAAAATGCAATGAGTGCTCAAAAGGTTAAACATTATACCTGAATATGATAAGTTATTATTCATCCTTGGTGATTTTTTAACTTGTTTTGTAAAAAATGTAACAAAATATATCAGAATAACAAATGCCAATGCAACAAGTAATGAATCTGGTACAATAATTAATTTTACCTTCAGCAATTACACTGTGGTTACTAATTTTTGAAGGCAATGGACAGCCAATAGGCCAGAATTCTACTGTGAACTGTTTATCCATCCCAGACATATTGCAATTATCACTCTTATGCTGGCACGCAATGCACAATAAGCAGATGAGAGCTTTGTGTTCATTTTGTGTCTACATATCTATTAATGCTATGTATGGTTCTCTCATCTTAGCTACTATCTCCCTGTCCTCTAACGTTCCATCATCGCCCGTCTACTCAATGAACCGACCAATGGATCCAAAGTCCCCGCTGCACCATCTCCAACTTCCTTTACTCTCCAAAGTCCTTGATCATGTAATCACCTCCCAGAATATTCATGGCCTTGCCCCTCATTTTCTCTGTGATCGCCTCCAAACCTACCTTCTGAGAAATCTGCACTCTTCCAATCCTGGTCTTTGGAGCACCTCTGATTTTGATCACTCCACCATGTCTTTAGCTGCGAAGACCTTAAACTCTGAAATTCCCTTCCTAAGCCTCTCCTGTACTCAACCACAATCTGTATCTTCATGGCCTGGGATATCCCTCACTCTACCATTACTACTGAGCCAGGGAATCAACCCTGGTTCAATGAAGAGTGCAGGAGAACATGCCAGGAGCAGCACCCATCATGCGTAAAAATGAGGTGTCAATCTGCTGAAGCTACAACATGGGACTACCTGCATGCCTAATCGCATAAGCAAAAAGTGATGGACAGAGCTAAGTGATTCCGCAATGAACAGATCAGATATAAGATCTGCAGTCCTGCTACATCCAGCTGTGAATTATGGTGGACAATTAAACAAGTCACTGAAGGAGGAGGCTCCACAAATATCTCCAATCTCAATGATGATGCCCTGCACATCAGTGCAAATGATAAGGCTGAAGCACTCACAGCAATCTTTATCAAGCTGTGCAGAGTGATGATCCATTTCAGCCTCCTCTGGAGATCCCCAGAATCACAGATGCCAGTCTTCAGCTAATTTGATTCACTCCACTTGATATCAAAAATGGCTGAAGGCACGGATAATGCAAAGGCAATGGGGCATAACAATTTTCTGGCATTAGTACTGATGACTTGTGCTCCAGAACTTGCAGCACTGCTAGCCAAGCTGTTCCCGTACAACTACAACATTGGCATCTACCTGGCACTATACACAAAAAACAGAACAAATCCAATCTGACTGATTACCATCTCATCACTGTACTCTCGATCATCAATAAAGTGATGGAAGAGGTCATCAACAGTTGCACGTTGCACTTGCTTAGCAGTATCCTGCTCACAGACACTCAGTTTGGGTTCTACCAGGGTCACTTAGCTACTGACCGCATTACAACCTTGGTTCAAACACAGGTAAAAGAGCTGAATTTCAGAAGTGAGGGCAACTACCCTTGACATCAAGGTAGCATCTGACCGAGTATGACATCATAGATTCCTAGCAAAACTGGAGTCAATGGGAATTGGGTGAAAATTCTAGTTGGGCTCATACCTCACACAAAGGAAGATGATTGTAGTGGTTGGGGGCAATCATCTCAGTTCCAGTACAACGCTGCAGGAGTTCCTCAGGGTATTGTCCTAGGCCCAACCATCTTCAGCTGCTTGTCAATCACCTTTCTTCATAAGATCAGAAGTGGAAATGTTCGTTTATGGTTGCACTACATTCAGCACCATTCACAACTCCTCAGACACTGATGCAGTCCATGTCCAAATGCTGCAAGACCTGAACAGTATCCAGGCTTGGGCAAATAATTGGCAAGTAAGATTTGTGCCACACAAGTGCCTGGCATTGACAATCTTCAACAAGAGAGAATTTAACCATTAACCCTTGACATTCAATGGCATTACCATCATTGAATCCTCCACTATCAACATGCTGGGTACAAGAGCAGGTCAGAGGCTTGGAATCCTGCAGTGAGTAACTCACCTCTTGATGTCCACCAACTGCAAGGCACAAGTCAGGAGTGTGATGGAATATATTACACTTGCCTGGATGAGTGCAACTCCAACAAAATTCAAAAAGCTCAACATCATCCATAAGACCATAAGGCATAGGAGCAGAATTAGGCCACTTGGCCCATCGAGTCTGCTCTGCCATTCAATCATGGTTGATATTTTTCTCATCCCCATTCTCCTGCCTTTTCCCCTGATAACCCCTGATCCCCTTATTAATCAAGAACCTATTTATCTCTGTCTTAAAGACACTCAATGACCTGATCTCCACAGCTTTCTGCAGCAAAGGGTTCCACAGATTCACACTCTCTGGCTGAAGAAATTCCTCCTCATCTGTTTTCAAGGATCGTCCCTCAAAAGGATCCCTTTAAAGGCTCATCCAGAACAAAGGAGCCTGCTTGATTGGTAGCGGTTCTACGTTCAATCCCTCCACCACTGACAAACAGTGGCAGTAGTGTGTACCATCTGCAAAATGCACTGCATGAACTCACCAAGGTTCCATAGACTACATCTTCCAAATCCACTACTGCCACCATCTAGAAGGACAAGAGCAGCAGCTGCCTGGGAACACCACCACCTGGAGGTTCCCCTCCAAAGCACTCACCATCATGACTTGGAAATATATCATCGTTCCTTCACTGTCGCTGGGTCAAAATCCTGGAACTCCCTTGCTAACAGCACTCTGGGTGTACCTACACCATGTGGACTACAGCGGTTCAAGAAGAAAGCTCACAACACCTTCACTTGGTTAATTTGGGATGGGCAACAAATGCTGGTCTATCCAGTGATGCAAACACCTGTAAAACGAATTTTAAAAATTAAAGATGCTATATAGAAACAAATTGTTGCTTTTGCGATGCAGGGACCCGTATTTGAGGAGTGCAATGGGTAGTTGGATGAGAGTGTACAGCATACCTCTTCCTGGCCTGCTAAATTTCAATGTTTGGAGAATACAAGTAAGACAGCTCATATGAAAAATATTTTATTCAAACATCACAAGTTCTCAATCAGCCTAATGATCAAAATGTGGTTTAAGTACCAAGCCAGAATTATCTTGCAGCTAATGTGAACTCAAACTGGGGAGATTCGTCCCCTGAAGAATGTTATTTATTTATTTATGGAACATGGGCATTGCAGGCTAGGCCAGCATTTATTGCACATCTCACCTTGCTAAATTATACTGGGCTCAGACATTATAGCAAGTTGTATCGTCAGTTTTACTTCAATTTAGAATGGATTTTTAAAAAGTTTATTTATCAGTGTCACAAGTAGGCGTACATTAACACTGCAATGAAGTTACTGTGAAAATTCCCCAGTTGCCACACTCTGGCACCTGTTCGGGTTAACTAAGGGGCAAATTAGCATGACCAATGCACCTAACCAGCACGTCTTTCAGACTGTGGGAGGAAACTGGAGCACCCGGAGAAAACCTACACAGACACAGGGAGAACGTGCAGACTCCGCACAGACAACAACCCAAGCCGGGATTCGAACCCAGGTCCTTGGCGCTGTGAGGCAGCAGTACTAACCACTGTGCCACCCATTATAACATTGCAAAGTGGTTTTGCTTCGAATGTAGTCTAAATTCAATGTCAGGCCCAGAGTTGACATTAGAACCAAATACAGTGAGAGCCACTGAAGGTGTGAAGAGTTTCAGACTCGAATCATTACTAAACATGCATCATGCAAATCAGGTGGTTCAAGTCAAACTGATTCTGTAGTGAAGCAAAATGAAATTCACTACTTCGGCTTGAAACTTTAACCACCAGATTTACATGATGCAAGTTTAGTCCCGATTGAATGACTGAAGCTGTTTATTCCTGTCCTTATGTTCCTCATGATGTGGAGATGCCGGTGTTGGACTGGGGTAAACACAGTAAGAAGTTTAACAACACCAGGTTAAAGTCCAACAGGTTTATTTGGTAGCAAAAGCCACACAAGCTTTCGGAGCCTCAAGCCCCTTCTTCAGGTGAGACACAAACTCAATTTACATGAATAATGGTTGGAATGCGAATACTTACAGCTAATCAAGTCTTTAAGATACGAACAATGTGAGTGGAGAGAGCATCAACACAGGCTAAAGAGATGTGTATTATCTCCAGACAGGACAGCCAGTGAGACTCTGCAGGTCCAGGCAAGCTGTGGGGATTGCAAATAGTGTGACATGAACCCAATATCCCGGTTGAGGCCGTCCTCATGTGTGCGGAACTTGGCTATCAGTTTCTGCTCAGCGACTCTGCGCCGTCGTGTGTCGTGAAGGCCGCTTTGGAGAACGCTTACCCGAATATCAGAGTCCGAATGCCCGTGTTGGGGAGCACTTCAGCGGTCACGGGCATTCGGCCTCTGATATTCAGGTAAGCGTTCTCCAAGGCAGCCTTCACGACACACGACGGCGCAGAGTCGCTGAGCAGAAACTGATAGCCAAGTTCCGCACACATGAGGACGGCCTCAACCGGGATATTGGGTTCATGTCACACTATTTGTAATCCCCACAGCTTGCCTGAACCTGCAGAGTCTCACTGGCTGTCCTGTCTGGAGACAATACACATCTCTTTAGCCTGTCTTGATGCTCTCTCCACTCACAATGTTTGTATCTTAAAGATTTGATTAGCTGTAAGTATTCGCATTCCAACCATTATTCATGTAAATTGAGTTTGTGTCTTTATATGCCCTGTTTGTGAACAGAATTCCCACTCACTTGAAGAAGGGGCTTAAGGCTCCAAAAGCTTGTGTGGCTTTTGCTACCAAATAAACCTGTTGGACTTTAACCTGGTGTTGTTAAACTTCTTACTTATGTTCCTCATGCAGTGTAAAGCCAAAATCACATTTTGCCAACATTAAATGTGTATCATAAATGAACCTAGCAAACCTGTAGTGGAAAATCGTTTCATTTGACAAGACATTTTAAATAGAAAATCTGCCATTTTACAAAGTATAAATATTCAAATCTGTATTATCACCCTCTAAAATAACATGGAGAAATGATAAAGAAGAACTTGTCATATTACAAGAAGTTAGTTTATAGACTTTTCTTCAGTGTTTGGAATTATACTATAATTAGGAGCTGATACAAAATATTATGCTTGGAATGCCTACAACTGGGATATGTCAGGGTTAAGCATCCTCTGCAATAAATGAAGTGGACAAGAGCCAAAGTGACCTGCCTCACTGTTGCAACAGCAGCTTTATCAGCTCAGCATGACTGCACAAACCTTTCATATCTAAATCCAAAACAAATGGCTTAAGGATAAGGCTACCATCACAGCATCCGTCCACAAATTATTTCGAGAAATGTAAGTTCACCTCTGGATGTGTGATGATGTAGACACTTACAAGCATTACAGTGCAGTTTTAGTAATAAATCCATGTAATCTTGTAGCTATTGAACCAAAACTCATTCCTATTTTAGCTCCAGCAGTGAACAAAACATTAAAATCAAATTAACTTAACAAAGTGATTTTTAAAAAATTTGGAGACAGTGGTTGGCAAAATTTCAGATGCACTCCTCCCAGTGTTTCCTTTATTTGTTTATACCCATGACTGCAGTTAAAACATTTTACAATACGCCAGTGTCAAATGACCTCTGTTTTTATAGGTAAGTATCCAATTAAAAATATAATAATTTCACAAAGCACCTTATTGAAAACCTTTGTAACATGAAGTTCATCAAAAATCCTATTTCAATAGATCTACCAATATATTTTTAAAACCTCACCTCCTGTTTACCACTCTTTAATCACCTCAGCATACATAGAGTGCTTCATATTGTGTTGTAACTGACCCCAAGTGGCTGAACTAGATTCCGCTCATTAGCATCTTGTGGACAGGAACCAAATTGGATGGCCATCTGAAATTTTGTGCCCAGCCATTAGCAGGTGAGAATTAAAACCTGCTGCTTATATGGGATCTGGCCTTGGAAATGGTGTCAGCACCTGATGGGTTCATGATAGCATGAAAATGGCTGGCAACAGTTGGAGAAGCAGCAGGGATTTCAGAATTTAAAAATAATCTGTTGAAGTTGTGCTTCTTTTTCCACAATATGACTATTGGGTTCTGGAAACAGTGGGCCATGGAGCTCAGCAGAAGGTGTGAGAGGCTGTGAGTACAGAGTGGCGTTGGGAGAATCTGGCTTTGATGCTGTGAAAAGTTCAATGATACCAGGGAGCAAAAAGGTCTCCATTGTTAACTCACATATCCTGGACTGCAACTATTGCAGGCATGAAGTATTCCCTGCTGTACATACAATCCTTCACAATATTTCTAGATTCACTTGAGGCTGCACTATCCATTACCCAACACCTTCCTTGCCTAGCACCTGCTCCTTCAGCAATTCCTTGTGGAAGATAAGTTTCTGACAATTCCTTTATTTTTAATTCTTCTTCAATGTCAGTGACACTTGCGAAGCCATAAACATTACCAGTCCCTCGTTGCCCTTAGGATCTGGTGCTGATACTTCTTCTAATTATTATTTTGAGGTATCTGAAAGATTTTATGTAAAACACCAACATGACGCTTCTTCCCAATGTATACAGTAGCACACTTAAGATAGCGCACTTCAGGTAGTGCACTTGTATACAGGTAGCAGACTTCAAAGAACAAAGAACAAAGAAAAGTGCAACACAGGAATAGGCCCTTCGGCCCTCCAAGCCCATGCCAATCATGATGCCCTAACTAAACTAAAAAAACTTTCTGCTCTTATTCAGACCATATCCCTCTATTCCCTCCATATTCATGTACCCATCTAGATGCCTCTTAAATGTTGCTTATGTGCCTGCTTCCACCACCTCCTCTGGCAGCACTTTCCAAGCACTCACCAAACTTTCCCTCCACATCTCCCTTAAACTTTTCCCTTCTCACCTTGAATCTGTGTCCCTTTGTAATGGACACTTCCACCCTTGGAAAGAGCCTCTGATTATCAACCCTGTCTATGCCTCTCATAATTTTGTAGACCTCTATCAGGTTCCCCTCAGCTTCTGTCTTTCCAGTAAAAACAATCCTAGTTCATTCAACCTCGCTTCATAGACAATGCCATCGAGACCAGGCAACATTCTGCTGAATCTTCTTTACACTCTCTCTAAAGCTTCCACGTCTTCCTGGTAGTGTGCAATCAGAACTGCATGCAATACTCAAAATGCGGCCTAACCAAGGTTTTATATAGCTGCAACAGGATTTGCCAATTCTTGTATTCAATACACCGGCCAATGAAGGCAAGCATGCTTTATGCCTTCTTAATTACCTTGGCCATCTATGCAGCCACCTTTAGGGAACTGTGGACCTGCACATCCAGATCCCTCTGTATGTTAATGTTCCTAGGGGTTCTGCCATTTACCGTATAATTCACACCTAAATTTGATCCTCCAAAATGCATCACCTTGCATTTGTCCGAATTAAACTCCACCTGCCATTTCTGAGCTCAAGACTCCAATTTATCTATATCCTGTTGTATCCTCTGACAATACCAGTGCTATCAGCAATTCCACCAATCTTCATGTCATCGGCAAACTAATCAGACCACACACATTTTCCTCCAGATCATTTCTAACAACAGAGGTCCCAGCACTGATCCCTGCGGAACACCACTAGCTACAGATCTTCATTCTGAAAAATATCCTTCCACCACTACTCTCTGTCTTCTATGACAAAGCCAGTTCTGTATCCATCTAGCCAGCCCACCACGAATCCCATGTGATTTTAGTTTTTGTACCGTCTGCCCTGTGGGACCTTGTCAAGCGCCTTCCTAAAGTCCACATAAACTACATCCACTGCCCTTTCCTCATCAATTATTTTTGTCACTCCTTCAAAAAACTCTATCAAGTTGGTGAGACATGACCTTCCCCTTACAAAACCATGCTGCTTGTCACTAACTAGTCCATTTTCTTCCAAATGTGCATATATTCTGTATCTCTCCAAAAGCTGCCCCACCATAGACAGCAGGCTCATCAACCTATAATTTCCTGGATTATCCCTACTTCCTTTCTTAAACAAGGGAACAACATTGGCTATTCTCCAGTCCTCTGGAACCTTGTCTGTAGTCAAAGAGGACGTGAAGATATGTGTTAAGGCCCCAGCTATTTCTTCCCTTGCCTCCTGCAGTAACCTGGGATAGATCCAATCCGGCCCCGGAGACTTCTTTACCTTAATGCAATTTAGAACACCCAACACTTCCTCTTTCAATATATTTCCATTCTAAAGAATATTCACATACCCATAGCTGACCTCAACATCTATCATGTCATTCTCCTTGGTGAATACCGATTCAAAGTACTCATTAAGTGCTTTGGGCGGTGGTGGACTACAGTTGCACCTTTGTCCTGTCTGGACCACCGTTGTTGTGTTTGTCATGCCTGGACACATCCCCTGCCGGCTCCTCCCCTTGTCACCTAGTATAAAGGTGGCTGTTTCCTCCCCCTTGTTCAGTTCGGGTCTGTTATCTGTTAGGATATGCTCCTAGTTCTGTAATGAATAAAAGCCTACAATTGTATTGGCACACAAGTAGTCTTTTGCCTAATTGATAGCGCTTCAGGCGGCACGGTAGCACAGTGGTTAGCACTGCTGCTTCACAGCTCCAGGGACCTGGGTTCGATTCTCGGCTTGGATCACTGTCTGTGTGGAGTTTGCACGTTCTCCTCGTGTCTGCGTGGGTTTCCTCCGGGTGCTCCGATTTCCTCCCACAGTCCAAAGATGTGTGGGTTAGGTTGATTGGCCATGCTAAAATTGCCCCTTAGTGTCCTGAGATGCGTAGGTTAGAGGGATTAGCGGGTAAATGTGTAGGGATATGGGGGTAGGGCCTGGGTGGGGTTGTGGTCGATGCAGACCCAATGGGCCCAATGGCCTCTTTCTGCACTGTAGGGTTTCTATGATTCTATGATTAAGGATCTCACCCACTTCCTCTTGGCTCCATGCATAACTTCCCTCCATTGTCCTTGAGTAGGTCTACTCTTTCTCTTGCTACCCTCTTGCTCCTAATATATGCATAAAAAGCCTTGGGATGCTCCTTGACCCTGTTTGTTAAAGACACTCCAGATAGCACACATCAGATAGCGCACTTCACGTAGCACACTTCAGGTAGCACACGTCAGGTAGCGCACTTCAGATAGTGCACTTCAGGTAGCACACTTGTATACATGTAGCATACTTCAGGTCGCACACTTGTATACAGATAGCTCACTTCAGATAGTGCACTTGCAAACAAATAGCACACTTTGGATAACACACTTCAAATAACACACTTGTGGTGAACCATAGATGGTTACCACTATGGGTACTTGTATATATGTTACTCTCGTTGCTGTTGGGGTTAGGGTTGTTGGGTGTTCCACCTGTTATTACTGTTTATGTGGTACACTCCGTTCGGCTCCGCCCAGGACTCCGCCTTCTTACAGGAGTATAAAGGTCACTGCTACTTCCTAGTAGTCTTTAGTCTGGGATAATATTGTTGAGTAGTGTGCTCCTATTTGTAGTGAATAAAATTGATGCGCCCATGAATCGCACGCGGTCGAGGATGTTGAAAATGGCGGCACCCGCAGGTCGCACGTGACTGGCGTCGCCGCCATTTCCTATGACGACGACGTCAGCCACGTGCGACCTGCGGGTGCCGCCATTTTCAACATCCTCGACCGCGTGCGATTCATGGGCGCATCAACACTTCAGGCAGTGCACTTCAGGTAGCACACATCGAGTAGCATACTTGGATATACAACATACTCAAGTACCTCAACCATCTCGTTTTAAAATGCCTCCATTGTTCAATCACAGTTTGGTCTATCAAAATGTGATTCCAGTCCACCTGGGCCAGATCCCTTTTCAAATCATTGGAATTAGTCCTCCCCCAGTCAAATATTTGTACTCAAACCGGCTTCAAATTGGTTCCCATGGGTCAAGTCGCATTGTGAGAACATTTGTCGAATAATGGACAATAGAAATCACTGAAGGAAAAGAATGCAATTAGCAAAGATCACTGAAATGATAGAGGAAGAAGCATGATATCAGGAGAGTAACAGAGAGTAACATAGAGAGGAGAGCTTGGAACATCCCACCCCTCATGTTATAAACACCACCAGTAACATAATCTCCTAGGAGAGGAAAAACAGAAACATTGAGGAAAACTCGAGAAATTCATCTCCAACCTTTGTAGGCAATCAAGGATTCTCCAAGAGACTTCTGAGTAATGCCATAATCCAGTTTAATGCCTTCTTAACCATCTTCAGCTGAGATCGCTTCCACTCACAGGAATCTATCCAGCTGTTTTATTTTCAGAATATTTTCAGTGATGTTCTGTCAACTTGTTTCAGATGTCGAACTCTGCAAGTAGGAGAATTTCTTGCTATTAAATCTAATTATGTTTTTATAACTTGTGCTTAGTCTTGTAGTTTTCTTATTCACATCGAACTTAATCCTTTCATAATATGAAAGCTCCCAATCATATCCCCTCAAAGCTGATGCTTTTCCAAAGTAAAATGTTCCAGATTTCTAAGTCTGCTCTTATAAAGAAAGTCTTCTCCTTCTTGGGCAGTTTCTCAGGGTTGAGGGTGACTTGCTTCCATGTTAAAAACGAGTCCTCAGGTGATTGAGGAATCCAATGTGCAAGCTACAGTCTCTGTCACAGTTGGGGAAGAGGGTGGTTGGAGAAGTGGGAGGGTGGGATGCCTGGGTTGCCACGCATTTCTTTCACTGTCAACATTGGCTGCTGCTTGGTCTTGCTGATGAGACTCAAAATGTTCAGCTCCTTCACAGATGCTTTTCCCCCTCTTTGGGTGGTCTTGCATAGAAGAAAGGCATAGATAGGGTGAACGGTGGGAAGCTTTTTCCCAGGTTGGTGACGTTCACGAGGGGTCATAGGTTCAAGGTGAGGGGGGGGAGGTTTAACACTGATATCAGAAGGACGTATTTTACACAGAGGGTGGTGGGGGCCTGGAATGCGCTGCCGGGCAAGGTGGTGGAGGCGGACACACTGGGAACGTTTAAGACTTATCTAGATAGCCACATGAACGGAGTGGGAATGGAGGGATACAAAAGAATGGTCTAGTTTGGACCAGGGAGCGGCGCGGGCTTGGAGGGCCGAAGGGCCTGTTCCTGTGCTGTATTGTTCTTTGTTCTTTTGTTCTTTGTTCTTGGACCAAGAATTCCCAGGTGTCAGTGGGATGTTGCACTTTTTCAAGGAGGCTTCAATAATGTCCTTGAACTGTTTCCTCTGCCTCCTGGAACTCACCTGCCATGTCGAAAATCTGAGTGGAGCACTTGTTTCAGGAGTCTTGTGTCAGGCATGCAGATGATGTGGCCCACCCAAAGGAGCTAATCGAGTGTGGTCAATGCTTAGATGTTGGGGATGTTAGCCTGATCAAGAACATTGCTATTGGTGTGCTTATCCTGCGCAGGCACCTTTTTTCAATTTTTAAACGGCAGCCTATTTAAATAACTTGGTTGCTTGACAGTTCAATAGGTCTTATTCACTCCTTATGAGTATTTCTGTCTACTCTAAAAATTGGTAATTTGCACCCTGAGGGAAAATGCCTTTGCTCCAGTGAAAATGGGGTCAGTTTAAACTATTCAGATGGCCCTGTTGAATTTGGGTTTCCCTCATGTGTGAGGCATGTCCTGCCACTGTTCCCAACTAGCAAAAATAGGATGTCAGAAAAGGGGTCCTCCAGATCCAGTTTCCTAGCATCATTTTGGAAATGCCATAGAGATTCCTTGGCACCATGAAAATCTAGGCCAATCTAGATGTAGAACATTAAACCCTGAGAGATGAATAACTGGAGTGATACTTAGTTATCATAAAGTTAGTTATTATTAGATTTTTCTATCCCGCCCTCGGACCAAAACATCCCACCCGAGGTCAACGGACCTGTCAATGTTCTGCTAAATTGTCCGTGCTACACCTGACAATTACTTTAGTGGGCAGGATCGAAAAATTTATTCCATAATTCATTACAAGAATGTGGAATGCAATTAGTTAACATACATTGGACCTGAAACTCCAGAGCCAGAGGAGGGCATAAAGATTGAATAACATCTCCAGAAAATCAGAATTTGAAGTGGGTAGGAGGTCTCTGCCCTATTTACAGAATGTCGAACATTCTAGCACTTTTAAGGACAGGCTGGATAAGTGATGTCCCATGAAGAAACTGGATATAGATTGTGTACTCTCAAAGATTGGTGAATTGCTGAAGTACTCTCCTTGATTAATACACAATACAGATGCATCGCACAGGTAATGGTGCGATTGCTATGCCCTCCATGGTAACAAGGTTTTAAATGTTGTTGCAGATGCAACCATCCAGGTGAGTGTTAATTATTCTTTCACACTTGTAACAAGCCTTTTGGATGGCAGAGAGGATTTGGAAGATTAGGAATTGAAACAATTGTTGAAAGAACCCAGTTTCTGTTCTGTTCTTGTCAAATTATTGATATGACTGATCCACTTAAGTTCCAATTGATGGTGATCTCCAGGATGCTAATGATTTTGTTGTTGCAGGTTATCTGATTTGAAGGGCCTTTTCCTGCTGTATGCTTGTATGGTTCAGAGTTTGTCACTCAGCACGTTTCAGCTACACAAGTTTGACCAGCAAGAAGGATAAGAGCAGAAAGATCATAGAAAGGCAAATACCTTTCAGATTTCCTCCAAGTGATACACCATTCTGACTTAGACATATACTGCAGCTCCTTCATCATCACTGATGAAAATCCTGGAATTATGGACGAACACTATTATGTGAGGACCGCCAAGGAGAACATTATGCCAAGGTGAAGACTCATCCATCACCTTCTCAGTGTAATTTAAAATATTGCTTTTGCTGCATTGGTTAAAACCAGAGAAGGAATACTCAAAAGATAAAGCCACCAGAGCTGTGAGCATTTAAACTTGAGGCTCAGTCCACAAAGCTACCAGAAATTTCTGTCAGATGTGCCAATGTGCTGTCCATATTTACATTGAACACTGCGATCCTTTTTGTAATTAGGACACTTCTGTTTGCACAGATAGTGATTCCAGTGAGATCACTGAGAAAGCAATCAATTTATTTTTTTTCTTATTCCTTCATGGGATGTGGACGTCGCTGGCTGCGCCAGCATTTATTGTCCATCCCTGAGGGCATTTAAGAATCAGCCACATTGTTGTGGGTCTGGAGTCACATGTAGGCCAGACCAGGTATCATAGAATCATAGAAACCCTACAGTGCAGAAAGAGGCCATTGGGCCCATCGAGTATGAACCGACCACAATCCCACCCAGTCCCTACCCCCATATCCCTACATATTTACCCGCTAATCCCTCTAACCTACGCATCTTAGGACACTAAAGGGCAATTTTAGCTTGGCCAATCGACCTAACCCGCACATCTTTGGACTGTGGGAGGAAACCAGAGCACCCGGAGGAAACCCATGCAGACACGAGGAAAATGTGCAAACTCCACACAGACAGTGACCCAAGCCGGGAATCGAACGCAGGTCCCTGGAGCTGTGAAGCAGCAGTGCTAACCACTGTGCTACTGTACCGCCCTGTATGGATGACAGATTTCCTTCCCTCAAGGACATTTGTGAACCAGATGTGTTTTTTTTACGACAATCGACAATGGTTTCATGGTCACCATTAGACCTTTAATTCCAGATTTTTATTGAATTCAAATTCCACCAACTGCCATGGTGGAATTCGAACCTGGGTTGCCAGAGAATTACCCTGACTCTCTGGATAACTAGTCCAAAGACAATCCCACTATACCTCTGCCCAAGAGTTGCAAAGTTTAAAGGGTTATTAATTGAACTTATATTGAACAGTTGGCAGCCCAAATGTGAACCCCATTTTTAATGTAAATTACACAGACTGCGCATTACCTGAACATTCAGTTGATGTGTGGATTCCTTGCACATTAATGTTGTCAAAGCTTTAATAATTCAACAGTTAAATGATCCTGCTCTATTTCAACTAAAAGGATAAATGTTTGGCATAAGTAGAGGCTCCATTAATAGGCCCACTGAATTCGTAGTATAAGGCCAAGACTCAGCAGTTCTGAAATTTGATATGGCCAGGAAAGAAGTGCAAAGTGGAGGGTGAGGGTATGCAGTTGAGAGAAAATTTATAAATCGAAAGAGACTCAAGCTCATAGAGCAGTACAGCAATTATGGTAAAGATAATCGGTGTGATAGGAAGGGACAAAGTTTAACAGTAACACTGAATCAGTGAATAAGGTCAAATCAGGAACAAATAGTAACAGTTAAAATTAAAGATGCTACATCTGAATCCATGAAACATTCATAACCAAATAAATGAATTAATGGGACAAATAGAAATAGAAATATGGGGCTGAGTTTTTGTTTCCCAATGCTGATAAAATCTACAAGGGAGGAGGAAATGGGAAGTGTGGGGCTACATTTTAAAATATTTTGTCTGATTCCTGCCTCCTGCCATTTCCATCGGGTTGATCATCTTGGCAGGTCACAACCTGATACTCACTTTAAGTGACGTTGGGTTTGCGATTTAAATGCCTGCTCCAAATCAAGTTTCCCTTTGGTATTTTTGTGGATGCGGGTGGGTTCTTGAAGGTTGTGTGAACTTGGCGGAAGCCGGATTTGTGGAATTTCGACAGATTAAAAGTTCTTGCCAATTTCAATTGTGATAGTGTAAGAGTTTGTGATGATTTAAATATATTTTCAATGCAGTGGTTTAGTATTCACATTGATTTAATGTCCTGCTATCTGCTGTGTCTTGGAAGTATTGTTGCAGTATCCACGAGATACAGTATCAATGAGCCATATAGTAACACTGGCAAGTCTTTGAAATGAAAACTCAAAAAAAAAAATCAGGCATTCAATATTCTTTGAACAGGATCATAATTTTGTCCATGGCCGGAATTCTCAAACCTTACCCGCATCTGGGATTTTGCATTTCTGCTGCAGTGAATAGAGATTTGGCTGAGTGCCAAATCCTCCATTCTCGCTGGCAGTGGTTTCGGGGCACATGAGACTGAGGAATTTTGGCCCACATAAACAAATGAGTATTGAAAAACCACTCCACACAAAGATCAACTTATTACAAAGAAAGCTGTTACTCAAACAAAGCCAGTAAAATTCCCATTGAAAGAACCTTTAATCTTGTCCAAATAAAAACACAGGCATTGAAAAAAACACTTCACACAAAGACCAAGTTATTACAAGATAATAAGGCTGTCAATCAAACAAAGCTAATGCAGTGTAATAGGTTAATAGAATAATTGTGGTAATGAATGGTGTAGACCATGAGGTAACAGAGACATCAGCAATCATGTGATAGAGACTCCGTACAGAAGGAAGAGCAGGTAGCATTCAGGAGAGGTGTGTCTACTTTGTAGCTCATTGTGAAGAAAATGCAATTGTTTATATAAACCAATTTGAAGTAACTACTCACAAAAGGCTACAGGCTCTCCAGAGAAGATAAGTCACACCATCAGGATATGAAACATGACAGCAACCAAAGGGAGGGGAGTCTAATACTAGAGGGCATAGGTTTAAGGTGTGAGGGGAGAGATACAAAAGTGTCCAGAGGGCCAATCTTTTCACATAGAGGGTGGTGAGTGTCTGGAACAAGCTGCCAGAGGTAGTAGTAGAGGTGGGTACAATTTTGTCTTTTAAAAAGCCTTTAGACAGTTATATGGGTAAGATGGGTATAGAGGGATATGGGCCAAATGCGGGCGATTGGGATTAGCTTATGGGGTTTAAAAAAAAGGCGGCATGAACAAGTTGACTCTATGACAGTCGTGAAACCAGTTTACGCAAATGTTGATGTTCTGCAAATGTGGATTTCCAGATCAAATTCTCTTCTATAACGGCCCACAATTTACCAATGGCCAAAAGCAATGGGGTCAGCCCTGTCACCAGTACTACTCTCGATCCACAAGCTAACGAAGAGGATAAAAGAATGGTGAGGACCATCAAGAACTTAATGGCAAAGAATTCGAACTGACATTCAGACCTACTGCGCTACTGAGCTACACCTCTGTAATAACTCCACGGAGACGAAAGTTCCATCACTTTATTTACACCATACATCTGTACACAGCCAGCTCTCCAGTTGCTCCCTGCTGAATGCGGGCTGGGAGTCTGAAACACCTGTTTTAAATAGGGAGCATGAGGCTCCCTGATTTAACCATCAATTAAGACTCATCAGTTATGTCTTCACAAAAGTTTATCTATTAGTCACAAGTAAGACTTACATTAAGGCTGCAATGAAGTTACTGTGAAATTCCCTAGTCGCCACACTCCGGTGCCTAGTCTGTTCAATGCACCAAACCAATACATCTTTTAGTTTGTGGGGGGAAACTGGAGCACCAGGAGGAACGCAGACACGGGGAGAACGTTCGAACTTCACCAATAGTGACCCAAACCAGGAATCGAACCCAGGTCTGTGGCGCTGTGAGGCAGCAATGCTAGCCACTGTGCCACCATGCCACCCACTTTTTCTCTTTTTAGGCTGTCAATCAAACAAAGCTAATGCAGTGTAATAGGTTAATAGAATAATTATGGTAATGAATGATGTAGACCATGAGGTAACAGAGACATCAGCAATCATGTGATAGAGACTCCGTACAGAAGGAAGAGCAGGTAGCATTCAGGAGAGGTGTGTCTACTTTGTAGCTCATTGTGAAGAAAATGCAATTGTTTATATAAACCAATTTGAAGTAATGACTCACAAAAGGCTACAGACTCTCCAGAGAAGATAAGTCACACCATCAGGATATGAAACATGACAGCAACCAAAGGTAGGGGAGTCTAAAACTAGAGGGCATAGGTTTAAGGTGAGAGGGGAGAGATACAAAAGTGTCCAGAGGGGCAATTTTTTCACATAGAGGGTGGTTGAGTGTCTGAAACAAGCTGCCAGAGGTAGTAGTAGAGGTGGGTACAATTTTGTCTTTTAAAGAGCATTTAGACAGTTAGATGGGTAAGATGGGTATAGAGGGATATGCACTGGTGACATGACCAGGTTCATGCACAGAAAGGGCGTGAACTGGATTTGCATGATTTTAAATACATCTTAATATTATTAAACGGCTTTACACTGTCGCGTCTGGCCACATTGAATCCTCTTCCACTGGCAGCGTGATATCACACTGGTGTAAATCATTACTTATTTTTGAAAATGAAAACCAATCATGATGGCCATGCTGAGGGCGGGTGTGCCCAGAGGCCTCAGGTGTTGAGGTCGAAGGCTGGGCAATGCCCCTGTAGTTCTAAGGGGTATTGCCAGGAGCATTGACAGAAAGCATTGATAGGGGGCATTGCCGGGGATAATGGCAGGGGGCTGTGCTTGGGGCAGTGCCAGTATGCACATGAATGGAGCACTGCCAAGTAGTTCATTAAAGCATAGAATCCCTACAGCGCAGAAGGAGACTATTCAGCCCATCAGATATGCACATACTCCAAAAGGGCATCTTACCCAAGCCATATCCCGGTATTTACCCCACTAATCCCCCCAACCTATACATCTTGGGACACTAAGGGACAATTTAGCATGGCCAATCCACCTAATCTGCACATCCTTGGAGTGTGGGAGGAAACCGGAGCACCCGGAGGAAACCCACGCATACACGGGGAGAATGTGCAGTCACCCGAGGCCAGAATTGAACCCGGGTCCCTGATGTTGTGAGGCAGCTAACCACTGGGTGCCAAGTTGTGTGCCAAGGGCAGTGCCAGGAGGCATATGAGGGGGTGGCATATGAATGAGAGGGACACTGTCGGGGCGGGCTCTGCAGAGTGGGCAACCCTCCTCGAATGGTGGGTTCCTCTAGTGGCGGGAGGGAGGGGAGGGCTCCGATGACAGCAAGGGAGGAGGGGAGAGCCCCAATGACAGTAAATGGGGGAGGGGGGAGAGTATGGTGGACAATGGCTGTGAAGGAGGAGAGTGCCCCCTAATGCTTCTGTGCTGAGGCGGGTCACCCCAATGCTTGTGGGGGGGTGTTCTCTGTGGGGAGGTTGAGGGAACTTATTTTAAATGCAATTCAGGACATCCTTTAAAGATGGTGTCCTGCTTTCAGTGGAGTCAGCCTTGCCGGCTCTATCAAGCCCTGCCTCACTTTGCCAAAGACACGGCATTAACCATACCCCCAAATTTTTCTGTGCACTAAATGTCGGAAAATCTGGTCTGAAAAGTTGGCTGTGTTTCTGGAGAGAAATATGTCGCTTTTCAGTCAGACCCTGACATGCAGCCATTTTTTAATGAAAATTTGCACAACATCATAATTTAAAAAGTCCTACATTCACAGGAATGAAAAAAAAATTTGATGACCTGTCCAAACATAGGCTGCAACAGGAATGGAGACTGTTGTTGCAATGCCTGGGGCTCCATTTGTGCAGCTTCTTACATGCAGCCAATGTCTGTACAGACAATGAACAGCAGCTCCGTTAACCTGCATACAGCTCCCTAATAAAAGTGGGCAAATACTTTTCAGAGGGGAAAACTGGCTGCACCTTGTGATATCAGCCCGTGCTGCTGGGCCCCTTACTGAGCAGCCAGCATTGTAGCTTGCATGTCATGGCAAATTGTCATGATTCAAAGCATTCAAAGCTGACATGAATAGACAGTTTAACATGAGGGACAATCAGGCACAAATGCCTAATTTGCACATAAAACTGGATGTACCTGGGGATTCCGACTTTTAAACTCAGGATCCCCATTACCTCATTGGCGATGGGGCGAAGCCTTTCGAGTGGGGAAATCCCACTGGTGTAAAAGCTGTTTTGGCTCTCCTGCTCAATTCTCTGCCCCCTCCACCATTCCCATCCCACATCACCCCCCTGCCCCTAAGACACTTCACAGGAGTTTTACGCAGACAAAACGTTACTCCAAGCCAAAGAAAGAAGCCATTATAATAGCAAAAGCTTGGAACAAGATTTTAAGGAATATCTTAAAGGAGGGGAGGGAGACGAGGAGGGAATGGCAATGTTTAGAAGCCACCATCAATGGTGTGAGGTAAATGATGATGCCCAAGAGACCTAATATAGAAGAATGCAAAGTTCTTGGAGGGTTGTAGGACATCACAGAGTGAGTGAAGGGAAATCCATTCATCCAGTTGAAGAAAATACTGGAAGTAAAATACAATAAATAAAGATACAAAAATCAAAAATAGGCCAGGATTCTCTGATCTTATCCGTGGCTGGGATTCTCCGGTCCTGCTGCAGTGAATGGAGATTTGGCTGAGTGCCAAATTCTCCGTTCTTGCTGGCAACGGTACCGGGGCATGCAAGACCAGAGAATTCCAGACATAATTGCATTTTAGTTTGAACATTAAAGATTATAAATAGCAAATTCTAACATTCTTAAGTCATAACATTAGAATACAAAAGCAGGGATGTAGTGCTAAGGCTCTATAAGGCTCTGGTGAGACCACATTTAGAATATGAGAGCCATTTTGGGCCCCGCATTTAAGGAAGGATGTGCTGGCCTTGGAGAGAGTCCAAAGGAGGTTCACGAGAATGGCCCTGGGAGTGAAAAGCTTGATGTACAAGGAGCATCTGAGGCCTCTGAGTACTCGATGCAGAATAGAAGAATGAGGGGAGATCTCAGTGAAACTTACAGAATAATGAAAAGCCTGGATAGAGTGGATGTGGGGAAGATGTTTCCATTCGTAGGAGAGACTAGGACCCGAGGGCACAGCCTCAGGGTAAATGAATGACCCTTTAGAACTGAGATGAGGAGGAATTTCTTCAGCCAGAGGGTGGTGAATCTATGGAATTCATTGCCACAGAAGGCTGTGGAGGCCAGGTCATTGAGTGCATTAAAGACAGAGATAGATAGGTTCTTGATTGGTAAAGGGATCAAGGGAGAATGGGGTTGAGAAACTTATCAGCCATAATTGAATGGCAGAGCAGACTCAACGGACCAAATGGCCTAATTCTGCTCCTATGTCTTATGGTCTTAAAAATTGAACACATCACCACACTCAATGGAATGATGGGGAAATGATAGGATAGCGCAGTAACCAAAATCCACCTATGTCCAAAGGTCTACATATGTCCACATATATCCAATATCCTTATACAGCAATAAAAAGTAACATTTTCACAAATCTCCTTGGTTTCCTAATCCTGCTCCAATTTAGCCTTGCAGCTACAAAAGAAATCTCCTGTACCTAGAACTTCTGAGAAGATAAATCAAAGTTGGATAACACCACTGAAATATTCTGCTTTCTCCCCACCCCAATTATAAGTTCATCACATTAGTTATCCCTTTAAAATGGAAGCATTTAAAAACTCTGGGGAGTTCTCTTCTGCATGCAGAAGGCCTGAGCTAAAGAACGCAACCAGAAAGGATTATTACATCAAGATCTATGTCTAATAATTAACGAAGAAGATTATTGTCTCTTTGGTAGAAACTAATTCCAAATGGGCTATATAAAAGCATGTGTCGGATTAATAGAAACATTGAACATTGAGACTTGTGAAGCAGGTTTCAATAATTCAATTTCCAGCAACGTCCTGGGATTAACCCAATCACTCCCAAATACCAATAGGGCACTCAAGCTAATTTAAGGAAATATAAGAAATAATCCGATTTAATTATTCTTATTCTGTTGGATCCCGACTTGCATGGAATTTTTATTTCTGAATAAGCGAATGGAGCAAAAGAATTAAACAACTGCAATCCTTTTCATGCAGTAGCTCTTACTACAGTCATAAAGTCAATAGAATCAAACAGTCCTGCACATAATGACAGTGGGAATTCCCTCACATTCTCACAAAGAATGGTTGCAAAATTCTACAAATCGTCAACTAAAACTGTCAGGCACAAGAGTTAACTTGCCACCTTTAAGCTATTGTGCTTTTCTCCAAAACAAACAGAAAAGTAAAGACTTCTACCGAAAGCATAAATTAATAGGACAGGTTTATTTTTAAAAATCTAATTTGAAAAAGGCTGCATGGAGTGTCAAAGCTAAGGGTTTCTCTAGGGTTCTGCTGGATTCCTACTGTAATTCTGGCAGGATCTTCTGGAAACTGGCAGTGGCTTAGTTTGACTGAGAGCCTGTCATTTCTGGGATGTTTTATCCCTGTTAAAATAACACCCAAAGAATGCTACAATTCTACCTATTATATGCAATAACTGTTGATATAATTAATTTTAAATGGCCTGTGACATTGCCTGGTCAGATCATAATTATAAAAAATATTTTGACAGAGTAAATGGCAACAGCCATTTCAGAAAATGCCTCCCAAAGTCATGTAAGCAGTTTTTTGCTGATCGGATGTACAGGCAGCCTTCCCCCTCCATTTTGCAGCTGCCCTATTCAGGATGACAGCTCACCTCTGAGAGCTGCTGGCCCAATCAAACAGTTAAGAGGTCAGGAACCTCAGCAGCGCCACCAGGAAAGGGCTGCTGCATCAGCAGGTGAGGAGAAAACAATTTGAAAATTGGATAAGCTGATTGCTGAAGGAGAAACCCCTCCAGGGAAATCACTGGGGCCATGAGCTCTGTTTTCCCTGCTTGTGGTCTTCTGTATGTTTCACAAATCCATCCATGCTGGGCTGCTGCTGGGATGCTGCTTTCATTAAGCTGATGGCCTCCCCACATGGTGGGGTTGGTGTAATGGTGTGGGGTTGGGGGATTGTGATTGGGCACGTCAATCCAATGTTGGCAAAGTGTCAACAACCTGGTAAAATGACTTTTAATGAGGCCTAACCTACTTACATTGGCTGACTACCTCCCTTGGGTGAGCAGCCTACTCGATTCCAATGCCCTTGTGGGTAAAATACCCCAACAACGGGCAATGGTGAGGGACCCTAACCTCTAAGGCTCACCATGATTTTACTGGCCCACCACAGCTCCCTTCCTTTGTAAAATTCTGCCCTTCATATTAAAATTTTGCATTTATATTTGTGTCATTCAATGAAGAAAACTATTGACTTCGATATGTTGGGGTGAATTTTACACTTGTGAATGGGGACTGAGAGTCTGACCCAGAAATGCATTGTTCACCAACTCCCACCAACTCCCCCCTGCTTTTTAAAGACACAAAATAAAGCAGCTTGCAACCAATTCACGGCTGTCCAGCGAGAAACTGGACAACCGTAAGGGAAGAGCGGGCAGCGTGCCCAACTGGGTCTCCAGGCCAGGACGTCTGGGGGCTGTTAGGTCATTAATTGACTCAGGATGAGGTTTGTGTCCCCGTCTGGGAGGAGGTCCCACCGCAGAGTGTCCCATTCATCCATCAACACTGTGTTTGCTGAAATACATTGGCTCTTAATTAAGTAAAGCCTGGATTTTAAAACTCTCATCCTTATTTTCTAGTTCCTCCATAGCCTCACAACTGTCTTTCTCAGTAATATTTGGCAGCCTTTTATGCTCATTTAATTCTGACCATTTGAGTATCCCCAATTTTAATTCACTCCATCATTGGCAGCCATATCTTTAGCTGCCAAAGTCCTAGGGCATGATTTTCTGTGGCCCCTCTGGTGTGGTTTGCGGCAGCGGAATGGTCCACCATTGGCTGGTATCAGGAACTTCCAGTCCCACCTTTGTCAATGGGTTTTCCCATTGTTCGCTGGGGAACCTGTGTGGAGGGGTTGTTGTCAGCCAGACCAGAAGATACCACTGGCAGGAACAGCCAGATATTTTCTGCTCTTAGATCTAGAAATCCCTCCCTGCTGTAATCTACCTATCTTCCCTGCTTAAAAACTACCCCTTTGACCAAGCTTTTGGTCAACTGCTCGAATGTTTCCTGTGTGGTGCAATGACACATTTTGTTTGCTAATGCTCCCGCAAAGCATCTTGGGGTGTTGTAACAAACTAAAACATTGCAAGTTCTTGTTGTTATTGTTACTAATCATATCCAAGTGTTCCACCTTTATCTGATCTTTCCTCTTCTTCTTTCCTGAAGGTGTTCACTGCTAGATAGAATATTGTTCTTTGGTATTTGTCACCTTTCAGTAGCTTGTTCAAGTAAGGCCATTCTTCATTAGTGAATGAACTTAGACAGCGAATACCAGTAGACTAAGCATCACTACAAAATATCCCAATCATCCTTGATGTAGTGATCCATAGTTTCACACAGAGATCACTGAGTTTCAAATGGCAGCTAAAAACTTCCCCTCCGTAACCCAGGGCACTGAGACCAATTTTAGCATGCCAGGGCCATCCCAGCTGAAATCAATTAACTCGTCACAGCCCATGAATTGAATTTTGAATCTTCTGGCTGTAAGGCTAACTTGCCTTCAGCAACTGAGCCACCAGGGAGGCTTCAGTAACCGTTACAATATTGCTCACCAACAATTCCGTTTTGCTTTTTTAATTAATAAACCTCACTTTGTGAAACATTCTATATACTCGTTGCTCTGCACAATGTGTGTATCCCCTTTCACGGTCAACCCAGCTTAGCCACCTAAACTTAAATAAGAATGATTGATTGTGCAGTAAATGCCTCAGCTTTTATCATGCTTACAAGACAATAATGCTGGATACAATAGACCAGTGATTCATAATTGTATTTTGACAGTCAGATGAGTGATATATAGTTTACATAAAAGTTTATTAAAAGGCTACAACCATTTTGTGTAACGAAAATATTAAATTTCCACCTTTCACTAAGTTCCTGAAATGTAATACGATATTCAGTCCAAAAATCGCAACATCAGTTTTCTAAACATTTCAAGACAATCGCTGCTACATAATCTAAACACAAATTGAAAGTAAAAAGGAACATACCACAGACTTGCATTGAACCCTTTGTAACAGCTATAATACGTGGACTATGCAAAATTATCTGTAATTGTAAGAGTATGATTACAAACAAAGTTCTGCACTAAGTAGTATGATGTAGGAGCATTGGAGGTAGACATTGGTATGTGTTCTGTTTTTTTGTACATAAAGTAGGTGCAAAGCATTTATATATAACAATGGGTTGGAACGTGCCCGATGTGTTGGTCCCACTGCTGTATCTGTCAGAGCTGTCTCTTAAGAATTTCAGACCTGCCATACTTATGTTCTTTAGCTAACTCCAATTAGAGGAGTGTGTAATCTTAATTTTTTAAAATTACATTTTTTGTACAGACATGAGGAGCAGTATTTGTTTGTCCCAATGTGCCAAGAGCAAAATGAAGAGAAAGAAAGAAATATTAGATTGAGAGAGAGAAAGAAAAGGAGATGGGAAGTTAAAAAAGATAAATAAATCACCAACAATAATTAAATCTGGAGGGATAAGACAACACATTTGTGGAAGTTAATTTTCAGTGCCAGAGAAGTTCCTTGGCTGTAATGAAGAGTTACCACACTGTTAAAGTTCTGCTTAGACTGAAATGGACTTTGTTGCGAGCTAGGTCCATACCAATGCTGTTACTTAAGGAATTTTACTGCTTCAAGACATTTGAATAATGACACACACAGTGAGATGCCATAGAAACCATAGAAACCATAGAAAATTACAGCTCAGAAACAGGCCTTTTGGCCCTTCCTGTCTGTGCCGAACCATTTTAAGCCTAGTCCCACTGACCTGCACTTGGACCATATCCCTCCACACCCCTCTCATCCATGAACCCGTCCAAGTTTTTCTTAAATGTTAAAAGTGACCCCGCATTTACCACATTATCCGGCAGTTCATTCCACACTCCCACCACTCTCTGCGTGAAGAAGCCCCTCCTAATATTCCCTTTAAACTTTTCTCCTTTCACCCTTAACCCATGCCCTCTGGTTTTTTTCTCCCCGAGCCTCAGCGGAAAAAGCCTGCTTGCATTCACTCTATCTATACCCATCAAAATCTTATACACCTCTATCAAATCTCCCCTCAATCTTCTACGCTCCAGGGAATAAAGTCCCAACCTATTCAATCTCTCTCTGTAACTCAGCTTCTCAAGTCCCGGCAACATCCTTGTGAACCTTCTCTGCACTCTTTCAATCTTATTTACATCCTTCCTGTAACTAGGTGACCAAAACTGTACACAATACTCCAAATTCGGCCTCACCAATGCCTTATATAACCTTACCATAACACTCCAACTTTTATACTCGATACTCCGATTTATAAAGGCCAATGTACCAAAGGCACTCTTTACGACCCTATCCACCTGTGACGTCACTTTTAGGGAATTCTGTACTTGTATTCCCAGATCCCTCTGTTCAACTGCACTCTTCAGAGTCCTACCATTTACCCTGTACGTTCTTCCTTGGTTTGTCCTTCCAAAGTGCAATATCTCACACTTGTCTGCGTTAAATTCCATTTGCCATTTTTCAGCCCATTTTTCTAGTTGGTCCAAATCCCTCTGCAAGCTTTGAAAACCTTCCTCACTGTCCACTACACCTCCAATCTTTGTATCATCAGCAAACTTGCTGATCCAATTTACCACATTATCATCCAGATCATTGATATAGATGACAAACAACAATGGACCCAACACCGATCCCTGCGGCACACCACTAGTCACAGGCCTCCACTCAGAGAAGCAATCCTCCACAACCACTCTCTGGCTTCTTCCATTGAGCCAGTGTCTTATCCAATTTACTACCTCCCCATGTATACCTAGCGACTGAACCTTCCTAACTAACCTCCCATGAGGGACCTTGTCAAAGGCCTTGCTGAAATCCAGGTAGACAACATCCACCGCCTTCCCTTCATCCACTTTCCTGGTAACCTCCTCAAAAAACTCTAATAGATTGGTCAAACATGACCTACCACGCACAAAGCCATGTTGACTCTCCCTAATAAGTCCCTGTCTATCCAAATATTTGTAGATCCTATCCCTTATCACACCTTCCAATAACTTGCCCACCACCGACGTCAAACTTACTGGCCGATAATTTCCCGGATTTCTTTTGGAACCTTTTTTCATTTTCACGCAGTTTATGGATGACTGGCAGATATCTGACTGCAGCTTCTGGATTTTCATGTTTAAGTGTGGATTTACTCTCATTGTTGCTGTTCAATTTTTAAATAATTCTGAACACTGATAGCGTCATTATTATTTTCACAGCCAATGCATAGAAACACAGAAAATAGCAACAAGAGTACGCTATACAGCCCTTTGAGCCTGCTCCACAATTCATTTCATAGAATCATAGAATCCCTACAGTGCAGAAGGAGGCCATTTGGCCCATTGAGCCTGCATCGACAACAATCCCACCCAAGGCCTATCCCCGTAACCCCACCTATTTACCCTGCTAATCCCCCTGACACTGAAGGACAATTTAGCATGGCCAATCCACCTGACCCGCACATCTTTAGACTATGGGAGGAAACCAGAACACCCAGAGGAAACCCATGCAGACATGGGGAGAACATGCTAACTCCACACAGACAGTGACCCGAGGCCGGAATTGACCCTGTGTCCCTGGCGCTGTGAGGCAGCAGTGCTAACCATTGTGCCACCGTGCCGCCCCATGATGATCATGGCTGATCATCAAATTCAATACCCTGATCCCCCCCTTCCCCCCATATCCTTTTTTTTTACTTCAAACATTGCCTGCTTTGTGAGACCCTGGTTCTGATGGTCAGCTTGTGTCAACACAAACTGACTTTACATTAAAGCGAAAACATCCAGTATTATAATACTCATTTCTAAGGCTCTAGGTTTTGTGTTTTGCACTGCCAATGTTATGTGGGGAATTTAAGATTATCTCTCCATAATGTTCATCAGTTATTTAGAAGCCACTGAAAGGAAAGGAACAATTATTCAATTTTCCTATTTTGAAATAGTTTGGATATTGTGTAAGTCTGTTGGAGCAGGACACTGCCCACTGTTCTGACTACAACTCATTTTCCTTTATTAGTGACAAAAGCTGATTTCTGGAGGTGACCATTCAAAAGAGGCATAAGCAAGATGAAAACCAGAGTTTTAGTGGAGGAAAATCCAGGCCCTTGTTTTTTTTTTGCTGGGACTTTATATTACTTGTAGAGTTTAACTTATAAGCAAATTTAAATAGTTGTTTTAATCTTCTGAATTGGATATTGCAGTAGACAAGAGAACTAACTGACATCCCATCTGATCTCTTATGCAATGTACTGCCATGGTAGAGGGATAATTATTACTAATGTGACATCTATTTTACTCATGGTATACTTATGGGCAACAGGCTTCAGTTCATAGGCGACTACGCATGTATTAAATCAGCATCTCTGCCTTGAGCACTGGGTAAGAGGATTGAGAGCAAGTCAGAACAATAGCAACAGTTGTACCCAATGTTGTTTCTGATGTCTCATAAATTCAATGATTTTGTCCAGCAGAAACTGAGCAATAAGAAGATTTCTGTGTTAATGTTAATGTTAAGTTGCGTACTTCTCAAAGAATTAGTGGGCTTTGGGAAAGACCATAAATATAGTTTGTGCAGTGAAGTGATAACATTCATAAACATTCATAAACCTCTGTTACCTGACTGTGATGACGATGTCCTTCTTGAAGATATGCATATGAAACATAGTGAACTGTTTGAAAAATAAGGGGCAATAAAAAAAAGAAAATATGTATTTTGTACATTGTTTTTCGTGACATCAAGAGATCCCAAAAAACCCTACGGCGATTAAATGCTTTTGGAGTTGTTGCAATGTAGGGAATGCAGCAGCCAATTTATGTACAATGAGGATTCTCTACAACCAGTAGCATGATAATGGTCAGATAATCTGTTTTATTAATATTGGTTGAGTAGTTATGTATATTGGAGTTTCTGTATGACAAGGTGGTTGGAGCCAGAAGACCAACAGGATGCCCAAAGCTTTGTTTCAAGACTGCTTACAAGCTTTACATGAAGGTACTCAACATAAATTTTCACATCTGGGAAACACTCGCCAATGACAGAGGAAATGACAGAGGCCTGACATTTGCCACCATGATGATCATTGGCTACAGTGGCTTAAGGACAGGTGCCAAGAAACATTCCCCACTGACACCAGAGAATTTGACCCAGAGACAGTGAAGGAATGGTGATATATTTCCACGTGAGGATGATGAGTAATTGGAGAACCTTGCAGGTTGTAATGTACGCATGTGTCTGCTGCTCTTGTCCTTCTAGGTGGTGGAGTTTATGTGTTTGGTATGCGCCTTTGTGGATTGCTGCAGTGCATCATGTAGCTGGTACAGACTGTAGCCACAATGTACCAGTGGTGGAGAGAGTGAACGTTTAAGGATGAATGACCATCATTTTGTCCTGAATGGTGTCGCGCTTGTGCTACTTAACAATGTCAGTGGCAGGGATTCAATCACTATACCAGCTAAGGTAGTTTTCCAGACCTGCCTTTTCTACTTGCCTCATTGTGATATAATGGCATAATTGAGACATTAGCAACCCTCAGGCAACTGAGGACACTACAGGAAGAGAGACAGAGGCACTGAGCTTCTTGAGTGTTTTGGGGATGTAGATAGCAGGCCAAGTGCAGAGCATTCCATTACACCCCGACTTGCACATCGTAGACTGTGGACAAGCTTTCAGGAGTCAAGAAGTGAGTTGCCTTCCACAGATTAATCAACCTTTCACCTGCTCTTGTAATCTGAGTATTTGTGTGGCTGGTCCAGTTAGGATTCTGGTTGATGGTGATTCTCAAGATGTTTTTGCCAGAGGATTTGATATTAGTAATGCCATTGAATGTCATGGGGATTTCATTGGACTCTCTTTCATTGGAGATTGCCATTGCTTGGCACTTCTGTGCCACAAATGTTACTTGACACTTTTCAGTCTGAACTGAGATGTGGTTCAGGTTTTGCTGTGTATCGGCACATACTGTCTTATTACCTCCATTTCTAATGTGCCTATCACATAGTAAATATCTCTAGATGTTTCACAGAGGATATGCATATTGTGTAACAAGAGATGGTCTGAAGCATCGATGGAAACATCTTGAAGAGGTTTTAAAAGGTGGAGGGAGAAGTAGAGAAACAAAGGTACTACATAGTTTAAAACTCTACAAAGTAGAAACAGGTCATTCCATCTAACTTGTCAACAGTCCAACATAGGCTAACCCTTTCTAATTAGCTCTCCCCACACTGCCCCATATGCATCTATTTCTTTCTTCTGCATGTTTGCATCAAACCTTACCCTTATGTATAAATGTCATTAGCTTCAATTCCTCCATCTGGCAGTGAGTTCCAATCTTACCACTCTGTGTTTCAAATTCCTCCTAAATTCTTTATTGATTATATTTATGGTTAAGGAAAAAGTTTCCAAAAGTACAGTTGAAGGTTCTGTAATTGATTTGGAGTTGAGGAAGCAGAAAATGCAGTGTTTATCATAAATTAGAACCTCAATTTTCTGTCAGCACCATGGGTAGCACAATGGTTAGCACTGCTGCCTCACAGCACCAGAGACCAGTGTTCAATTCTGGCCCAGGTCACTGTCTGTGTGGTGTTTGCACATTCTCTCCTTGTCTGTGTGGGTTTCTTCCGAGTGCGCCAGTTTCATCCCAACTTCAAAGATATGCAGTTTAGGTTAATTGGCCATGTTAAATTGCCACTTAGTGTCAGAGGGGACTAGGAGGGCAAATACCTGGAGTTACGGGGATAGGATGGGATTGTTGTCAGTACAGGCTCAATGGGCTGAATGGCCTCCTTCTGCACTGTAGGGATTCTATTCTATGATTCTATCAATGCAGATACATTCAAAAGAGTCAGAAGGAACATAATGCATTTTTAAAAAAAATTCTCATAATATTTATATTGTGTGCCACAAGGAAGCGTAAGGGAGTAGGAATAACTGGACAGCCCTCTCAAAGATCTGTCACAGGGATAATGTGCTGAATGGGCACCTTCAGTGCTATATGATTCTATGAGCATATTAAATTTCCAATGGAGCATTACATGAATCTTGCTGAATGCACTCTGCCAATAATATCTACTGGTGTCATGTCCACAGAGAGAAAAACAAGTATAGCAGGATCTCCAGTGGAACCAGTCAGAGCAACAACACAAAAAGTCTTTGGACTAAAGATGCTGACCTACATCAATAGGAGACAGTGGAAAGTAACCATGATCTGGAGATGAGATGAACATGTGCACCAGCTGTTATGCTACAAATTTATGCTACCTTCTCCAAATTTACCTTCAGGCATGGCTTTTAGTAAAGAAAGTTAATTCACATGAATAATTATGGTGTATCACTGCATAGCAGCTGAGTCCTGTCAGTTTTTTTTATGAGTGCTTGATGGTTGTTGGTGGGATGGATATGCAGAGAAGCAGTTACTGTGTTTTGTGCTTAAAACTGTTGTCGGCAGCCTCAGTGGCAACAATGGATGATTGCTTTATTGAATGCCTGAGCCTCACCAGGCAGGTGGGTGTTGTTAAGGTACAAATCAATCATATGCTAATTGAATGGTTTAAGAGGTTTAAGGAGCTGAATAAGTCCCGCTGCAAACATGGCACTTTCAGTTTTCATGGAGTTAGGAACGGCAGAAGTTCGTTTTTTGTGCCTGTGTGATTCATAGGCACATCTGGTCATTTAGATCATCATTGTCTCCACTGATGACACATTTTGGTAGCACAGGACCCAAAGGATGCAGACAAGACCTAGTAAGAGCAGGTCTGCACTTTTTGCATTTCTATGGATAAGCAGGATACCCTTTTGGAGAGCAAAGTACCCTTCTGGATCTGGCTCCGGGACACTTTGGAGGAGATCAGGTGCCTCTGGAGGAAGTAAAGTGCCCTATTGGGGGAGATCAGATACTTTTGGAATTCTTGAAAGTAGTCATGAATGTGCACAGAATGTGCACAAACTCACTAACTGTCAAGCTAATTGGAAATGAGGAGAGATTGGGTAAACTGGGGTTGTTCTCCCTGGAAAGACGGAGAATGAGGGGAGATCTAATAGAGGTGTACAAGATTATGAAGGGGATAGATAGGGTGAACGGTGGGAAGCTTTTTTCCAGATCAGAAGTGACGTTCACGAGGGGTCACGGGCTCAAGGTGAGAGGGGCGAAGTATAACTCAGATATTAGAGGGATGTTTTTTACACAGAGGGTGGTGGGGGCCTGGAATGAGCTGCCAAGTAGGGTGGTGGAGGCAGGCATGCTGACATCGTTTAAGACTTACCTGGATAGTCACATGAGCAGCCTGGGAATGGAGGGATACAAACGATTGGTCGAGTTGGACCAAGGAGCGGCACAGGCTTGGAGGGCCGAAGGGCCTGTTTCCTGTGCTGTACTGTTCTTTGTTGTTTTGAAATGCCAACAGACCTGTCAACTGTCAGGAGCAGTTGTCAGGAGGACCTGTGAAACACGTCAAGAGGACATGTCAAAAATGTGAACAGGACCTGTCAAAGATGTCACGACGACCTGTCAAAAGTGTGAAGAGAACATTTCAAGAGGACATGTCAAAAGCATCCAGAGGACATATCAAGAGGACATGTCAAAAGTGCCAAGAGGACTGATCAAAAGTGTCTTGAGGATTTGTCAAAAGTGTCAAGAGAACATGTCAAGAGGATCTGTCAAAAGTTTCATGAGGAACTGTCAAAAATGTTGAGAACCTGTCAAACATGTCAAGGGAACCTGATAAGAGGACCTGTGAAAAGTGTCATAAGGAACTGTCAAAAATACCTGTCAAAGGGAGCTATAAAGCTCTCAAAGCATTTAAAAGTCCTGCCCTTTAAATTTTAAAAAAATTAACTGGTGCGTTTTTAAAAAATTGCTTGCTATTTCACTTTGTCTGTTGACATAAGCCTGACAGCTTCCATTACTAGATTAATGCTGATGACTGATTTCATAATCATTCATTATCACAGCAAAGTGCCTGCCATTTCACAGCTTGTTTAACAGTTATAAGTGGTTATACATTTTTTGAAACTGACTATGAATTCCAATGTTTGTTGTCATAAGGGATTCCGCACTTGAATGAATTATTTGTTGTTATCGGGCTTTATGTAATTGAAGGAATGCAGATGTATTAAATGGGTTTATATGAATGAGGGTGTTTTTTTCAATAAATTGAAGTTTGCAATACACGCTTGGGACTATATTACAAAATTATTACCCCCATAGAATTTTATTTTATCTCATACCTGAATTAATCCTGAGGTCTGCCTATACTATATAGTGGATGAGTTGGCATGTTTGGTGTAATGGAAAAGGGAGTTGGTGGCACAGGAGGGCAGGTGCATGGATTGACAATAGTTGGAACTAAATTAGTAGGGCCATCAAGGACCATGGAGGGTGGTTCGAGAGGTATAGGTGGGCATGGGGTTGATGAGGAGTCATGAAGGATGGGTACAGGGCATGGGCTGGCGTGGATGAGGAATGGGAAATATGTGGGTGTGTAAGGAATTGTGTGGGGTGATAGCTGGAAGGATTTGTTATGTTTTATTAATTTTTTAAAAATTGATCACAGTGCCGGAGCCCTGATGTAGGCTATCCGCTCAGCCCACCTTCGCACCCAGCATGTGCAGGTTAGGTGGATTGGCCATGCTAAATTGCCTCTTAGTGTCCAAAGATGTGTAGGTTAGGTAGATTAGCCATCATAAATGCACGGAGTTGCGGACGAGGTGGTTCTGGGTAAGATTCGGTGTAGACTCGACGGGCTGAATGGCCTCCTTCTAAACAGTGGGCATTCTATTATTCTATGAGTCTCCTCATTACTTCCACGTTCAGCCTTCATAGCCCGCCTCTCTTCCCCCTACCCCAGACCGAAAACTTGATGTCTGAGCAAGCCATTTTTAAAAGTTAAGTTTGCAGAACTGGGAATTCTCCCCACACTGCGAACATGATCTCCGGATGAAAATCAGGCTCTTTTTGCTCTGCGAGAGTAGTGGAAGGAGGTACAGTGTCGAGCTTTAAAGTCATTGACATTCTCTCTTCACAATTATTCACTTTGCAAGAACTCATTCGAGCAATGAATAAGCACAGACCATGGTAGTATAAAGTGTACAAAATGCTCAGATTGAACTGATAAATAATGGGTGGGATCTTGAGCCTGCACTCTCCATTTGCAAGGTCGCCGGTGGGGGCTCAAGATCCGGCGAAACTCGAAAATCACGAATCTTACTGGTGAGATCGTGATCTCTGATTTTTATCACCCTCGATGATGACGTAATCAGGTTCATGCCTTAATTGACATTCACTGATTTTAATCTATTTGAATATAATGTGAATGGAATTAAACATCCCCTCGCCAAATTATCCCCCTCACTAGATTTTCATACACGGTGGCGAGGTTTACAACACATTCACCCAGACGTGAACTGTTGAGGTGACCCCCATGGGGGCATAAAGTTAAGTATAGCCCTCGGGGGAGAAAGACATGGCCAGACAGTGTCCTGGCAATGCTCCTGGCACTGCTCCCTGGCACAGTTTGACATTACCAAAAGTAGTTGAGACCAAATTGTTGTGTGATTTTAAGAAGAAATTAGCTATAGCTCTTGGGGCTAAAGGAAACAAGATATATGGGGGGAAGGGGGGATCAGGATATTGAAATTAATGATCAGCCATGGTCATAATGAATGGCGGAGCGGGCTCGAAGGGCCGAATGGCCTACTCCTGCTTCTGTGTCAACATGGCGGTGCCAATCTGTGCCAGGGGGCACTCACCTGAAGAAGGGGCTTGAGGCTCCGAAAGCTAGTGCTGCCAAATAAACCTGTTGGACTTTAACCTGGTGCTGTGAGACTTCTTACTGTGCTTACCCCAGTCCAACGCCGGCATCTCCACACCAGGGGGCAATGCCAGGGTGGGCCCTAGGGGGAACCTTGCGTGCGGGGACTAATTTATTTGTAGTGGTGGGGAACGTACAAGCGATGGGGTGTCGACGATGTTCGGGGAGGAAGGGGGCCAATACCAGTGATGATTGGGGGGAGTGGGGGATGCAGGGATGATCAGGGGAAAGGGACCAATGCTGGCGATGATCAGGATGGGGAGGGGGGGGCGGTGAATGCCAGGATGATTGGAGGGTAGGCCGAATACCAGGATGATCGGGAGAAGAGGACCAATGCTGGTGATGATCGGGGGTGGGAGAGGGGTAGGGAGGGAGATGCCTGTCAGCAGCCACCCCTTCACCATATGTACATGCCCTTGATCATGTGCAAATAAAGCAACTTCCCTGCCACTTGACATGTAGACCACACATTTTAATCAGGTGTGTACGCTGCACGTCGGCAGGCCCACCTGGAGCTTAAAAATGGTAGTGAAGAACTGGAGAGGCCCTTAAATTGTCCTTAAGTAGCCTCTTACAGGTCACAAGTGGAGGCAGGGTGGAAAGGGTGATTCTAAGTCTTCCTGCTCAGAACTTATTGTTGATGGAGGTGGAAAGGCGTCAAGTATCAGTCCCGATTCAAACCCACCAGATTTCCAGGCCCTTCCACCTCCCTCCTCACCTCCTGCGGAGACAGAACTGTGAAATAGTTTTCTCAGATACTCAGTCACCTTTCTTCAGCTCTACCCTGCGGCTCCTTGTGGTTTGGTTTCTGGGGCACAGTAATAGTTTCTCAGAGTTGGACTGGATGTTACCCTTAAGGTTTTTCAATAGCCGAATAAGATTCTCTTAAGTTTCCCTTCTCTAAAGTCGACATGCTCAGCTTCTGGAACAGGGGCTTTGCTCTTTTTGCCTTCAGCTTCTGTTTGGTTTGACAGTAAAATAAGCTCCCAAGAAGCAGGAATTATTAAACTGATATTAATTCAGAATATTATTTTTTCTACATATTTTTAGTGTATTTTAGTTATTAGCTTCTAAAAATATATTTAATATTTAATTCTTTCAAATATGGTTTGGAAAATAAATTAAGGAAGGCTTTTTTTGATCCTTAAGGCAATTTCAAAAAATATTTCAAACACAATGTTTCATCGTTTTGGTGGTAAAAGATGAAAAATATCGCAGACAGCATATCTTGGCTAGTCATTACTGTGAGGACAACTGCTTTAGCCTCTTGTGACCCAGCAGGGTGTAAGTTTCAAAGCTTTCCCCTCTGTAGCAAGGACATCTAAAGCCAAATTATAACATAGAATAGCTTTTCCTTCAACCCTTATATTCAAAGCTCATTATCAACCCAGCACTGCAATATTAGCCAATGTTCTGCTCACATATCATAAGGACACAACCTAAGAAGTAGCATCAGTAGTAGGCCATATTCCTCCTGGAACCTGCCTCACCATTCAACAAGATCACCTATGACCTCAAATCCAATACCTGCCAAGCAACAACAACTTACATTTATATAGCACCTCCAATGCAATGAAATGTCCCAATGCGCTTCATTGATGCATTACAAAAGAAAAGAGAAATTGCCATGAAAAGAGCCATGTAAAGAGATATTGGGCCAGATTTTCACAGAGTTGTAAGGACTTCAGAGCCATTTAAAAGTGGCAGGCAGGATCCAATTCTTGGATTCCTGCCTCCATTTCTGGTTTTTGGTGGTGCAAGATAACAGTGGGGGTAGTGAGACCACACCTGGCACTCCCAACCAAATAAACCTGTTGGACTTTAACCTGGTGTTGTTAAACTTCTTACTCCCAACCTGACCAGCTCCATTGTGGGTCATGCATCTCCTAGTCCCTTGAAATTTAAATGGAGTTGGACCAGCTTCTCTGTGACCTGTGGTTCATGACCCCTCAAAGGAGTTGTGAACCACAACCTTGATTTGGGGATCTTCAGAAAGGTAAGGTCAAAGGTCTTCCCCATGCCAACTAATGCTCTCACCTACTCCAATGGCCCCTTATACCCTCCATGACAACTCATACCTCCCAACCATCAACATTGGCCTCTGATGCCCCCCCATATCAACTCATGGCACTTTTGTATGCAGTTATCCAATGTGCATTCTTTATAGAACTCATGAACACCATAGTAACAGTAGCATGTGTGGAACTACGTAAAAACACTTATTCTTAATTTTCTCCAACTCTATAAAAATGTCATTCACCAGACTTTTGAAATGGACTATCAGTGAAGCCACATGAGCTAGTTTTTTCTGTGATTTTTCTGTCAATGGCTCAGTGTTTATTTACACAAGATAAAGTAATGTCAAATGCTTATAGTTTCTGTTAAGTATACTTTAAAGGTCCGATTTATTGATATTCTTAAAGGGTTGTAGCAATAGTGGCTTTTTTAAAGCAAACAATGATTTTTTAAAAAGTAGTTCCACACAGGTTCATTGGTTCTGTATAGAGTATACTGTAATGGGTTAATGGATGTGAAAGTGCCATGTGTTGTCATGGAAAGTATGGGGGTCATTGGGGATGGTAGGATGTAGGATTTGGCATGGAATGTATGAGGGGTGATTGAGTGTCGGGGTATACATTGGCATGCAGGTTATGATGAGGTTGGGGGTGGAAATGGGAGTGGGTGAGGGGTGATGAAGTGTCAGCAGTAAGGGCTAGAAGATCTCAAATATGAGTAAACAATCTGGACAAGGTCCCAGAGAACTGAGGTGAGCCTTTTAACCAGCTCACCTCGGCACTTGGCTGGCCCTAATCTACTTTCAGGGGCACCGCACCCCACGTCCCAAGAGCAAAAATTGGGTCTGGCAGGACACTTTCTACTGAGGCAGGGCCGCAAAGCTGGGAAATTTATTAAGTAGAACTACCTGCCTCAGTAGAGAAAATCTGACCCATGAGGCCAGATGATCAAAAGCTTGGTCAGAAAGGCAGGTTTTAAGAATTGCTTTAAAGGATGGAAGTGAGTAGAGAGGTGTAGAGAGGGAATTCCAGAACGTGAAGACTAGACAACTGAAAATAAGGCCAACAAGATTGGGAATGTATAAGAGACAGCATCAGGACCTTTGATATCTTGGAAAGTTGTGAGGATGAAGGAGATTACAGAGTTAGAGAGGGGCAAGACCATGGATGGATTTCACAGCAAGAATGGGAATTGTAAAATCAAGATGTTGCTTCACTGGGAGCCAGTGAGCACACCATAAAAGGGGAACGGGACTTGCTGCAAGTTAAGACATGGGGAGCAGAGTCGTGAATGACCTCAAGCTTATAGAGGGGATGGGAGAGAGCAGGCAGGAGTGTATTGCAAGGTCTGGCTGAAGGTGGACAGCAGATGAGCTGAGATAGGGGTGATGTTGAGCAATGTTACAGAGACGTAAATAAGAGGTCATAGAGATGGCATGAATATGAAATCAGAAGCTCCCCATATCCATTGATTCTCTGAAAGTCTAAAAATCTATCTATCTCAACCTTGAATATACTCAATAGAGAGCATCCATAACGCATTGAAGCAGGTAATTCCAAAGATTCACAGTGAATGAAGAAATTCCACCTCATCTCAGTCTTAAATGACCAAATTCCTATCATGAGACTGTGCCCCTAATTCTAGTCCCCCCAAGATAGACAAGCTCCCTGCATCTACCCTGTCAAGCTGTCTCCAAATCTTATAAGTTTAGTTCTTCTAAACTCTAAAGGGCCAATCTACTCAATGTCTCATCATAGGATGATACTCTCATCCCAGATTTGGTGAAGCTTCACTGCATTGCCTCCAAGGCAAGTATATCCTTCCTTAGTAAAGAGACTGTGCCTAGTACTCTGTGCAAAGTACTCCAGGCATGGTCTTACAAAACCTTGCACAGCTGTATCAAATGGGTGCCTAACGCAGCATTCAGAATGGCCTGCACTTTCATCTCCTTCCCCACCTGAAACAACTTAACACGCTGGTGGCTGCCATAAACCCATCAATAAATAACCAATGTTTTTATATGTGGGACCCTTGAAAGGTGCAAATGTGGCAAAGCTTCCGATTATAAATTTAGATTGGAATGAAGTATGGATTGGAGATGATAAAATAAGAGAAATGTAAAGCTGTATGATATTTTGCCGTAGGTACTTGTGGAGCAAGTTGAAAGGCAACATTTTTTGATATGCTTTTGAAGACTTGGTATTTTTTTTCAGTGTGTAAATTGCTTCTTTTAAAAGAATCAACATTATAATAGTTACACTTGGTCATAAAGGATCAGCTGGATGCAGTGTATAGGGTGGGGAGTATCATATGATCATAACAGAGCTTGCCAGATTCTGCTGTCCACTTAAATTAATATATAGAAATTTTTACAGGTCTGCAATTCACTCGCCATCCTTGTTTTTTGGCCAAATGATCCTTTAATCTGAGGTACAATAAAATAATATCTTTGTAATTACTTTATAAGAAGTCTAACAACACCAGGTTAAAGTCTAACAGGTCCAACCTGTTAGACTTTAACCTGGTGTTGTTAGACTTCTTACTGTGTTTACCCCAGTCCCACGCCGGCATCTCCACATCCTAATTACTTTGTACAGAGAAAAACACATTCCTTGGACAGCTTCATTCACAAATGTCAAGGTTGACTAAATGAGAGTACCATCCTCACAAATTGTTATTAAATTGAGGAAAACACTAACTGTTTTCAATACAAAATGGCCCAAACATATTATCAGCATTAGTAAGCAGCAAACAAACCTTTAAGAAGTTTTCATTTGGTTGCATTTATGTAATTAGCAGCACTGCACAAACTGGATAAACTGGATAAAAACAGCTTTGTGTGATTAAAAATGTTGAATGTGAATTTATGAAATCACTCAGTTTTCTTACCAATTTTTTCAGTTGAAGGTTTTAAATTATGAGGGTTGCAGTATACTGAAAGGGGAACTATTTTCCCTCCGGTCAGGAAGTCAGTGATGAGGGGCTATCAATTTACAATTATTCTTCAGAGAAATTTCTTTAACAGTGGGCTGTGGGAATGTGGAGTGTTTTTTTCCAAAAGACAGATTGCGGAGAAACACATTAGAGTTTTTTTTAAAGAGAAAACAGGACAAGTATTTGAAACAGTGCAAAATACAGGCTGTGGAGAGAGAACAGGGCAGCGGGATTACTTTTGGACTGTTCTAACAAAGATAGTCCTAATTGTCTCTTGTTGTGTTGCAGAATTCTCTGATTCAATGCACCTTTCCGTAATGGATTACAGAAATATAGACTCCTTGGAGTCGTGTAGCCATTTGTTTCCTTTTTAACTGCCACTGACAAGTAGAAGTCATATTCTCTAAGTAGGAAGCAGCATTCTCACAAAGATTAAAATACTAGCTCCATTGATTGCAAGAGTGACACCTAATTGGACCCCTGGCCTGCTGAGAACACTCATGCCTGATTAAAGATGGATCCTGCAAATTCTTTTTTTACACTTGTGCTAAGATAAGGCTAATCTCTACCTGCACCTATCTCTGACATTGTTATCTAAATGAAAAGTCAGGTGACAGATCAATAGTTCTACTGAATGATCCCTATTAACCAATTCAGTCTCCATTCCTCAGTCTCAACAGTGACTGTACAGTATCACACCCAGAGAGAAAAATTTAAACTTAGAGGGAGCGAGAAGATCAAATTAAAAAATAGCAAATTTTTGTCAATAACATTCTTCTCGATTACAGGCTATATAGAGAGAAAAAACACAGCCCTTGGAGTCTTGACTTTGAAGCACAGGCTCAATTGACATTTTTACTTCAGTCAGCTTTTTCACACGGTGAGGGGGGTGTAATTTAACCTCAAAAATAAGTGACTTATGCCAGGTGATATAAAACTTCTCAGACTCGAATCTCAAACTCACTTCCAGTTTTAATAGAGGTGGAGTAAGGGTGGGCAACCAACTCACTCCCAGGAAGCATGTTGCTCCTTTAAATATTTTAATCAGGCAAAATGTCTCAGATTGTTCCCTTCTTCTAGTTTTAACCTGAGCCTGTCAGGACTCTCAGGTCTGAGTGCAACCGATGTCTGGAGTGGAAACAAGTTGGCTTGGGATGGTGGAGAGTGTGTGCATTGGGGGTGAGGGGTGCACTTCAGCTCTTTCTGGCCCACAAGCATATTTCCACCTTCCTTTAGCTGCCAGGTTATCCCAGAGCCTGGGAATCCTGGATCCTCACGATCACCAAGCCACTGCATCTTTCTCTCTTGATCACCCTCCAATCCTTCAACCCCTCACACTGTCTACCTAGAACAGCAAGAAATCTACCTACTCCTGCATTGTGGCCAAGTCTGTTAAACAGGTGATGAACCTGTTAAAAGAAACATTAAAATCCCACAGTGTTTGGGCCTGATCAGATCTCCTCCCACTGATTTGAATATCCCAATCCACTAAATATTGGGGCCTATTTCTTGGAAAGGGGCAGACAGATTTGTAGACGAAGGTGTTCCTGGATTAAGCATGTGTCTTAATGGATCAACAATGGATTGTTGTCCTTGCTATCCACAATAGTGTCCATAATCTAGATCATCACATTAACCTGATGGTGGAGAATAAAGATCAATAGGAGAATGGAGAGAGGTATAGGTGGTGTAAAATCGTATATTTCTGATAAACAAAAATAAGGTCATCAGCTACTGGATGCAAATGTCAGTGTATGATCAAATATGAAAATATATAGACCAATGAGTCCAAGGAAAATGACAGAATATGGTCACAGATGCTGGATCATAATAATGTAACTTTTGAAGTCATCATAAGAGACCCTATTTTGATATTTAATGTTATGGTTATGTTACAGAATCACATTAAGAAACCAAAAATAAAGCAGTCTCTATCATGGGCACATTGTTTATATCTATTACTGGGGCAATTTTTTCAGAGGAGCTGGAGGAAGCAACACTGCCTCATTTACCTCATTACTATTAGAACTGCTGTTGGCAAAAGCATTTCAAGATAACAGCAATTTTCGGTGTGGAGAATGAGCAGAGATTCCATTTGTGTCTGCATGATCATTTTACCCATTTTTATTTCAAATTCTCAAGGACATATAGGAACTAAATGGTTCATGGCACCAAATGGGCTGATCAGTGGCAAATGGAATTCAATCTGGATAAGTGTGAGGTGATGCACTTGGGCATGACAAACAAGGCAAGGGAATACATAATGAACAGAAGGATCCTTAAGCATCAAGGCTCAGTGGGACCTTGGTGTGCATGTACACCGGCCTCTTAAGATAGCAGGACAGGTGGATAAAGTGATTAAGAAGGCATATGGTATACTTACCTTTGTTAGAGCTTCAGGGCAGGGAGTTATGCTGGAACTATATAAAATATTGGTTAGGCCATAGCTAGAGTATTGTGTGCAATTCTGGAATCCACGTTATAGGGGGGATGTGATAGCATTGGAAAGGGTGCAGAGGAGATTTACCAGGATGGAGAGTTTCAGTCATGAAGAGAGATTGGATGGGCTGGAGTAGAGGAGACTGATGAGATGTATAAAATTATGAGGAACATAGGTAGACAGGAAGAATCATTTTCCTTTAGTGGAGGGATCAATGACTAGCAATTGTGTTAACTAATTTGCTAGAGTTCTTCGAAGATGTAACAGGCCAAGTGGATAATGGGGATCCTGTACATCTACTATCTCTGAACTTCAGGAAGGCATTTGATATGGTGTCACAGACAAGTTAACACACAAGATCAGAACACATGGGGTTAGAGATAGAAGATTGGCTAACTAACAAAAAGCAGAGAGTCAGGATAAATGGATATTTTTCTGGTTGGCAAGATGTAACTAGTGGGGTGCCACAGGGTTGGTCCTCAGGTCCCAACTATTTACAATCTATATTAATGACTTTGACACAGGGATAAAAAGTACTATAGCCACATTTGCAAAACACATTAAAATAGGTGGGGTAGTAAGTTGCAATGAGGAAATAAGAAATTTACAAATTGATGTAGATAGGTTAGGTGAGTGGAACAAAATGTGATAGATGGAGTTTAATTTGGATAAATGTGAGGTTATCCATTTTGGTCAGAAAATGGAAAGGCAACTGATTATCTAAATGGAGAGAGACTTTGGGCTGCTTCATTGCAGGTGGATCTGGGTGTTTTCGTGCATGAGCCGCAAACATCTGGTACGCAGTTACAGCAGGTAATATGGAAAGCAAGTGGAATTTTGGCATTTATAGCTAAAGGAATAGAGTATAAAAGTAAGAAAGTGTTGCTGCAAGTATATAAGGCATTGGTCAGGCTGCACCTGGAGTATTGTGTGCAGTTTTGGCCCCCTTATTTGAGGATGGATGTAGTAGCAATAGGGACAACACAGAGGAGGTTCACTGAATTGATTCCAGAGATTAACGGTTTGTCTTATGTAAAGAGATTTAGCAGTTTAGGTCCATACTCTTTAGAGTTTAGAACAGGGGTCTCCAAACTTTTCAGTACGAGGGCCACATCGTATATTTGACACATTTTCGGGGGCCAAAGAAAAAAAATTAGTTTTATAAATGAATGAATAAAATTTAAATGAATGAATAAGTTTTATTTAGATCATCTTTGTAATCAGCATGATATGATTCAGAACAAAAGAGAAATGTGACAATTACAAAGAAACAATGCCGTGCTTACACTGAGAAATGATATCTAATGAGTAAAAATGTCAAACATTAGCAAATGCTCTGACAAAATAATCAATTACTTAACCGCAGATGAGAAAAGCAGGCTATTCATTTTTTAATTAATTTTATTCACTGAAATTTTACAAATGTTTACTTGAAATGAGAATTTGCCCAATTTTGGAGCACACAATAAGAAACATAAACATGCCCCGAGAAAGAACTTCAGTAAAACAAAGCAAGGAAATTCAAAATAAACTTGAACCATTAATAAAGGTCAAACAAAAATAAATTCAGTCTGCACCTTTCTACACAATTCTGGCAATTGGAGTTTTCAATCGTAACCAACAAATCATGAAGTTTTGCACAAGATTAATGGGAATGATGGAACTGCTTTTTTAATTTCAAAATGTTGCTGAACTGAGGTTTCAAGCTTGAGGAGCCAATTATTAGAATGGACTTCAAATGCTCATCAGATAAATTTGCTCGATATTTGGACTTGACATACTTCATTTTTGAAAATGTTTGTTCACACAGGTACGTTATACCAAAAACTGATACAAATCCACAAGCAAATCGCTTCAAATTTGGAAACTGCTCAGGCTGCAAAGATTTATAAAATTGGATCAGATTTCCTTCTTTATACTTGTCTTTCAGCATGTCATCTGATTGGAGATCAATAATTTCCATTTGAAACTGACTTGGAAGTATTTCAACATTGCAGCCAAATGGATTTTGAAACAGCTTTATTTCATCTGTGTTTCCATCAAGATCAGAAAATCGTTCCTGAAATTGTTTTTGCAAGTCCTTAATGATTTCTGTTGCAAATGAAGAAGGAAATGCTGCTTCACTTCATGAAATTTTTCACAACATGTAAAATGAACCAAGTTATGAACTTTCAGCTGTCCTTGAAATGGCATCAATTTTGCCCTGAATGCCTTGACATGCGCGAATAGATCACAAATCAAATTTGTTTCACCTTGCAACTTCAGATTCAATTGATTCATATGGCCTGTCATGTCTGCAAAAAATACCAATTTCCAAAGCCAGTCAGTGTTTGATAAAAGTGGTTCAGGTCGATTCTTCTCTGTGAGAAAGGAATCAATTTCCTCTCTGAGCTGAAAGAACCGTGATAGAACCTTTCCACAAGTAAGCCATCGAACTGCTGTATAATAAGGCAAGTCACCGAACTCAGAATCAGTTTCTTTCAGAAAACCATGAAACTGGCGATGATTAAGCCCGTGAGATCGAATGAAATTCACTGTTGAAACAACAGGTTTCAGAACGCAAGACATATCCACATATTTTCCGCTCAATGCTTGCTGATGGATAATGCAATGCAGAAACATGGGCTTTGAGAATCCACCAACGTCACAAGCTTTTATGATTTGTCCAACCAAACCTTTCTTCACCCCAGACATGTTCTTTCCTCCATCAATTGTCACGCATTGCAGTTTATTCCACTCCAGGTTATATTCTAACACAGTTTTTTGCAATTCTTTGAAGATGTCTTCTCCAGTTACTGTGCTGTGCATGCTATGCACTGATGCTAATTCTTGTGTCACATTAAATTCACTGTCGACGCCACGGATGAATACTAGGAGTTGTATCAGTCGATTCATCAAGTGCGAGAGAATACAACTGCAAATTTCTTGCTTTGTCTGCAATTTGATGAAATATATTGTTTCCTATATCCTCAATTCTACGAGCAACAGTATTTGGCGCAAGACTGATGATTTTGAACAGATTTGCTTTTTCTGGGCATAACTCTTCCACTGCTTCCATTATACACTCTTTGGTGAGATCTCCATCAGTGAATGGCTTTCCTCTTTTAGCCAACACATAAACTAGTTTGTAACTGGCCCTGGTTAAAGCTTCATTTTCAGTTATCTTCTGCGTAAAAAAAGCTTGTTGGGAAAGCAACCTGCGTTGCATTGATTCAATTTTTTCTGAACACTGTGTTCCTGTGAATTGGGAATAACTTGGTTCATGTTTGGTCTCATAGTGCCAACGTACATTGTACTCCTTCAAAACTGCAACAGTTTTGTTGCATATGACACACAAGGCTTTATCACCTGCTTGTACAAAGAAGTACTTTACACCCCATTCTTCATTAAATAGGCGGCAATCACTGTCCACTTTTCTTTTCTTTTTTCCTTCCATAACTGAATTGGTCTGAATTGCCTCCATCATTGTCATTGTTCTCGCTCATTTCAGACAGATGGAGCTTACGGATTGGATAAAGCAGCTGTCACTCAGTCAATGCAGGGCGGCAATTGGATAACAGATGTCTCAATTGCTGATTTGTTTAATGAACTGTCAGTCACAGGACGGCAGCTCTGATTGGACAATAGGCCGGTAAAGAGGGTGGGGATTCCCATGGGTCCATCAGACACCTCGTGGAGCGGCAGCAAATGTCCGGCCTGTGGCTTCCGTCCCCGCGTCCGGATCCTGAGTTGGCGGCAGGGTTCCAGACGCGCGAGTGTTTTCGGCAGCGGGAATCCCGTCCCACCCCACTGGCTGCGGGCCAGATGTTAGCCCGCTGCGGGCCGGATGTGGCCCGTGGGCCGTAGTTTGGAGACCCCTGGTTTAGAAGAATGAGAGATCTCATTGTGATATATAAGATGATAAAAGGTATTGACAAAATAGACATAAAGTTGGTTCTTCCTCTTGTAAGGCAATCTAGAACAAGGGGTCATAGTTTTAGGATAAGGAATATCAGATTTAAAACAGAGATGAGGAAAAACTACTTCACTCAAAGGCTGGTGAATCTGTGGAATTCAGTACCCCAGAGTGTGGTAGATGCTGGGACATTGAGTAAATTTAAGGAGGAGTTGAACAGATTTTTAATTAGTAATGAGTTGAAGAGTTAAGGAGAATGAGCAGGAAAGTGGAGTTGAAGCTGAGAGAAGATCAGCCATGATCATCTTGAAGAACGGAGCAGGCTTGAGGGGCTGAATTGCCTATTGCTGCTCTTATCTCTTCTGTTTTTATGTAGGGGCATAGATTTAAGGTAAGGGCAGGCAATTTAGCGGGGAAAGTGAGGAAAAGCTTTTTCACCCAAGGGGTGGTGGGAGTCTGGAACTCACTGCCTGAAAGGGTGGTGGAGACAGAGGCCCTCAACATTTAAGAAGTTTTTAGATGTGCACTGGCAATGCTGAGGCATACAAGGCTATGGACCAAGTGCTGGAAAATGGGATTTGTCTAGTTAGGTGATTTGTGTTTGACTGGCACGGATACAATGGATTAAAGGGCCTTTTTCTGTGTTATATACCTCTATAACACTAAATAGATTCCTTTTTTGGTGTATTGGGCTACTAACCATGTCAGAAGCAATAGAAGCAGATCTTCATTCCTATTTACCCCTTTTTAATTTCCTGTGCTAAGGTTGTTGATTTTTATTGGGTATGATTCCACTGCCGCTGGTGGTCCTCCAATATCTCACCCTAGTGGTCATTCTTCACACATGAGGCTAGGAAGTAAATGTCAATGGACTATTTGATCATGGAAGGCATTGCAGCTGTGTCAAATGTACATGAGTTCCAGCCAAGGTGGATGGATGGCTAACAGAATTGTAACCTAGAGACCTTATTTCCACTCAGTGATGCTGAAGATTGTAGCACTTTTCAGCTGAGGTTTTTTCAGATCTGAGACCTGGCATAGACAGAGAATTGATCTTACAACTTTGTCTGTGCTCAGTATATCTGGCACGCCCTTGGGATGATTAACCATTGCCATTAAACTTAACATAGTCTTTATCAGGGAAATATGTTAGCAATTTATTCTCATAGGTCGAGAACTCCATATATTTTTTACAAGGATCAAGAAAACAATTATGATTTAGAAAATGTCATTTTACCCTGGCATGATACTCATGCTGCTATTCGGCACAAAAAACAATTTGTACACTTACAGGAAAAAGTACAAAAGCAGAGGGTGTTTCTAAAATTAACTGCAGTATAAAGTTGCCATAATCCCAGATGAATATAGGCTGACTGATGGTGATTTTAATTTGAAGATTACAACACCTCAAGCCAGGCAGGTCTTCATGAATAACTTCAACTGTTACAGGAATTGAACCCAGGCTGTTGGTGTTACTCCACATCATAAACCAGCCATCCATTCAACTGAGCTAACCAACCTGCAGCACACCAACCCACCCCATGTAGTGTATCTCATCAGGTCAGTCCTGAAAAAACAGTAAACTGTAACTATAGGAATATTATGTAGAGCCCTGTTAGTAATTACTTTTTAATAAACATGTATCAAAATGCATTTTAATTAAAAAAGTAAATCTCTGAATACAGAATCATAAACTGACAGCATTAACTGACATACTGAAACATTCTAATTAATATTAAGATTTTTGCTATGTTGCCCATAAATCTTTCTATGACAATGTTTTTGGGGGATTTTACATGTCTGGGTACTTTATAAAGAATTGTTTGCAAACAGTATCTGATGAAAGATTCACAAATATATTCAAAGGGCAAGTTTCACAACATTTCAGATAACAGCTTTACTTCAAAGGGAATTGAGCTGTTTGGCCAGTACATCTTTTTGTGAAAATTATGCTTTTTGTTTTCTCCAGGTCTCACAAAGAGTTTTGTTGCTCCCAAGCTTGGTTTCATTCATGACATAAAAAAACGTTAAGCAAAAAAAAAACAGGGAGCATCTATATTTAATGGCAAGGTTAGTAGAACAAGAAGAGAAGGTAATGTCAACTGCCACTTAACACTAACTTTAAAGGTTCCTTTGTTGTCCCTGAGAGGCAGTGAAAGGCTAGATGTGTGGTGCATATTGGCTGTAATGGGGGTTGACTGAGATGTGATCATATTTCACCAACGAGCATTAAGAACATAACTATTTTTAGCAACAGTGAAAGGCCAATAGATCAAACAAACTCATTCTTTTTATGATTGTTCAAATCATTTGACGATTTTCTTGCCACATCCCTCAAACTCAACTCTAGAGAGTGATGTAGCTGATTACATTTTGAAACTATTTATATTATTTTCCATTACTTATTACTGAGCCCTATTACTCTTTCTGTAAAATGTTCTAACTTCCGGCATCACTCCCGATTGTTTAATATTTCCTTTCTTATTCGGATTCTTCATCATAGTGGTCAGTGCGCCTGAATCAACTTTGTCAATTCCTTTCATGATCTGAAAGACTTTTATTAAACTACTACAAAATAAAGAAAATATTTCCTCATGTCTTAAATTCCTGTAACCATGGATCAAATTTCATTGTCTGCATCTGCACCTTCTCAAGGGCGAGTCTTAGGTAATCAGTACTGTCTGCTCTGCCTCATTGAAAATACTTGGAACAGCAACAATACAACTTATTTTGATTTACAATCTATTTCTTCACTAACTGCACAGATTTGTAAAATGTAAGCCTGTGTTTGATAATGTTAATCGAGATTTTGAAGAAGTAACTGATTGGATAGCTACGGGCATAGCATGAGATGCAAGATGTATGCATTTCAAAAGATGTTTGTTAAGGTCTCTCACATAGGTTTGTTAAATATTTCAGGCATATTGTGAAAAAACAATCACTGGAAGACAGACAGGTTTGCAGAATGGGCAGACAGATGATAGATGTGGATAAGTGGATGGTAATGCATCCTGGCAGAAAAAAACCAAGAGTGGGAGTTTACAGCAGCATATGGATGCATAGAGAGCCTTGGTCGGCAAATGCATTATTTTCTTGAGTAGAAGGTGAATGGAGCTGATTTTCTTTACTTACATGACTAGCCAGGTGAGAGCTGATGGGGGTGTTTAGATAATCAGAGTAAACCTGGAATTCAGGATTCCCCAAGCCTTAACTTGCACGTGTTGTTCCTGATTCAATAGACAAGCCTAATTGATGGCTCCAGCTCCCAGTTAGATGGGGGAAATCAATTGGTGAAACTTGCAAGATAGGTCCACTCATGAGGAGGCGAGCAAGAAGGGATTTTGTTCTGGGAGTGAGGATCATGTTGCGAGTTTGGAGGCCTTGCAGAATATCCAAGTGCGACTGGTGTGGGAGAGGGTTGATGGCCTTATGTTGAGATTGGTGGTTTTGAGAAAAAGATCATTGAGGATGGGGTGCTCAATCGATGTGGCTCCTGAGGCAAGCACCTGGGAAGAGGAGATAGGTGTAAAGGCTCTCAGCTCCAGTGGCTGCCAAATCCTCACCTAAATGAAGCTGGAAGCTTGGCAGACCAGAGTTAAGTTAAAAACTTAAATTACAACGAAGCTCCACTCCATCCTTCCGCTTTGAGCCTCAGGTAAAGTCACAAGTGGGTGGGTTAAAGGTGGGCTTGGATTAGGAAACAGGTCTTTTGGATTTTAGTCCCTCCCACCAGACCTAATTCATCTATCTTTTTAGGTTAAAACTATTAGAATATTACGTGATGATTTGGTGTATCCAATTATAGAAAGGACATAAAAGTCATAGCGAACCTACAGAATAGAGTTGCCAGGATAATGCCAAAATGGGAAACTCACATTATGAGGAAAAACATGAGATATTGGGACTATGAATGAGAATGAGAATAGATGTTAGGAGAGATTCTTTTACACAGGAGCGTTGAAGAATCTTTGCATATATCAGTGCCAAATGCCTCAATGTGAAATGAAATCTATTGGTAATAGATCTTTGATAATAGATAATTGTTCAAAGATATGAATCCAGGATGCTTCTCGTAGATTGAAATATGAACAAATCATTATGGCACACCCAATATGAAGGATCATAAGAGTTCTTCACACCAGTTTGAAAGTTTATTTTATTTTTATAAACTACTGCTGATACACTTTATAAAATCCAGGCTAATAGAAGGTTTACCATTCTTAAAAGTCACTTGTATTGGACAGTGCTAAAGCAAATTGCTTCAGAAATGACCTGATTATGTCTGATTTGCAACAGATGAAATCTGAGCAAAAAGTGATCTCTCTTTTTGGTATTTTCAAACCTCCTAGCCTACTGATAAGCTGATGTAACAATAAAACTCATCCAGCATTATCTTTGCCCTCTGAGGAATAAAGATGGAGTAAATAATAAATGGAATACAGTTTAGCTTTACCACTTGCCAGTCAGGAATACACTGTATGACAAGCGCAACTTAAGCTGAAGGAATATTTCCAAGCATCCAAATAAGTAGCAGGCAAACACAGGTCAGCACACTATGGGGAGTACAACATTTGCCAAAATTGCGAATGTCCAATACATGCTGTCTACCAGGTAAGTCCACAGTGCACCTTAACAAAAGAATATCCATGATGAAGAATATTCATTTGGAAAAAGATAAAGTTGACATCGGGAGCTGCAGTTCAGATTCAAACCGCCTGGAAGTGTTAAGAAGACATATCACACTGAGCCTTGTTTTGCTGACTTCTTCCTTTCTGATCAGTTTTAGGATAGGGCAGCAAAAGACATTTCCCGCTGCAGAGTAATAAGATCTACAGTTATCACCTACAGCCCTGGGCCCAAAGAGAAAGGAAATTGGAAAGCCCACAGAAGGCTTGCAGTAATTAATCATCGTACCATGAAACCTGTCAAAACAGTTTCTGAAGCTGATATCACTGTCAATTGCAGCCAGCGCCTCACCATCTGTAATTGTTTAAAGGAGCATACACTGGAGCTGACAGACTTAAAACTTTATTTACATTATTTTGAGCCACACAGTTTCTGAATAATTAAATAAAGACTTAATTGGAAGATTTTATTTTGTTGTTGTCACTTTAAAGCATTGTTCTGTAATGGCATGAACTAATGGAACGTTCTCTTCACACTTGGAGCTGTCAAATCATTATCACACTGAAATACCCACATCTGTATATAGTTTCCTGTAAATTCAGATTATTTTATTACTAGCTGTAGAATTTACAATAACATCAATTCGATGAGATATACAAAACACTGAATATATATAACTCTCTGAAAATGGGCAGATTCTGCCGACTTGGAGTATCCAGGAAGCTCGTACAAGTTCTGTGGTCTCCTCTTTTTACAAGGTGACAGAATAATTATGAATCTTCCTTAATAGAGATGAGACTTGCAATTCATGAATTTGCCACCTTGTAGGTGTCTTAATTACATTTTCAAAGTACTGCTTGTTACAGGCCAGCTATATAGCTAGGACTGTCTTGACACAAAACAGCTTGGACTTTTTGCTGATCAATGCTTTATGATGTAACTGAGATGTAATTTCACCCAAATCTAATCAGGAATGTGGCGTGAGATCACAGTTTGATGATAGTCTCAACTATGGCAACTTCACACTTGCTGAGTATAACTATCATCTGGTTCCAAACAAAGTTTGAAAGATTAAATATCCTGATTGAATTTTTAATTTTTGTAATGTAAACTAGTCATATTGGCATTAAAATTGGATCTGCCTTCAATTGTTATTGTGTGACACTGTGACATTGGTTAATAGTACAGTGATCATGAGCTTCCACCTGTGTAAGACTATTGCCCTTAGTTGTCTTTCTGTAGCTTGATGGTCTTCAACAATTCATGTATAGAATTATGTACATTAATTGAACTTCAATGAGTGGGAAGAAGCCTGTAAATTTGAGATTTTACCATTGCTTTCGGTAGATAGAAAAGCTGATTATTCCAACTATCGCTGATCTGGAACTCCTCCTACATATGTGTTCCTTCTAGTTCATTATTGGGATCCCATTTTTTAACCTTTTACAATAATAATATTTTGTTTTTGGTAAAATAAAGCTTTCAAGTCATATATATAGGCCTTTAATCTATAATGATTGTTAGTCACAACAGCTCCAGCACAATCAGTTCAGGATGCACAAAAGGTATAATTAAACAATCTAAATGTGACCTTCTATGTGACTATACTAAGATTCTAAGATGCTGCAGAGCTACTCAGTGCTGACATGAATCCCTCCGCAATCTAACAGATTTCATGACATTCCCAGTCAGATGCGGACATCTCAAAAAGAATACAACCTATACTTTTTCTTAAAATTCAAAAATATCTCATATTTAAATATTATTTCATTTAGAATTTGTGCACTTAAAATAAGGTTCTCATGGAAATTAAGTATTATTTTTAAAAGACTCAGCTTGTAATAAAAAATACTTGACTTTTCTACATGGTAAGTATCTATGAATATGAAACAGCCAGTCATTCTAAATCTTTTGTGCTAGCGTGTTTTAAATGCTCTTGTTGCCTTCTTCCTTCAGTTTTCTGTCATGCAATTTTTGTTCTTTTTTATTGTTTCATTGTGTGGTCATTAAAATTCTATGAACAAAAATAGAAAATAACAAAACACTGCACATATTAGTAACTCTTGAATGGATCACATTTTAACTCACTTTGTTGCTCTTTCCATTAAATAAAGAGAAAATTAGAATCCCGTGAAAGTGTTTAATGCTTTAAAGACCCAGTGACCTATCTAAAGCCCTTAGGATTAGTCTGAAAACTGTGTGTGATTGAAAATTATTATACTGACCTAATTAGCATAATGATTTCCCACCTCATCTACTTCTTAGTTGTTAGCCATAAACTCCCAGAGGTCCTTAAGTATTTTAAGCTTGTTAATAATCATTAAGGATGTGCAGTGAACTGAGAAGGAAAATGAACTCACCTGAGCCCTGTGAATTTAACCCTTTCCATTCTCAGACACCTCATAGCATAAGGGCTGAAATAGAGTCAAACCAGCAACTATTGGCAGCATCTGTTAACTCATCTTAATGATCATTCAGCTGCCTCTGGCCCAGGATTATTAAACATGAGAGCTGGCATCCCAAATACGATATAATTATATATTTAGTTTAAACTCGAATATTGATGGTTTATTGCTATATTTTTACTAAAAGATTTGTAACTTTAATCCCAATGGTAAAACCTTTTATTCGCTGCAGTTGTCTTTGAGGGGTGAAGATTCACAGATCACTGGGTCACATATTTGTGTGAATGCTTGGCTCATTTCCCTCGCAAAAAAAAATCACCAGCAACACCAGAAAGAGATAAAAATACAAAAAACTGAAACAATCATCACCTGAATGCATGCAGCTTTCAGTGTGAATAGAAATGAAAGAATATGTTTGGAGATATATATATATATGCATCATTTTCCTTTTCATTTTTAGATGATCAGAAGTGCAAGACACAATGTAGGTTAAATGGAACCAAGCTGATAGAAATGACCTCAAATGAAATTGTAATGTGTCCTGTGTTTAAGGAAGCTGTTAATTTATTCTGCTATTGTAAGATCAGCTGTTGTGCTCGGAGAATAGAAGCCAGTCTCCCCCCACCCTCTAATAGTCTTAATTACCCTTTCCTAAGAAAAATTGGATTAACTGGATTTTAATATCTTTTCCATGTGATGGTTATTGGTGATATAAATATAATATCATTAAACCCACTAACCCTAGTTATTACCTTAAATAATTGAAAAAGAATGAATAAAAGCAATGGCCAGTATATGGTATTTTGTTAAGTCTGCAAAGTTTAATTTTTAATGACATTATAAATGAAACATTAACACAGAAGCTGATTATAATTCACATTAAAAATAAAAAGGGCGAAAATAAATGTATGCGCCGTGGAATCTAAATATTTGCCCATGTAGCAACCACAGTTGTGGTGTGGAAGCAGTGATTACAATGCACAAATTGGTTATAACTGTGTTGACTAAACATGGTTTGTAAATTATTCTATCCCTTCTAACCAAAATGAGCACCTTCCTTTTCACGCATAGTCATTTTGCAATGCTGATTTAAAAAATAACTCAATTAATGCTTAAAATGTGGTGCCAAACTTTGTAGATGCTAATTATCATATCTATGAGAAATAAAAAGGAATTCCATAGAATGGTCACAGCACTGAAAGAGGCCATTTGGCCCATTGTATCTGTGCTGGCCCTCTGAAAGAGCAATTCACCACATGCCACTCCCCTGCTTCCTCCCCATAGTTCTGCAATTTTTTTATTTTCAGATAATAATCCAGTTCCCTTTGAAAGTCTCATTTGAATCTGCCTCCACCACACTCTCAGGCAGTGCATTCCAGATCCTAACCACTTGCTACAGGAAAATATTTTTCCTCATGTCATGGTTGCTTCTTCTGCTGATTACATTAAATCTGTGCCTGCTGGATTGCAACCACTCCGCTCCCTATTTGTCCTGTCCAGAGCTCTCGTGGTTTTGAATACTTCTACCTCTTCAAGGTGAACAGCCTCAATGTCTCCAGGCTTTCCCAAAACCTCATCCACGGAACTATTTTTGGAGATCTTTTCTGCATCCTCTCATTTCACATTCATCCTAAAGTGTGGTGTCCACAATGGGGTACAGTGCTCCAGTTGAGGCCGAACCAGTGTTTTAGACAGGTTTATCATAGCTTCCTTTATACTCTGTGCCCCAATTGATAAAGCCCAGAATGCCATATACTTTATTAACTGCTCTCTCAACCTGTCCTACCAGCTTCAATGATTTATGCACAGGTCCCTCTGCTCCTGCACCCCCTTTAGAATTGTACCCTTTATTTTATACTGTCTCTCCATGTGCTTCCTACCAAAATTAATCACTTCACACTACTCTGCATTAAATTTCATCTGCCACTTCCCCTCCCATTCCACCAGTTCCAACCTCTCCCATTCAGGTTCACAATACTTCCAAATTATCATCCACAAATTTTGAAATTGTACCCTGTACAACAAAGTCGAGGTCATTAATATATAAGAGGAAGAGCAGGGGTCATAACACCAGTCCTTGGGGAACTCCACTATAAATCTTTATCCAGTCCAAAAATAACCATTCACCATAACTCTTTGTTTCTTGTCACTCAGTCAATTTTGTATCAATGTTGCTACTGTCCCTTTTATTCCATGAGCTCCAACTTTGCTCACAAGTATCTTGTGCTGTACTTTATTAAAGGCCTTTTAGATGTCCATGTATAATACATTAGCGTTACCCTCACCAACCTTCACTTATCTTACTATCCCTGAGCCTATGGAAGACTGAAAAATAATGGCCGGTGCCTTTGTAATTTCTACATTCCTTCAATATCTTTGGGTGCATCTCCTTCTGTCTCAATGCCTTATCAACTTTAAGTACAGACAACCTATCCAACACTTCTTACTTCTCAACCTTGAACCGTTAAAGTTTCTGAATTATCTTCTCTTTCACCATGACCGAGAAAGCGTCTTCTCCTTGGTAAAGAAAAATGCAAAGTATTCATTTAATACCTTGGCTATGACCCTGCCTCCATGCATAAAGCCCCTTTTTCATCCATATTTGTCCTGACTCAGCCTAGATAGAATAGATAGAAACCCTACAGTGCAGAAGGAGGCCATTCGGCCCATTGAGTCTGCACCGACCACAATCCCACCCAGGCCCTACCCCCACACATTTACCCACTAATCCCTCTAACCTACGCATTTTTTTAGGATTCTAAGGGGCAATTTTTAACCTGGCCAATCAACCTAACCCGCACATCTTTGGACTATGGGAGGAAACCGGAGCACCCGGAGGAAACCCACGCAGACACGAGGAGAACGTGCAAACTCCACACAGACAGTGACCCGAGCCGGGAATCGAACCCGGGACCCTGGAGCTGTGAAGCAGCAGTGCTAACCACTGCGCTACCGTGCCGCCCTTGCCATATTTTACTATTTTTATACATATAGATGACTGATTGATTCCTTTTCTGCCTCTTCTTATACCCTCTCTTTATTTCTCTTATTTGCTTTTCAATTCCCATCGGAACCTTCTTTATTCAGCCTGATTCTCAATTGTATTATCTAACTGGTCTGTCATCAGCATAATTTTTTTGAGTCACTTTATCCTCTTCCTCTTTTGTCATTCTGGGATCTCTGTATTTGTTTGCCCAACCTTTCCCCTTCATGACAATACACCTTGACACTACTTGAACTATATTTTCTTTAAAGACATGCAAATCATGGATTCCAATTTATCTGGGTCAAATCCATTCTTACCCCACTGAAATTGGATTTCCCCAAGTTAATTATTCTTACTCTGGACTGCTCCTTGGCCTTTTCCAAAGCCTCCATAAGCCTGAACAATGATCACTGTCCCCTAAAAGCTCTTCTACTGATAGCTGATCCATTTGGTCCACTGCACTCCCAAGAATCAGGTCCAGAAGAGCCACTTTTCTGATTGGACTGGAAACATGTCACTGTTGAAAATTCTATTGAATACACTCTTGGAACTCTTGCCCCTCTCTGCTCTTTACACCACCACTGTTCAGTCTATATTCAGATAACTAAATCCCCCTGCTGAAGGAAAATTCTGAATATGGGAAACAAGAAGTAAAGGAAAATATAATAAAGGTTGAGTAGGTAGAGTAAGAAGTCTCACAACACCAGGTTAAAGTCCAACAGGTTTATTTGGTAGCAAATACCATAAGCTTTCGGAGCGCTGCCCCTTCCTCAGATGGAGTGAAAATCTGTTCTCCAACAGTGCACAGAGACACAACATCAAGTTACAGAATACTAATTAGAATGCAAATCTCTACAGCCAGCCAGGTCTTAAAGGTACAGATAATGTGGGTGGAGGGAACATTAAACACAGGTTAAAGAGATGTGTATTGTCTGGAGACTGTCTGGAGACAATACACATCTCTTTAACGTGTGTTTAATGTTCCCTCCACCCACATTATCTGTACCTTTAAGACCTGGCTGGCTGTAGAGATCTGCATTCTAATTAGTATTCTGTAACTTGATGTTGTGTCTCTGTGCACTGTTGGAGAACAGATTTTCACTCCATCTGACGAAGGGGCAGCGCTCCGAAAGCTTATGGTATTTGCTACCAAATAAACCTGTTGGACTTTAACCTGGTGTTGTGAGACTTCTTACTGTGCTTACCCCAGTCCAACACCGGCATCTCCACATCTTGAGTAGGTAGGACATAGCAAAGAAAAATATTGGCAGAAAGGCAATTTTGCTTACAAAGAGTGGCATGCAGATGCTTTTCAATATTTTGCAACGTGTAATTAGAGATAGTATGGTCAAGAGATGATGTGGTCAAGAGATGATGTGGTCAAGATATAATGTGGTGAGTTAGTTAACTGTGTACTTTGCATTTATTTTTGAAAATTGTAATAGCTCACTTTTGGGGGGGTGACTAAAGTGCGTGTGACAAGAACTTCATAAATATGCGAGCTTTGGGTAACATTGACAGATCGCTCTCCAGAATGACTTGGTGTGGCGGTCTCCCAGTATATGTTTGTATGAGCTCTGAATAAACCGTCGCTGTTTGAGAACTCTGCATTTGTGTTCAATGTATGTTCTGTGAGGGACCTTTGAGCCGTAGTTAAGAAGGCAAATGCCCCACACAAAAGCCAAGTCCCAAATCAGTACTTACACATCATAGACCAAGATGACCCACCCACTCTATCAATCTTGTAATTTCCTTGTAAATTTGTTCCTCTACATCTTTCCAAGTGGCGGGTGCCCTACAGACTACACTGAGCCATGTAGTTCTTCCATATCTGCTCCTTAGCTCTGACCAAATTTGATTCTGTCACCAGCCCCTCTGGGTCATCTTTTATTTCCAGCACTACAATGTTCTCCTTAATGAATACCACCAATCCTTCCTTTCCTATCTTTCCTGAACACCTTCTATTCAGGAGTACTGAGTACCCAATCCTGCTCTTCTTTAAACCAGGTCTGTGTTATCACCACAAATCATATTTCCATGTGGCTATCTGCATCTGCAACTCACTAATATTATTTGTATATTCACGTTCATGCACTGTCACCCTATTTTAGACTGCTATTTTTCATCTTATGCTGAACCTAGCTAATACCTTACCATTTCCTACTCTACTATTATCTATTTATGCCAATCTTCTTTTCACCTTGGTATTCCTCTCTTGTAATACCCCTGCCAAGTTAGCTTAAGCCCTTCCCTATAGCATTAGCCAATCACCCATTTGGAAATTGTTCTCGCCTCTGCCGAGGTGCAAACTATCTCGCTTGTACAGGTCCCATATCCTAATGTCCCAAGAATCTAAAGCCTTCCCTGCTATACCGTCACTCCAGCTATGTATCCATCAGCTTTATCCTCCTATTTCTATACTCACTTGAACATGACTTGGAGTAATCCGGTGTTTACTACTTTTGAGATCCTGCTTGCTTATTTCTAACCTAGCTCCCCAAATTCTGACTACAGGACCTTTGCATGCCTATGTCATTGAGATGTGGCTATTGTTGTACCTGTTAATTCTCAGATACTTTCGACCAGTTTACTTACTCCAAGGTTTTACCCCGGTGTCCTTATTTGCGAGATGGACAAAGGACAAACACAAGTAAAGGTTCAACAAGTTTATTAATAATAACACGATTTACCCTTAAATTACCCACATAAAACAAGAGGACACCCCAGATTCAAGTATACTATCCGCAAAGATGGCTTGGTTAAACTGCAGACCTGATTCTCTGAGTCCCTCTGGTCCGTCGTCACGAAGGTGAGTCTCGATGGCAGCTTCTTCCTTCCTTCCTTCTCTGGTCAGTCTTCTGAATGGTCACGGCTGCCTCCCTCATCAAGTCTTCGCTGCTGTGTGTCTGAAAGTGTGTCCCATTATCCCCCAGCCTGCTTGCCTTTCCAGAGACTTCTCTGGCTTCCGGCCAATGAGGTCCCAGGAGGGGGTTCCAATACCCAGTGGGTTTCTTGATGTCTGCCTGCCAGGACACCAGGGTCCGCCCCCCAGGTGTCCATCTCCATGTTGTTACTTACATGTAACTGCAGGAGCTTTCGGTGACAGAAGGTCTGGCCCGATCTGGGCTTCTAACAATAGGCCGGTGCATTTCAATGAGGTGCAATGATCTCCTGCTAAGTATCAGTAGAGTGCAACGACCTTTGATGGGTGGTTGATGGGTCAGGCCCAGACACGTTTGTGTATTTGTACAATTAGCCTGCCTGAGGTGTGACTGTGTTTGATTTCAAAATGCCCAATTCTTGAATTTAGGATATCCAATTTTATCAGCCTTAAAACTAGGCCCTGTTTATATCACCACACTATTATCGCTGGCTGTTCACCCTTCCCCCTCGGGATAGAAATAATGAAAATAAAAGCTGGAGTAAGCCATTTGGCACTTCAAGCCTGCTCCGTCCTACATTTTGATCATGGCTGATCATCAATATCCTGATCCCACTTTCCCTCCCATTCATTGATTCCATCTACACTTCCCACTGCCTCGGAAAAGCAGCCAGCATAATCAAGGACCCCATGCACCCTGGACATACTCTCTTCCACCTTCTTCCATTGGGAAAAAGATACAAAAGTCTGAGATCACGGACCAACCGACTCAAGAACAGCTTCTTTCCATACTGCCATCAGACTTTTGAATAGACTTACCATATATTAAGCTGAACTTTCTCTATACCCTATCTGTGACTGTAACATATTTCCTTCTCCCCTATGTACTCTATGAACAGTATGCTTTGCCTGTATAAAAATTCTGTCTGTGGAACTAAACAGCCCACCTTGTTAGAGGCACTGGATCCCAGTACAACAATAAACACTTGAAAGTTGAAGGTTCAAAACCATGTTCTGCAACCTCGAAATATGGAAAATAGTCACCTCATTGGATCTTCCTGCCCCTGCTCAATGTTAGTATTGGACACAGGCCACAGAATCTTCGAGAAGAGTGCAAAGAGGGGATTAAAGTGGCAACCTGGAGCTCCAGCTCTCTCTCTGCTTATAGTGTCAAAGGCATCGCGAGAGAACACATTCGGCAACTGAGCAGCACTGCATCTCCAGTTCCTTGTACCACATGGCGAGCATGATCAGATGGATCAGACCCAGAAGACCACCATGGTGAGATGACCTGAAGACCATAGAACATAGAACATAACAGCGCAGTACAGGCCCTTCGGCCCTCGATGTTGCGCCGACCAGTGGAACCAATCTAAAGCCCCTCTAATCGACACTATTCCAATATCATCCATGTGTTTATCCAATAACCATTTGAATGCTCTTAATGTTGACGAGTCCACTACTGCTGCAGGCAGGGCATTCCACACCCTTACTACTCTCTGAGTAAAGAACCTACCTCTAACATCTGTCCTATATCTCTCACCCCTCAATTTAAAGCTATGTCCCCTTGTGCTAGCCATCACCATTCGAGGAAAAAGGCTCTCACTATCCACCCTATCTAATCCTCTGATCATCTTGTATGCCTCTATTAAGTCACCTCTTAACCTTCTTCTCTCTAACGAAAACAACCTCAAGCCCCTCAGCCTTTCCTCATACGATTTTCCCACCATACCAGGCAACATCCTGGTAAATCTCCTCTGCACCCTTTCCAACACTTCCACATCTTTCCCATAATACGGCGACCAGAACTGTACAGAACTGTACTCCAGATGTGAACCCCAACCCAGCATACCCCAACCCTGCATACTCCAACCTCACATACCCCAACCCTGTGTACCCCAACCATGCATAACCCAATCTTGTAAACACAAACCCTGCATATCCAAGCCCTGTATACACCAACCCAGCATACCCCAACCCTGCATACCCCAACCCTGCGTACCCCAACCCTGCATACCCCAACCCAACCTACCCCAACCATGCCTACCCCAAACCCGCATACCCCAACCCTGCATACCCCAACCCAACCTACCCCAACCATGCCTACCCCAAACCCGCATACCCCAACCCTGCATACCCCAACCTTGCATACTCTAATCCCTGCATACCCCAACCCCTGCAAATCTCAACCCTAGGTACCCCAACCCCGAATAGCCCAACCCTGCATACCCCAATCCATGTATACCCCAACCTTGCATACCCCAACCCTGCATACCCCAACCCCATATACCCCAACCCTGCGTACCCCAACCCTGCATATCCCAACTCTGCATACCTCAACTCCGCATACCCCAACCCTGCATAGCCCAATCTCGTATACACCAACCCTGCATACCCCAACCCTGCATACCCCAATGCGGCATACCTCAACCCTGCGTGCCCCAACCCCGCATACCCCAACACTGCATATCCCAACCCTCCATACCCCAACCATGGTATACCTCAACCCTGCGTACCCCAACCATTGCAAATCCCAACCCTGTGTACCCCAACGCCGCATACCCCAACTCGGCATACTGCGACCCCTTTATACCCCAACCTTGCATACCCCAACCCTGCATACCCAAACCCTGCATACCCTAACCCCATATACCCCAATGCTGCGTACCCCAACCCTGCATACCTGAACCCTGCATAGCCCAATCTCGTATACACCAACCCTGTATACCCCAACCCAGTATACCCCAACCCCACATACTCCAACCCTGTATATCCCAACCCTGCATACCCCAACCCTGCATACTCCAACCCTGCATATCCCAACCCTGTATACCCCAACCCCACATACTCCAACCCTGCGTATCCCAACCCTGCATACCCCAACCCCACATACCCCAACCCCGCATACCCCAACCCTGCCTACCCCAAACCCACAAACCCCAACCCTGCATACCCCAACCCTGCACATCCCAACCCCTACATACCCCAAACCTGCATACCCAACCCCTGCAAATCCCAACCCTGTGTACTCCAACCCCGCATACCCCAACACTGCATACTCCAGCCCCTGTACATTACAACCTTGCATACCCCAACCCTGCATACCCCAACCCCCATACCCCAACCCTACGTACCCCAACCCTGCATTTCTGAATTCTGCATACCCCAACCCCACATACCCCAACCCTGCATACCCCAATCCCGCATACCCCAACCCTGCATACCCCAACCCTGCGTACCCCAACCCTGCTTACCCGAATCCCGCATACCCCAACCTGCACACCCCGACCCTGCATACCCCAACCATGTATACCCCAACTCTGTGTACCACAACACTGCATACACCCAACCCTGCGTACCCCAACCCTGCATATCCCAACCCTGCATACCATAACCCTGTGTACCCCAACACTGCATACCCCAACACTGCATACCCCAACACCGCATACCCCAACACCGCATACCCCAAACCCGCATACCACAACCCTGCGTACTCCAACCTTGCGTACCCCAATCCCGTGTACACCAACCCCGTGTACCCCAACACTGCATACCCCAACCCTGCGTACCCCAACCCCATGTACCCCAACCCCGCATACCCCAACACTGCATACCCCAACCCTGCAAACCCCAACCATTGTATACCTCAACCCTGCGTACCCCAACCCTTGCAAATCCCAACCCTGTGTACCCCAACCTCACATACCCCAACTCTGCATACCCCAACCGCTGCATACCCCAACCCTGCACACCGCAACCCTGCATACCCTAACCCCATATACCCCAATGCTGCATACCCCAACCCTGCATACCTCAACCCCGCATACCCCAACCCTGCATAGCCCAATCTCGTATACACCAACCCTGCATACCCCAACCCGGCGTACCCCAACCCCGTGTACCCCAAACCCGCATACCCCAACACTGCATACCCCAACCCTCCATACCCCAACCATGGTATACCTCAACCCTGCGTGCCCCAACCATTGCAAATCCCAACCCTGTGTACCCCAACCCCGCATACCCCAACTCGGCATACTGCGACCCCTTTATACCCCAACCTTGCATACCCCAACCCTGCATATCCCAACCCTGTATACCCCAACCCCACATACTCCAACCCTGCGTATCCCAACCCTGCATACCCCAACCCCACATACCCCAACCCCGCATACCCCAACCCTGCCTACCCCAAACCCACAAACCCCAACCCTGCATATCCCAACCCTGCATATCCCAACCCCTATATACCCCAAACCTGCATACCCCAACCCCTGCAAATCCCAACCCTGTGTACTCCAACCCCGCATACCCCAACCCTGCATGCTCCAACCCCTGTACATTACAACCTTGCATACCCCAACCCTGCATACCCCAACCCCTTATACCCCAACCCTAAGTACCCCAACCCTGCATATCTGAATTCTGCGTACCCCAACCCCACATACCCCAACCCTGCATACCCCAATCCCGCATACCCCAACCTGCACACCCCGACCCTGCATACCCCAACCCTGTATACCTCAACCATGTGTACCCCAACACCGCATACACCCAACCCTGCGTACCCCAACCCTGCATATCCCAACCCTGCTTACCCCAATGCTGCATACCCCAACCCTGCGTACCCCCACCCTGCATACCTCAACCCTGCATACCCCAATCCTGCATACCCCAACCCTGCATACCCCAACCCTGCGTACCCCAACCCTGCTTACCCGAATCCCGCATACCCCAACCTGCACACCCCGACCCTGCATACCCCAACCATGTATACCCCAACTCTGTGTACCACAACACTGCATACACCCAACCCTGCGTACCCCAACCCTGCATATCCCAACCCTGCATACCATAACCCTGTGTACCCCAACACTGCATACCCCAACACCGCATACCCCAACACCGCATACCTAAACCCCACATACCCCAACACCACATACCCCAAACCCGCATACCACAACCCTGCGTACTCCAACCGTGCGTACCCCAATCCCGTGTACACCAACCCCGTGTACCCCAACACTGCATACCCCAACCCTGCGTACCCCAACCCCATGTACCCCAACCCTGCATACCCCAACACTGCATACCCCAACCCTGCAAACCCCAACCATTGTATACCTCAACCCTGCGTACCCCAACCCTTGCAAATCCCAACCCTGTGTACCCCAACCTCACATACCCCAACTCTGCATACCCCAACCGCTGCATACCCCAACCCTGCACACCGCAACCCTGCATACCCTAACCCCATATACCCCAATGCTGCATACCCCAACCCTGCATACCCCAACCCTGCATACCTCAACCCCGCATACCCCAACCCTGCATAGCCCAATCTCGTATACACCAACCCTGCATACCCTAACCCGGCGTACCCCAACCCCGTGTACCCCAACCCCGCAGACCCCAACACTGCATACCCCAACCCTCCATACCCCAACCATGGTATACCTCAACCCTGCGTGCCCCAACCATTTCAAATCCCAACCCTGTGTACCCCAACCCCGCATACCCCAACTCGGCATACTGCGACCCCTTTATACCACAACCTTGCGCACCCCAACCCTGCATACCCGAACCCTGCATACCCTAACCCCATATACCCCAATGCTGCGTACCCCAACCCTGCATACCTGAACCCTGCATAGCCCAATCTCGTATACACCAACCCTGCATACCCCAACCCTGTATACCCCAACCCAGTATACCCCAACCCCACATACTCCAACCCTGTATATCCCAACCCTGCATACCCCAACCCTGCATACCCCAACCCTGCATATCCCAACCCTGTATACCCCAACCCCACATACTCCAACCCTGCGTATCCCAACCCTGCATACCCCAACCCCACATACCCCAACCCCGCATACCCCAACCCTGCCTACCCCAAACCCACAAACCCCAACCCTGCATATCCCAACCCTGCATATCCCAACCCCTATATACCCCAAACCTGCATTGCCAAACCCCTGCAACTCCCAACCCTGTGTACTCCAACCCCGCATACCCCAACCCTGCATACTCCAACCCCTGTACATTACAACCTTGCATACCCCAACCCTGCATACCCCAACCCCCTATACCCCAACCCTACGTACCCCAACCCTGCATATCTGAATTCTGCGTACCCCAACCCCACATACCCCAACCCTGCATACCCCAATCCCGCATACCCCAACCCTACATACCCCGACCCTGCGTACCCCAACCCTGCATACCCGAACCCCGCATACCCCAACCTGCACACCCCGACCCTGCATACCCCAACCCTGTATACCTCAACCATGTGTACCCCAACACCGCATACACCCAACCCTGCGTACCCCAACCCTGCATATCCCAACCCTGCTTACCCCAATGCTGCATACCCCAACCCTGCGTACCCCAACCCTGTGTACCCCCACCCTGCATACCTCAACCCTGCGTACACCAACCCCGCATACCCAAACTTCACATACCCCAACACCGCAAACCCCAACCCTGCGTACCCCAAACCCTGCATTCCCCAACCCCACATACCCCAACACCACATACCCCAATGCTTCATACCCAAACCCCACATAACCTAGCCCCATAGGGCAACACCCAGATGCAGTGTGACAGTTTGAAGGGAGTGACAGAAATAGGGGAGGCTCCAACAGGAGTTATCCATGCTCATAACCCCCTCCCTCAGTGAGAGGTTGGACCCACAGCAGGGAGGTCCTAGGTAGCAGCTGCCACAGGGAAAATGTTATCATTGTGAGTGCTTAGGCCACTTTGTTAGAGATTGTAGGGCTCCCCGTCAGCAAGCATCACCACAGGAACAAAAACAGAGACCCTGTCCCTTGCCACCAGAGGGACCGGCAAGGCAAGCCATGGTGAATTTAATGGGGAATGACACAATCCAGCCCTGTGTATCCTTAATTGGATACACACCCCAGAGCGTGACGGTGCCAGGCCTCTCCACAGTGTGTGTGCGGCGCCAAGTGGGATATTATAGGGTGACCCCTGTAGAAGGTGAGGTAGGAGGCCACCCCATCAAGTTCCCGGAGGACTCAGGGGATTCAGAACTACCCTTAACACATCCTGTGATTTAGATATTACATGGCACTCCCGTAGGAAGATTGTTCTTAATGGTTTCACAGGGCATCGACAGGAGGAGGCAGAGATAAACTCTTTAGAATTTAAATTGGGAAATGTGATTTGTCACCACCCAGCAGTGCTAATGAGTCTCCACCCAGAGGCAGAACACATCCTGGGCTCGGACTTTATGCAGAGCTGTAACTTGTCATTCAACCCAGCAAACTGCTGCATTTGGCGAATGCCCAAAACCAATAAGACCCCAGCAGAGGTTGCCACTGGTATATATTTAGAAAGCATTTTCGAAAGAGTGGGGAGTTATAGATTAAACCCAGCAAGATGACAAATGACCGAGCAGTGCAGGCAATTTTGGCAAAGCACACAAAAATTTGTTGTGGATAAGGTAATCCCAGTAAGAGTTTTAACAACACCAGGTTAAAGTCCAACACGTTTATTTGGTAGCAAATGCCATTAGCTTTTAGAGCACTGCTCCTTCGTCAGATGGAGTGGAAATCTCTCAGATATCCACTCCATCTGACGAAGGAGCAGGGCTCTGAAAGCTAATGGCATTTGCTACAAAATAAACCTGTTGGACTTCAACCTGGTGTTGTTAAAACTCTTACAGGGATTACCCCAGTCCAACGCCGGCATCTCCACATCATAAGGTAATCCCATCAGTGTATAGAATTAAACTGGACCCAGATGGTATCATGTGAACCAATTAAAGGCAAACGGAGCCCAGAGCAATAACCACCAGTTCCACCTGTTTTTAGAGGGATTGGAAGAAGCAGAACCCGATCCTAATCCTGTGGCTCCTGCTGATCCAATGCCAGTCCTGGGCACTGCCCCAGATCCTGATCCCAGGCCAGTCTCATTCACTATTCGCGATCCTGATTTTGGGCTCGTCCTGGGCACTTCCCCAGATTCTGATCCCGGCCAGTCTCAGTCACTGTTCCTGATCCTGATCCAATGTCAGTCCTGGGCACTGCCCCAGATCCTGATGCCACTCCAGTCCCAGGCACTGTTCACATGTGATTCTCTCCTGCCACAGTGGCCGAGTGCGATGATGGTATTCTCTGGGTCCATCTGGACCATACCACAATATATGGATGTAACAATCAGTGAGCGGTGTATTGGAGAGTAAATGGGAGTCAGGACATTGTTATAGATGTGTCAAACTCACAGGTGACTGGTGGGGATTCTCCACCAATGGGTGCACTGAATTGGGATGTTTGGCCATTGGTCTGGAGAAAGGATTGGAGCTAGGTCAAAGATGCCCCAAAATCTCATATATACCTAGTATATGAAATAAGGAATGGACCAAAACTTGCCATATGTGCACCTCTCCACACTGGACCAAGAACTACCCCGGGACCGCAAAATGGGTTGGTTTTAAAACACAGAGGCAAAATCCTATATGTCAACACTTACCATGAACTGGTACCTGTGGTGTTAGACATATCCAGAACTCAGCTGCCAGAGTGGTGCCCTCCCCAACTTCTGAAGCTGTACCTTTATTTAACATGGAGATTACTGAGACGGAAAACAGGAATTGATATGGGTAAGGCCAAAAGAGACACAATTAATGATTTTGACAATAAACTCAGGGTTTTAACCCAACAGGTTAAACAGGCCTTGAATAAAATCAAGACAATCGGATGTGCCCCTTAATAATAAGTACTCCTGTCTGAGTACTACTGGGGAGGACAGCCCACCTGGGGGAAGCAGCGGTGGCAGTGTCTCTGGAGCTGAGCCTGGCCCAGTAGTGCAAAAGGGTAAGGAAAGGAGGGTAGTGCTAATTGGGGACTCGACGGTGAGGGGGTCAGATAGGCGTTTTTGCGGACACAGACGGGACTCTCGGATGGTGGTTTGCCTCCCTGGTGCAGGGGTCCGGGATGTCTCTGGTCGAGTCCCAGAAATCCTGAAGGGGGAGGGAGAGGAGCCGAAGGTCGTGATGCATATAGGTACTGCTGACATAGGTAGGAAGAGGGAAGGGGTCATGAAAAGAGAATATAGGGAGTTAGGTAGACAGCTGAGAAAGAGGAATGCAAAGGTAGTAATCTCGGGATTGCTGCCTGTGCCGCGGGAGAGTGAGAACAGGAATCGGTGGAGAATGAATGCGTGGCTGAGGGACTGGAGCAAGGGACAAGGATTTGGGTACTTGGATCATTGGGACCTCTTTAGGGGCAGGTGTGACCTGTTTAAAAAAGACGGGTGGCACTTGAATCCCAGGGGGACCAATATCCTGGCGGGAAGGTTGGCTAAGGCTACTGGAGAGACTTTAAACTAGAAAGGTTGGGGGGAGGGAATCGAAATGAGGGGACTGAGAGCGAGGAGGTTAGCTCGCAAATAGATAAGGAATGTAGACAGGGTAAGAGGGAGGTTAGACGAGTGATGGAGAAGGGAAGTGCTCAGGCTGAAGGTCTGAGATGTGTCTATTTTAATGCCAGGAGTGTAGTGAATAAAGTGGATGAGCTTAGAGCGTGGATTGCTGCTTCGAATTGTGATGTGGTGGCCATTACGGAGACTTGGATGTCTCAGGGACAGGACTGGGTGCTTCAGGTGCCGGGTTTTAGATGTTTCAGGAAGGACAGGGAGGGAGGCAAGAGAGGGGGGGGAGTGGCACTGTTGATCAGGGATAGTGTCACGGCTGTAGAGAAGGTGGACGCCGTGGAGGGATTGACTACGGAGTCTCTGTGGGTGGAGGTTAGGAACAGGAAGGGGTCGGTAACTTTGCTGGGTGTTTTCTATAGGCCGCCCAATAGTAACAGAGATGTTGAGGAGCAGATGGGGAAACAGATCCTGGAGAGATGTAGGAATAACAGAGTTGTCGTGATGGGAGATTTTAATTTCCCAAACATAGATTGGAATATCCCTAGGGCTAGGGGTTTGGATGGAGAGGAGTTTGTTAGGTGTGTCCAGGAGAGTTTCCTGACACAGTATGTGGATAAGCCTACTAGAGGAGAGGCTGTACTTGATCTGGTGCTGGCTAATGAACCTGGACAGGTGGAGGATCTCTCGGTGGGTGAGCATCTTGGGGATAGCGATCATAATTCTATCTCCTTCACGATAGCATTGGAAAGAGATAGGATCAGGCAGGCTAGGAAAGTGTTTCTCTGGAGTAAACGGAAATACAGTGTCACCAGGGAGGAAATTAGACGGGTAAATTGGAAGGAGGCATTCTTGGGGAAAAGTACCGAAGGAAAGTGGAGGATTTTCAAGGAATGTTTGTCTGGAGCTCTGCATGACAACGTTCCGATGAGACAGGGGGGTGTTGGTAGGGTACGGGAACCGTGGTGCACGAAGGTTGTGATGAACCTGGTGAATAAGAAAAGAGAGGCGTACAGAAGGTTCAGAGAGCTAGGAGGTGTTAAGGATTTAGAGGAGTATACGGGATGTAGGAAGGAGCTTAAGAAGGAAATTAGGAGAGCGAGAAGGGATCACGAGAAGACCTTGGCGGGTAAGATTAAGGAGAATCCCAAGGCGTTCTACAAATATGTCAAGAGTAAAAGGATGAGATGTGAAGGCATAGGACCCTTAAAAGGTGAAGGGGGAAAAGTTTGTGCGGAACCGTTAGAAATGGCGGAGGTGCTTAATGAATACTTTACCTCGGTATTCACGGTGGAAAGGGATCTGGGTGGTTGTACTGCTGGTTTGCGGTGGACAGAAAGGATCGAGCATGTGGACATAAAGAAAGAGGATGTGTTGGAACTATTGAATGGCATCAAGGTTGGTAAGTCGCCGGGACCGGATGGGATGTACCCCAGGTTACTGTGGGAGGTGAGGGAGGAGATTGCGGAGCCTTTGGCGATGATCTTTGCATCGTCGATGGAGACGGGAGAGGTTCCGGAGGATTGGAGGATTGCAGATGTGGTCCCTATATTCAAGAAAGGGAACAGGGACAGCCCGGGAAATTACCGACCAGTGAGTCTAACATCAGTGGTTGGTAAGTTGATGGAGAGGATCCTGAGAGACAGGATTTATGATCATCTAGAGAAGTTTAGTATGATCAAAAGTAGTCAGCACGGCTTTGTCAAGGGCAGGTCGTGCCTTACGAGCCTGGTTGAGTTCTTTGAAAATGTGACCAAACACATTGACGAAGGAAGAGCGGTGGATGTGGTCTATATGGACTTCAGCAAGGCGTTCGATAAGGTCCCCCATGCAAGACTTCTTGAGAAAGTGAGAGGGCATGGGATCCAAGGGGCTGTTGCCTTGTGGATCCAGAACTGGCTTGCCTGCAGAAGGCAGAGAGTGGCTGTGGAGGGGTCTTTCTCTGCATGAAGGTCAGTGACCAGTGGAGTGCCCCAGGGATCTGTTCTGGGAACCTTGCTGTTTGTCATTTTCATAAATGACCTGGATGAGGAAGTGGAGGGATGGGTTGGTAAGTTTGCTGACGACACCAAGGTAGGTGGTGTTGTGGATAGTTTGGAGGGATGTCAGAAGTTGCAGCGAGACATAGATAGAATGCAAGACTGGGCGGAGAAGTGGCAGATGGACTTCAACCCGGATAAGTGTGTGGTGATCCATTTTGGCAGATCCAATGGGATGAAGCAGCAGTATAATATGAAGGGTACCATTCTTAGCAGTGTAGAGGATCAGAAGGACCTTGGGGTCCGGGTCCATAGGACTCTTAAATCGGCCTCGCAGGTGGAGGATGCGGTCAAGAAGGCGTACGGCGTACTGGCCTTCATTAATCGAGGGATTGAGTTTAGGAGTCGGGAGATAATGCTGCAGCTTTATAGGACCCTGGTTAGACCCCACTTGGAGTACTGCGCGCAGTTCTGGTCACCTCATTACAGGAAAGATGTTGAAGCCATTGAAAGGGTGCAGAGGAGATTTACAAGGATGTTGCCTGGATTGGGGGGCATGCCTTATGAGGATAGGTTGAGGGAGCTTGGTCTCTTCTCCCTGGAGAGACGAAGGATGAGAGGTGACCTGATAGAGGTTTACAAGATGTTGAGAGGTCTGGATAGGGTAGACTCTCAGAGGCTATTTCCAAGGGCTGAAATGGTTGCTACGAGAGGACACAGGTTTAAGGTGCTGGGGGGTAGGTACAGAGGAGATGTCAGGGGTAAGTTTTTCACTCAGAGGGTGGTGGGTGAGTGGAATCGGCTGACGTCGGTGGTGGTGGAGGCAAACTCGTTGGGGTCTTTTAAGAGACTTCTGGATGAGTACATGGGATTTAATGGGATTGAGGGCTATAGATAGGCCTAGAGGTAGGGATATGATCAGCGCAACTTGTGGGCCGAAGGGCCTGTTTGTGCTGTGGCTTTCTATGTTCTATGTTCTATGTTCTAAGATGCCAAAAGGGAATTAAAGGAGAATCAGGCTAGCCAACAGTTGGTAAAATTGCTAGAAGGGTACACCGGGGCAATAAATGAAATCATCCAAGGAAAAATAGATGATGACAGCAGGCAGCAGAATTGAACCCTATGTAGTATCTATTGGCAGAGGATGATAGAACAGTGGAGGGAAAACCTGGAATAGGCTAACCAAGGATAGGTCTCATCTTGGATCAGTGACGAGAAAAGAGAGCACTTGATCTGCGGGAAGAGACACCCCAAAATTCTGAATTGCCAGTTACGGGTCTGATTTGAAGATGACTGCAAGGAAATCCCAGGAAAGGCCTTAGGCATGGTACTAGAGATCTCAATCATAATGCCAAATAAAAATGGGTTGAAAGCTTTTGAGGTTGAAAATATTGTCATTATCTGAGAGAGAATGTGGTTAGAATATGATGGCTCCTTACCATACACGGTTGAAAAAGGGAGAAGGCTTGTAGGTACCACTCTGGATAAATGTCAACAAACCAAACAAGTAATTGTGTGCCCCTATCCTATCCTATCCTATTCTATCAGAGTGGCATGGTGGCACAGTGGTTAGCACTGCTGCCTCACAGCGCCAGGGACCGGGGTTTGATTCTCAGCTTGGGTCACTGTCTGTGCAGAGTTTGCACATTCTCCCTCTGTCTGCATAGGTTTCTTCCGGGTTCTCCGGTTTCCTCTCATAGTCCGAAAGACGTTCTGATTAGGCTGTGCTAAATTCTTCCTCATTGCACCCGAACAGGCGCCGGAGCGTGGTGACGAGGGAGTTTTCACAATAACTTCATTGCAGTGTTAATGTAAGCCTACTTGTGACACTAATAAATAAACTAAAATCTATCCTGTGTATTTAAGTAAACATGCCTTGTGTGGTTTTCAGACAAGCACCAATTTAAATTGTACCATCGAAATCCGGAACCTGGACTCTGACATCATCCTAGTAGCGTACAGTGGGGAGGGAGAATACTGGATCACAACTTCCCTAAAATATTCTCAGTACGTAATCTTCACCTATGACACCCACAACACCACTTTCTGCATTAGGCCCCACATACCAGCCAGGATAGGCCTATCTAAACTCATAGACATACACAGGAGAAGTGAGATCTTTGTTAATGTCACTGACAAACTCTGATGGACTTTAGGAGGTTATTTGGAAAAATATGACATTGGTATGGAACACCTACCAGAAAAATTACAACAGGTCCGGACACAATTAGCTAACGCACAAAGAAGTTTCACTACTGTAGTCCGACAGACAGAGCAAATACAAAAAGACATTTAAAAAATTGAAGACATCAATTGGTGGATTGACTTTTGGAATTAGGACACAAATGTACAAATCCACCCTTGGGTTTATCTCCTAGTAAACCTCGTTGTATTGTTCATTCTGTTTGCTTTAATGTAGATAAACGTCCTGGGAGTTAAAATTTTGAAGTGGAAATGAGAACTCACTTGAGTTCCTGAATGTAGAAAACATGCCGAGCAGACACGGGCAGAGAGCCCTGCTCAGTCAACATCAGGTACCATCATTTATACTACAAAAGATGCAGGACAACTTGTACATAATTTGATCACCCACTGCTGAACAGACCATGTATTTAAAAATCAACTAATGAATATTTCCCTTAATTTTTTAAAATTTCTATTTCAATTTTATTAACAGTATTATTGTAAGAAAGTGCAGGTTAATGTTAGCTATTTGGACCCTTCGCCTGGAAACTTGTCGGTTACCTGTGCAATGTCTAGGGCAGTGTTGTAATCCGACTTGCTTGACGCTCATCGGGTCATGAGGGATTGTGGTCAGGTGACCCATGACCTCTAGGATTGTGACAGAAAAAATGATATTTTATCATGAGCATGGATAAAAATGTGGAAGTCAAGTTTAAACCTAGCCAGGCTCTGCAATTTGCAAACTGCAGGGATGGAACAGGCTGTTTTTATACAGCCAGGCCTTGGACAATCAACTTCGCATTGAAAGCAGACAGGCCTGGATCTGCCTGGCCAGATACTAATGGCCACATTGTTTCAGAACGAACCTTGTGAACCTGCTTTATCAAAAGAATGTTATGCAGACTTGGTGGCACCCAGCTCAATAGGAGGCCAGAGGTATAATGTGACAATGGACAGGACATGACAGTTGAAGGTTCAAAACCATGTTCTGCGGCCTCCAAATATGGAAAGTAGTCACTCCATTTGATCTTCCTGCCCCTGCCCAATGCTAATATTGGAAACAGGACATAGAATCTTCGAGAAGGGTGCAAAGAGGGGGATAAAAGGACAATATGGAGCCCCAGCTCTCTCTCTGCTTTTGTACTGTCTTCAACAGCGTCTCCAGAGAGCACCTTCGACGGCAGCAGAGCAGCACAGCATCACCAGCTCCTTGTATCTCCTGGTGAGTATCATCAGACTGAACAGACTCAGAAAAGCACCCCAGTGAGATGACGTGAAGACCAGAAGCAGGCCTACATGAGAGGGGAAACCAAATCAATGATTGCAGTTCCTGAAACATCAGCCAACACTCAAATACTGAGGAACAGCCTGTCCCAGCCACATTGAATAGGTATTACCAGCCTTTTCAGAAAAATAGTTCAAATATAGTTATAGGGACCTGTGGATAGGGTGTAGTGAATCCTCCGAAATGTGTGTTAGAAGTAGATAACTAGTGTAGATTTGGGACTGTTTACTGAGAGATTTAAGACTGTTTTCTGAAGAGTTCTGTGAAGAGATTGAAAGAGTTTGATAGAGTTTAATTAAAGTACAATAGAGAGTCTGATAAATATTGTTTTCCCTTGATAAAATGTTCAATAAAGTTGTGTTGGACCTTCACCTGAGTCTTGTCTCCTTTGTCTATCTCACCGTGTAACGTACTTGAGTTAAAAAGGGTTACTGCAAACTGGTCAAGGTTAGTCAGGGTACATTCATCCATCTTTCACTTTACAATATTGCGTAGCATAAATGTTACTTGCTATTTATCAGCCCAAGCCTGAATGCTGTTCAGGTCTTGTGGCATGTGAGTGCCTACTGCCATTTAACTTAATTGCGAGTGGAACTGGACACATTGCAACGATATGCAGACATAGCAATTTTTGACCTTATGATGAAGAAAAGGTCATGGATGAAACAGCAGAAGATGGTTGGACCTAGGACACTGTTCTGAGCAACTCCCGCAGCAATATCCTATGGGTGAGCTGATTGATCTTCAACAACTACAATCATCTTCTTTTGTGCCAGGTAAAACTCTGGATAGTGGAAACCCCTTGTTTCCCATTTACTTCAATTTTGCATGGCTTCCTTAATGCCACACATGCTCAAATACTGCCTCAATGTCAAAGACAGGCTTGTTAGTTCATTTGGCTGGATGGCCATTGTGGATCAGATTGGCGCAACAATGCAGACTTCAATTCCTGTTCTGGCTGGGGTGGATTTGGCATCTGCTTCCTTGTCCTACCCATGGTGGAGGTTATGGGTTAGACCTGTCTTCAGGCAGAGAACTCAAGAAGAAAACAATTTTGCCACCAATGATGGCCCACAGTATCTCATGGATGCCCAGTTTGAGCTGCTAGATATATTCTGAATCATTTATCACAATGATAATACCATACAGCACATTGGAGGATGTCTTTAGTGTAAAGGCAGAATTTGTCACCACAAAGATTATGTGGTAGTCACTCTTATCAATAATGCCATGGGAAGATGCATCTATGACAGGGGTAGGTTGATAAAGATGAAGTCAAGAAGATTATTTCACTTGTGTAGGTTCTCACACCGCTAGTTGCAGTCTCAGAATGGCAAATATGTCTTCAAGATTCAGCCAACTCAGTCACTAGTGATGTTGCTGAGCCATTCTTGATGATATACCTTAAAGTTCATCACCCAGAGTAAATGTTTTGCCCTTGTCCTCAGTGTTTCTTCCAAGTGGTGTTCAACAAGAAAAAGTGCAGATTCATCAGCTTAGGGAGGAAGATGGGAAGCCGGTTTCCTTCCCATAATACCATGAAAGAGTCGAGTAAAGGAAAGGCTCCTACATATTTATGAAGCACGTTTCATAACTTCAGGATGTCCCAAAATGTTTTATAGCCAATTAGTTACTTTTGAAATATAGTCACTGTAATAATGCAGGTGTAATGTTGCAATGTGACTTTATGAGGCCTGAAATCAAAATTGAGAATGCTTATGACCACGTTCTCCAGTCGACATACCATAATACTGCCATCTTGGGTCTGTCTTACCGGTAGGACAGGACATGCTCCAGGATGGTGATGGCACAGTCTTGGACATAAACTGAAAAGTATGATTCTGTGAAGATTACTATGTTTCTTCTAGTCTATAGGAAAGCTTATCCAATAATGGCATAAGTCAAGATGATAACTTGCCCAGTAGCAAAGATTCATGTTTGAGTTTTGATCCTGAATACCGGAAGGGTGTGATCCTGTCATCAGTATCCAGATGTGTGCATTTCGAGAATGGGTTGTTGCATAGCCACTAAAATGGGTAGCATGGTCGATGTCCCCTCCCCTAACTCAACTGCACTATGCCATATGTACCTTCAGAGAAACGACAACTGATATATGCAACAATGCTATCAAGAAATGATGAACAGTGAAGGCGAAGCTGTAGACAGTGTTGCTTAGAAACATAGAATAACGTGAACATGGTGGGCAGAGACTGTCATTGCACTGGCAATGAGAGCAGTGGCAGAAATTTGTGTAATGGTGCAAATCATCACTGTCAATGAGTCAGATTGTCTGAATGAAGTGGATAGAGAAAAAGAAAGCTGTGCATGGATTAATATTGATGTGATGTAAAATTAGTAATCATTTTCTTATATGCTCATTAATCCAAGCAGCATAAACGATTAAGATTAGCACCAAATGCGAGTCAAGAAATACTTCTTGCACATTTACTGTTCAGAGGACTACTGATGCAAACTTACTCTTGCAATCAAAAGTAGTCTATTCATTATATTGTAGTAATTCTTTCATTCTAGCAATGTAGTAGAAATTTCAGAAACCCTATTATGCGTTGCTCCATGGACAGCTAACATATAAGTTATTTGTAAAGCCCCCACCTTCTGCAGACCAGCTACCGTCTACCATACCCTGGATTCTGTCATCTCAATTAACTTCCAGAGAGACAATTCGACAGAATTACTCCTTAATCTCTTCAGGATGTCAAACAGAACTGCAGAGATGACTTTATGACAAGATATAGCTAGAGGCAAAGTTAACTGCTGGTTGCTGAGAGCATGGAAGAACCTGGAGAATTACGAGTGAGATACGAGTGAGAAACCAAATCTTGCACTCATCAAATGTGTACACCAGCAGCCCTGATTCAGCAAAATCTACACATGAATTCCTGTACACAAGTTGCTGACGAGTGCATACTGTACTCTCTCTTACATATGTCATGAGTACATAAACAGCTGCCTGCACAGAATATAGCATCCTAAAATTTAGAAAATGTGATTATGAGTGCAGAATTACTGGATGAAAATGCTACAATAGCTTCGGGCATACAATATACACAGACCATTGAACAAATATATGATAACAGAGTGCTGGCCCTGAGTTACAAGACCATAATTCAATTGAGCAGACCTGTGGATGTCACAGGGCACAGGAGAGGAAAGAATGTTACCAGATTCACAGGAATGAATTGTAACTATACAGTTATTGCCAGGCATTTGTTATTCTTTCCATTATATAGACAACCATTTTGCTTCAAAAACCTCAGCAGAATCCTTGAGCAATAATGGAATTGGTTTTCTGAGCACGCTAGAGATGACATTAAAGGATAAAATGTTAATATGGAATCACGTGATGCTCTCAGGGCTTGTGTCCCCATACACAATTAATGGAGAAATAAGCAAAACATTAGATCCTACAATATGAGGGCATGCTTTTGAGAATTTTGAAGTTTTTTAAAAAAGTTTATTTATTAGTGTCACAAGTAGGCTTACATTAACACGGCAATGAAGTTATTGTGAAAATCATCTTGTTGCCAGATACACTGAGGGAGAATTTAGCATGGCCAATGCACCTAACCAGCATGTCTTTCGGACTGTGGGAGGAAACAGGAACACCCGGAGAAAACACACGCAGAAAACACACGCAGACATAGGGAGAACGTGCAGACTCCACACAGACAGTGACCCAAGCTTGGAATTGAACTCAGGTTCCTGGTGCAGCAATGCTAACCACTGTGCCACCATGCCGCCCTACAGATGACACTCCGAAGAAAAGGATTTGAAGTTACAATTTTTGTGTTGAGATTCTTCTTTTCCACTTCTACATTATAATAGGAGAAAAAGGAACTTTATACAAATGTGTAAAATGTTAATCTACTAATATTGCCACAGGCAACCTCGAGGCGGCAAAATTTGTGGTTAAGGCAGCATCGTGAATTTTCCTAAATTGCCACTTTGATCATTTTTTAAAATTGTAGCAATGATTTATGAAAAATATAAGTACACATCAGTAAATGATTGCATTATAATATAGATTCTACTTTCCACAAAATAGTCCTGAACTTTGAGATTACTTTTCAAGGCACTGTCTGTAATAGGGAATAAATATTGTTATGGCCAGGTGAAGTGGGGTGAGCTGGGCCCCCTTCTATTCTGTCCCCTTGGTTGGCCACAACAAAAGTTCAAAAAAAATTATTTTACCTGTAAATGCCTTTTCCAATCCAAATGTATTAGAACATAGAACAGTACAGCACAGAACAGGCCCTTCGGCCCACAATGTTGTGCCGAGCTTTATCTGAAACCAAGATCAAGCTATCCCACTCCCTATCATCCTGGTGTGCTCCATGTGCCTATCCAATAACCGCTTAAATGTTCCTAAAGTGTCTGACTCCACTATCACTGCAGGCAGTCCATTCCACACCCCAACCACTCTCTGCGTAAAGAACCTACCTCTGATATCCTTCCTGTATCTCCCACCACGAACCCTATAGTTATGCCCCCTTGTAATAGCTCCATCCACCCGAGGAAATAGTCTTTGAACGTTCACTCTATCTATCCCCTTCATCATTTTATAAACCTCTATTAAGTCTCCCCTCAGCCTCCTCCGCTCCAGAGAGAACAGCCCTAGCTCCCTCAACCTTTCCTCATAAGACCTACCCTCCAAACCAGGCAGCATCCTGGTAAATCTCCTCTGCACTCTTTCCAGCGCTTCCACATCCTTCTTATAGTGAGGTGACCAGAACTGCACACAATATTCCAAATGTGGTCTCATCAAGGTCCTGTACAGTTGCAGCATAACCCCACGGCTCTTAAACTCCAACCCCCTGTTAATAAAAGCTAACACACTATAGGCCTTCTTCACAGCTCTATCCACTTGAGTGGCAACCTTTAGAGATCTGTGGATATGAACACCAAGATCTCTCTGTTCCTCCTCAGTCTTCAGAACCCTACCTTTGACCCTGTAATCCACATTTAAATTAGTCCTACCAAAATGAATCACCTCACATTTATCAGGGTTAAACTCCATTTGCCATTTTTCAGCCCAGCTTTGCATCCTATCTATGTTTCTTTGCAGCCTACAACAGCCCTCCACCTCATCCACTACTCCACCAATCTTGGTGTCATCAGCAAATTTACTGATCCACCCTTCAGCCCCCTCCTCTAAGTCATTAAGAAAAATCACAAAGAGCAGAGGACCAAGCACTGATCCCTGCGGCACTCCGCTAGCAACCTGCCTCCAATCCGAAAAATTTCCATCCACCACCACCCTCTGTCTTCGGTCAGACAGCCAGTTACCTATCCAATCGGCCAACTTTCCCTCTATCCCACACCTCCTCACTTTCATCATAAGCCGACCATGGGGGACCTTATCAAACGCCTTACTAAAATCCATGTATATGACATCAACTGCTCTACCTTCATCAACACACTTAGTTACCTCCTCAAAAAATTCTATCAGATTTGTGAGGCACGACTTGCCCTTCATGAATCCGTGCTGACTATCCCGGATTAATCCGCATCTTTCTAAATGGTCGTAAATCCCATCTCTAAGGACCTTTTCCATCAATTTACCAACCACCGAAGTAAGGCTAACCGGTCTATAATTACCAGGGTCATTTCTATTCCCTTTCTTAAACAGAGGAACAACATTCGCCATTCTCCAGTCCTCTGGCACCATCCCCGTGGACAGTGAGGACCCAAAGATCAAAGGCAAAGGCTCTGCAATCTCATCCCTTGCCTCCCAAAGAATCCTAGGATACATTTCATCAGGCCCAGGGGACTTATCGACCTTCAGTTTATTCAAAACTGCCAGTACATCCTCCCTCCAAACATCTATTTCCTCCAGCCTATTAGCCTGTAACACCTTCTCTTCCTCAAAAACATGGCCCCTCTCCTTGGTGAACACTGAAGAAAAGTATTCATTCATCACCTCGCCTATCTCTACTGACTCCATACACAAGTTCCCACTACTGTCCTTGACCGGCCCTAACCTCACCCTGGTCATTCTTTTATTCCTCACATAAGAGTAAAAAGCCTTGGGGTTTTCCTTGATCCGACCCGCCAAGGACTTCTCGTGTCCCCTCCTAGCTCTCCTAAGCCCCTTTTTCAGCTCATTCCTTGCTAACTTGTAACCCTCAATCGAGCCATCTGAACCTTGTTTCCTCATCCCTACATAAGCTTCCCTCTTCCTTTTCACAAGACATTCCACCTCTTTCGTGAACCATGGTTCCCTCACTCGGCCATTTCCTCCCTGCCTGACAGGGACATACCTATCAAGGACATCCAGTATTTGTTCCTTGAAAAAGTTCCACTTTTCATTAGTTCCTTTCCCTGACAGTTTCTGTTCCCAACTTATGCCCCCTAATTCTTGCCTAATCGCATCATAATTACCTCTCCCCCAATTGTAGACCTTGCCCTGCCGTACGGCCCTATCCCTCTCCATTGCAATAACAAAAGACACCGAATTGTGGTCACTATCTCCAAATTCATTTTTAATAAGGAACCATTCAAACCAATTTTTCTGAGTCAAAGAAAGAATCAATTTATTAGTTACTAAACCAGGGATTATGATAAAGTCACCATGTCACACATTCATAAATGCACACACACACACACACACACACACATGAGGAGTAAGAAAGTTAGAGTCCAATAAAAGGTTAAAAGAATATGGGGGCCATTCTCCCAGCCTATTGTGCTGCTCTAGCAGTGCAGTGGGCCGGGAGACATCAGTGGAGGCCGTTTAGCGGGCTCCCCATTAGGCGCCACGGCGTCCGCGTGTCTCTGCAGCTTGGATTTATGGCATCGTCAGCTCCGTGCCGGAAATTGGCGTGGAGCTGATTTAAATATTATAATTCACATTTTAGTATCTTTAGCGGGCCGGGGACTGAAGTCTCCGGACCCGCTAACCTCTCCCCTATCCCCACCCACTCCCCCAGTCAAGAGTGGTTCAGTCCACTAATGGAGAGCCGGTGGCCCAACCCCACTGGAGAGAAGGGAGGCCATAGAAGGCCCCCATAAGGTTGGGGGTAATGGGGGGGGGGATACCCCCTGGGCATTATAAGCCTGGCAGTGCCGACCTAGCCCCCTAGCACAGCCAAGGGACAAAGTAGCAATGCCCAAGGGGAACCTTGGCACTGCCCAGCAAGCATTGGGCAGTGCCAAGGGGCCTGAGGGGGGTGGCCTACTGGGGGTGGGGCCTATGGGGGCGATTGGTAGGGGTCCCACTGCCACTCTGCATAGGGATCGATGCAAGGGAGGTTTTGATTAGCTTGTCTTGCAGTCAATGTTGCAGATTAAATAATCCCATTTTTGATTTTTTCAATCTTTGATGCATTTCTAGATAAAAATCAACAGGGGATGGGATTATTTTGTCCTCCACAGGGTTTTTAGAATGTCTGATGAGTATCTGGCTGGTTAACACTTCCTGTTGTTCTGATGAAGCTACAGCTGACCAAAATCCAGCACTTTATATTTTTAATGCTTTCCTTTCAAGAGAGTCTCGGGTCTTATATAGATCTTCAAATCCTGCAGGGGATGAAATTCTACACAATATGTCAGCAGTGCAATTCAAATAGAAACTCTTCAGAGAAGTAATCAATTTAGAGTATCAGACATCAAGTGACTTGTGGCAGTCATTTTTAAATCAGTGTCATTCTTGTATTTGTTTTAAAACAGGTCTTTTTTAAACAGTCCAACATGCCTTTGGTTTATGGTGAAGTTGTAGGTAGGTCTCACTGTCACTATTTCCCATCATTGTGACAATATTAACGCAGCCCTCTGCTTGTAATAGCCTTATTGAAAGACAGGATATCTGGAGTTTGAGAAATTATCAAAGACTGTATAGCAAACACATCCATTCTTAATTATTCTGAACTCCATTTGCTCACTTCCCCAGTATGTTGAAATTCCTCCCTTTCTAGAGAACATTGGGGGTTCAAGTCCCACTCCAGGGCTTGAATACAAAGATCAAGGCTGATACTCCAGTGCAATACTAAGAGAGTGCTGAACCATCAGGCAGGCTTGCTTTAGAATGAAACGTTAAACCAAAGCTCTGTCTGCTCTCTCAGATATAAAATACTTTATGACATTATTTTGAAGAAGAGTATGGGAGTGCCTAGCCAATATTTACCCCTCAATCAACATCACAAGAACAGGTTATCTGGTGATTATCATAACTGTTGTTTTTGGGAATTTACTATTGTTAGTGTACTGGACCCGAACCCCAAGTTACATTAGGACACCAAACCAGATCCCAACAATTTTTCTAATTCACATAAATGTGAGGATAGAAGTGCTCCAGGAGTGATTCCACTGATAAAGAAGGGGATCTTGTACAGTAAAACAAACTTTATTTAGTAACACAGTTATTAAATATAAATATAACTCTAACAAATGAATCAGCTTATCCATTAACAGTTGAACAATATTTTAAAATTAAACAAAGCAACCTTACTTTCTAGTTTATGACTGTCCCAGTTCCAAATAAGCCACATTTATGCATAAATCAAATCCACTTTAAAATAAATACAGTTAACAAACCCAGGCATAGTTGCTTTCAAGACGAGGCAGAGATGAGGGGGGGGGGGGGGGGCGTCAGCCTGCTGGGGTGGTAAGAGTGCCAGTGAGGTGGGAGGAGATCAGGACTGCCGGGGAGTGGAGAGGAGATTGGGACTGCCAAGGTGGGGGATGGGGGGGGGCGGTGGAGGGGGGGGGGGGTGGGGGTGGGGGGAGGGGTGGGGGGGCGGTGGCGTAGATCAGGACTGCCAGGGCTGTGGGGGGAGATTGAGGCGTGTTGGGGGGTGTGGGCTCGAGGCGGCCTGGACATGTCTGGTTGGCCAGTCATCGTGGGGTGGAGGGGGTCTCACAGCCAGCAATGGCGGGTTGCTGTGCTGGCCAGTGATCGAGCTGGCCAGTGATCGGGAGGCTGGTAGTGCGGGCTACTGTGCATGCACCAACCTTGGAGCTGACAGATCGGCACATGCACAGTGGCCTGCCCAGCGCTATGCTGCCGGCCTCTCAAGTGGGAATTGGCCCTGCCCACCACTTTTCGGCATGACTCATGCTAGGGCACTCTGCAGTGCACAGAGTATGGGAGATTCATTTTGAAAATCCCACTGAAAAAACAATGGTTTTACTCCAGTTTTTATGCAAATTCAGCACTTTGTTTGGGAGAATCCCACCCTATATGTATTTGCTCTGCTATCATCACACTATGCACACATTTGTTGCTGCATTTCCTACCTTACAACAGTGACTAAATTTCAAAGGTACTTTATTGGCTGTAAAATGCTTTGGTATTCACTACATAAATACAAGTCTTTCTAAAGGAACACATCTAAGGCAAAAATTTAAATAATATTAGAAACAGAATTTCATATCTTTGTTTATGGAAGAATATTTCATAGAAGGCAAAAAAGTGTTTATAATTTGATTCCAATTTTTGAGATACTCAAAATTAAGCTCAAAATTAAAAATGCACTTTATTGTTCATATTGCCAATATTTCATTGCTAATTTTAACTCAGTTGGTTTTCTGAGCTAACATTTAGCATAAGGAACTCATTTCAAAAATACTTCCATTTTGATTGTGTCACTTCTCGAAACCCATTCTATCTATGCCACTGCTTGTCAGACATTGTTTATCCCTTGTGTACCTGGCTGCAAGGCTTTTGAATCATAGAAGAGAATCATAGAATTACAGTAAAGAACGAGGTCATTTGGCCCATCGAGCCTGCACCGACAACAAATCCACTCTATCCCTGTAACCCCACATATTTACCCTGTTAATCTCCTCAAAACTAGGGTCAATTTAGCATGGCCAATCAACCTAACCTGCACATCTTTGGACTGTGGGAGGAAATCAGAGCACCCGGTGGAAACCAACGCAGACACAGGGAGAACGTGCAAACTCCACACAGACAATGACCCAAGCTGGGAATCGAACCTGGGTCCCTAGCACTGTAAGGCAGCAGTGGTAACCACTGTGCCACCATGCCACCCCCAAATCTACATGATCATCAACAGAAGGAATTTCTGAAGGTACAATAGCACCACAACATAAAAATCTAACAAAAGGGATTAATTTCAGATGCCTCTGGCAGATTTCAGCCAACATTATAGTCATGTGTCCATGAAATACAAATTTCGTATCACATTGTTGAGAACTACAAGAGCAGGCTCGCCTGGGCCATAAATGCCAGCATGGGTCGAATGGACTGTTTCTGTGCCATATATCCTAAATATGTAAAACCTCAAATATAAATTTGAATTTAGTCCATTCACTATAATAAATCAATTCTTTTTAAAACAAAGCTTTAGTAGGTGTTTATATTTCTACAAATTGAAAACCCATTGGTGTTTTAAATGAGAACATCCTCCTCAAAAAGAATTGCTGGGGCTTGCTTATTACTTCAAGGTGAAGGTAGCGTACTGCCTTGTCTGAAGTCTCGGTATGCTACTTTCATTTTTACTGCTTCCCACTGAGATGCAAGAGCTTAGACACATGAGTGTAATAAATTAGGAAACATTAATCTGTAAGGAGGATGAAAGGATGAAGTACAGAACCACCATAAAGAAAGAACTGAGTCCACATAACCAGGTTAGTCAAAACTTTATTTTTAAAATATAATACACTTGGCTCTCCTTCTGTCAGGAAATGGTATGAAAACAGCACAGAAAAGAGGCTGCTAAGTAACTGTCTTTTGGAAGCTTGCTCCAAGATAAACTTGTGGGAAAAAAATTATGTCTCGAACAGTCTGAAACCCATCAGGATGTATATATGTTTTTGTAACTCGTCCAAATCTTTACAGCCGGTTTTGCATTGCGCAATCATTAACACTTGAAAGGCAACTGTTCTAATGTTGTTCTTAACGGAAGGACTGTAATTCCTATTGTGCCTAAAGATGATGCACATCTTATAAGGAGGATCCTGAGATATTTCACGTGCCGAAAATCTCCATTATAACTCCGAATGATGAACTCACAAATGTAACATGCAGATTGCTCATGCACCAAATAGTTTCAGAAACATGTGCTGTTTCGGATTGGGGTCCATATTAATGTAAATCAAGGGCCAATCTACCCTGCGCAGGATACTTCGATGGCTCTTGTGAGTGATGGTGTATGCAATTTGCCAACACCCATTTTACAACAGATATTAAAGTCAGCCCAGTGAATTTTTGATTCAAAAGCTATCACCACAGTCGGCAGTTGCCAAATGGAAACCTCCATTTCCTGGTGTTAATTTGGTGTAAGAAAACATTGCTTTCGTTTTGGGATGCAAGAAAAAAGAATAAACTAGCACAAAAATATGGTGGTAAATATCCCAAAGCTGGACATTTGTGAAAAGAGTCCTCAAGACAATTGAGGCTCCAGATGTGCTGGGGGCTACAGGTGAATGAGAGTCGAGCTGCAACTAGTGCTCAGGTTGTGTAATGAATAACGCTGCTTTTTCAATTTTATGTCTGTCGTCAAAAGTAATGCTGTTTCTCTCTTAAACTGGTCATGTTTTTTCAACTCCATGTGTAAGTACAGATCCTGATGTGGAGATGCCGGTGATGGACTGGGGTAAATACAGTAAGAGTTTTAACAACACCAGGTTAAAGTCCAACAGGTTTATTTGGTAGCAAATGCCATTAGCTTTGGGAGCGCTGCTCCTTCGTCAGATGGAGTGGAAATCTGCTCTCAAACAGGGCACAGAGACACAAAATCAAGTTACCAAACTTGGTAACTTGATTTTGTGTCTCTATGCCCTGTTTGAGAGCAGATTTCCACTCCATCTGACGAAGGAGCAGCGCTCCCAAAGCTAATGGCATTTGCTACCAAATACACCTGTTGGACTTTAACCTGGTGTTGTTAAAACTCTTACTTCGTCAGATGACAGATCCACCATAAATCTATTTCCCGTGTTGCACAAATATTCAAATTAAGTTGAAGAAAAAAACAACCAAAAGAAAATAAATTCTGTGAACTGGATGGAGGCCAAAAGCAACGCATTGAATCTAATGTTAATTGTGTGTTAATAATAGAATCCAGAACTTTGATAAAATAATTAATTGCATCCTGAAAAATAAATGGGGTGATTCTCCCAAAAAGAATTCTAAGTGTCAAATTCACGTAAAAACTGGAATAAATCACACTAGTTTTTTCAGCGGAGTTTCAAAATGAATCTCCCACACTCTGTGCATCACAGAGTGCCCGAGTGTGAATCACACTAACAATCAATGGGCAGGGTCTATTCCCGCTGGAGAATCCGGCAACATAGCGCAGTAGCCCCATACTGCTGGTCTCCCAATTGTGGGCCAACTCGATTCCTGGTCAGCCCTGTGACCCCCGCATCGCCAGCCCTCCCACCCCCCATGGCCCGATTGCTGGCCCCCAAACATGCCTGGGCCAACCTCAAAACCCCCACCCCACCCTCCTGCCCACCTCAATGTTTCCCCCCATCTCCGCAACCCCGATCTCCTGATCCCCCCCCAATCCCCATTCCCCTGAACACCGGCAGCCTTGTTATCCCAGCACAGTTCCAACCACCCCACCTGCAGCCCCAAACCGCCGAGCAGGCTGACGCCACCTCTGACCCCAATGGCCTGCCCTGATTGCTGGCCTCCCTGCCTCTGTCAGTCAGCCCAAGTGCAGAGTGGCAACAGGACTCCCCACTCTCATTGATCTTTCTCCAGAGGCTCAGCCCCATCATATCCTGCCCCCATTCAGCCACCCTCCCTTGGCACTACCCTATGCCCAGTGGGTGCCCCCGAGCATTGGCACTTTGCCCCTTGGGCAATGCCAGAGGCCCAGGCTGGCACTGCCAAGGTGGCAATACTCAGGGGGCACTGCCCGGTCCCGACCCTCTGGGGAGCCTCAATTGCCCCCTCCTTCACTCCAGCAGGGTCGGGCCACCAGGTACCCGCAAGTGGGAAGTAATGCTAAACCCCACTGGAGTGAACCACTCCTGGCACGGTGACAGAGGGGTGGGGGGAGGGGGGGGGGTGGAAGTAGAGGCTAGTGGGCCTGGAGATTTCAATTAATTTCAATTAGATTCAAATGTGCATTATAATAATTTATGCAGCTCCGTGCTGGAAATTGGCGCGGAGCTGACGGCGCCAGAGATGTACAGAGGCCATGGTGCCCAGCGGGGAGTCTGCAAAATGGCCTCTGCCAGAGTCTCCCGGTCCGCTGCACTACAAAAGCAGCACAGCGGAATGGGAGAATCAGGAACTTAAATAATCCAAGTTTCTCATCTCTGAACCAGGATCATTTGCACTGTTTTCATTGTGGTGTAACCATTGTACAAAATGTGACAGGAGTCTTGTTGCTTCCCTTTTAACTGTTATTGTGGGATGGAATGAAAAAGCAAATAAATATTTTTATTCATCAGCCTGAGCCAGCTAATTACAAACCTTGATTGATTTTGTTATCATCATAATGGTGAATACTGGGAAAGTATACAGATCTCTCTGAGAAACATCACTTTAGCAGCAAATCTATCTACAATCCACATTTTATTCTGTTGAACCATTCCGTGAACGTTACTTTTGCTTTTACATATATTGCTAAGTTATAATTGTGCTGTACAACAGTGGTTGAAAATCTGGACATTATCTTAGATATGACAGATGTGATAGGACAGATTATTTTTCCTTTAGTTGTTGGTGAAATTAAAAGATCAAGTCCAGAAAGTATAAGTGTTGTTTTTTTGCTGTTTAATCTATTCTGCTAGCAGCATGTAAGATTGTGGAATTCTGATGGAATAAGCTCCCAGGTTTCCACCGTGATCTATACTTAGCTCAGCAGGTATTAGATTTTGTTGTGGATGCTGAGGTGGCTGTATCAGTGACTAAATTCATTTTACACTTTCTGGTCTATGTGCAGCCTACTGCGAAGCAGATGAGGCTGTAAGTAAGTTGTCAAACTATCTGTGACATTGTACGTTTTGAGACAAGAAAGTAATTCCCTGAAATTATAGTGATAGTGGATGCCCTATTCCCTCACATAGCAGCCAATATTCCTCATATCTTACCAAACCATAATGTGAGGTGGATCATTCCAACATACTTCTTAACATCATTCATCTCAGACATTTGACTGCCACTCTTGTAAATTTCATATTATCTTCATCCTTATATCCATCACATCCAAATTGAATGACCAAAAATCTCTTCACATTACACCCAATGAAATTATTAAATAATTTTGCTCTGGTTGGAGAGCCTTTACTTTATTAAATATCAATGCCTGCAAATAGCAAAACAACAGGGCTATGGGTATCTTTACCTCCAGATGATATCTATCAGTCATTATTTGGTTCAGTGTTGAGTGTAACCAACTAGCTAACTGCAATAGCTGCACTCCATGGGATGCTGAGTGAGTGTCAGTGTAGGACATTGAGGGCGGGATTTTACAGTCTCGCTCGACTCAAGACCGGAAAATCCTGGCCGAGCTCAATGGACCTTCCCATTGTCCGCCCCTAGCTTGCTCCAATTCCCATGGCAGCTGGGACGGTAGAATTCCGGCATGAGAGTCTGACTTCTTAAGTTTTCAAATTTTTCTACAAACTTTTCTCCCTTCATGTCTTAGGTAGTGTGTGCCTCTACATGTGTACTGAGACCCCCCCTGATACTTTGCTAAAGAGCTATTCTTGGCTTAAACTTTCATGCCTCCACCTAAGTTGGGACAGAGGCAGAAGAGCTTTAAAATTGGCGGGTGGGACCCGATTTCAGGATTCTCCCCCCCATCCCTGTTTTCAGATATTTTTGCCAGCATAGGATAAGGGTTAGGATAGCGAGCCCACATGCAGCACTCTCGCTCTGGCCAGCTCCAATGTGAGAGTGGGCATTTTAAACCCCGTGCAATTTTGATGGACTCAAGCTCATTTTGTTCAGAAATATGGTTCACAGCACCCCAAAAAAATTTGGCATTCATGATTTCCTTTGAAAGGCGTTGCTCCTCTTACCTTCTGAAGCTATTAGTCAAATACAGAAATTGAAAGTAACGTTAAGGAAAGTTTTGATCCACTTCACACTTTTAAATCTTAGCCAAATAAATGTAGTCATTGAAAATCTCATCAAATAAAAATTAGATAACGAAGTTGTCAATCACATAAAGCTTGTGCTTCCTTTTGCAACTGAGTGAACAGAACCCTGCAGAGCTGATTCCATTAGCCGTTCTTGAAGCTCAGTCAAGAATTCAGTGAGATCATCTGGAAAAATAGATATCTAACCATCTGCTCAACCTGCTTTTGTTGATACAGTTTCTTGTAATAACATGATTTTTAATTGAAGACTTTTTTCAATGCCTACATATTTGTTTGGATAATTACAACTGGACATATGTGTCAGTAAATAGAGATGAGTCTTCCAACCTGCTGGGCCTTCAAACTTGCCAGTCTTGCCTTCCGCTCACCTTCATTGCTGCCTCGGGCCTGCTACCAGAGGAGGTAGCCTTGTCTCCAGTCCATACCCAACTCCCTGACACAAAGATAGGGCAGGCTTCTACAGATACAAGATTGCAATATTGGTAAAATCTCCAATTTGTGATGACCATCTCCTTCAAGAGAATCTGGCCCTTTATGCAGTATCTTAATTAACTAAACTCAAGTAAAAGTAATGCTGCAGCATAAATAAATGTTTAATGTTGAGTTTGATTTTGATGATTTTGATTCAAAGACTCACTATTTCTCAGCTTTGTCCTTTCTCCTGGTCATGTCACTCTTCATCTCCCTGCTATCACTTGGCAATGGGTCAAATCACCAAAACTGAGTGTTAGGTTTGGGGTTTTAGCCTCTTCTATAGAAAAGAGCAAAATAATAGGTAGCAACAACGTGGATTACTTAACTAACACGTCAGAGTTTATTTCCATAGGTGTTGCTTCATCACAGTCTAAGATGGAAGAGAGCTAGAACCCTGTGAAAGGCTCTGATGATGTCACAGCATGTCATGTGACTAATCACACGAGATATATTGCTTTACAATACATAACACAGAGATTGTACCTTTGGTATAAACTTTAAAGATAGTTGGATCAGAAAGGAATTGGCTCCTCAGCATAGCAAGCTACATCCTATAGTTATTTCAACCAATATGTAAGTGTTGCAAATGTTTGCTCTTGCAGCACTGTCAGTTTCTAATTAAATTGGAGTGGGGAAACAACAGACCTCATAGCAAATCACTACTTACAATAATACGAATCTACCAGATGCAACATTGTTCTAGAATTATAATATTTATGGATGAAGTGATTTTATGACAAGATGCTGATGGGGGTGGGGTGGGGAGGTGCGGTTGTGAGGAGAAGGGGCGGTGGTGTTACATACTGGAAATGCATGTTGACAATACAGGCACTTACTACTAAAGTCTTAAAACAAAGACAAAAAGGTTGTGCAAGAGCAAGTCTAAAATGCACTGGGGACAGTGATGGTCCCGCTCAGCACCACAAAGTCAGAATATTCTCGCCATATGTTTAACCGTGTGGCAATTGATTATTCAACAAGGGTGTGTATTTAAGAGGTGAATCCATTGGCTGATGTGTCCATGTTGCATTTGACAACAATAGCAAAGCACTCTGGTACAAGGACACTCAATATTTTTGTGTCTGAGGTCCATTTCTCATGATATAAAAACTCAACTGAGCCCCGTTTTGGTTCAGAAATTAGTTATACAATGACGCAAATATATTCAGTATTATTTATTACTTAATTATTTATTAATTTATTATTGTTTTTGATTTGCTCGATTAATGTGAAAATGTTGATGACACTGAGCAACAAGTCAATATTTTAATAGATAGAGTTGCTCTACCTAGGCAAGCTGTGCAATGCTTACCAACTGATAATATTCTGTACTGGTAACTCTCTGGCCTTTAGCTGGTTAAACTCCAAAAATATCTCAAGTGACACTTTGGGGAGAGGGGTGTCATTCAGCCTTGGCTCTTACCAATCTGCAGCTCTACCCTTCAGGTAAGCAGCATGTATGAATGTCTCAACATAAGAGTCTCAATTTCAGGTTAAAAAAATGTGGATTTCTCAGTAGTTTCATTTACTCTTAAAATAGTGTTGGAGTGTTCATTTGGCAGAAAAGCATTAATAAAATAATGACAGTGAATATGGCAAGAATACTGCAGGAGGTCACCTAGATACTGCTCAATAGAGATTAAAGGGATACAAAAGATAGTTTTAAATTTGAGCATGCAAATACGATTAGCCTATTTAAAAACATTTTGTGAAGGAAATTCATGGAAAACAAGCAATGGTTCAGGATTCCCTCTGAGCTGCTCCTGCACCATCACCGTAAATCCTTTGGTGTATGTCTGAAAATCAGTTTACATGTGTAATTGGAGTTTATCTTGCACTTCAGAAAATTTATGGCAAAGAAAGGAGAGCGACTCTGAGACAAGTGCCAGTCAATATATCATTTCAAAGATGTAGAACCGTGTTTAGTGAAAAAAGTGAAAACTAATATTTAAAAAGAATGAAACAGCCAAGACTTTGAGTCATTGTGAGATTTTTCATACAATCAAATGAAAAGGTCCACTGACAGCAAATAATGTCTAAAACTATAGGATGTTGATGTTAATGGGGTAATAAAGGCCTAAGAATTGGGGAAGTAACACACCACCTCATTTAAACTGACGAATGGCCATCATGACTTTACCTTATGGAGGTCAAACCACTTGCATGGGCTACTTTTCTATAAACCTTGGTCCTACAGACAGAGTTAGAATTCCGATTGCAAATTTCGGAGGCATGTCGGCAGAATTGGCGATGCTGGCGTCTCTGAACTGGTGGTCCAATCAGGGAAATTTCATAAAACATTTTGAATTGATTTTTTAGTGGTGTTAGGGTGCTGTCCGATCTCTACAAAAATGCAGCAGGAACTGACCTCACCCACCTATACAGCACCTTTCCCACCTTTCGATCACCTATTTGAGGAGTTCTTTACTTTTCATAGTAGATCAATATTCCAAAAACCGAGGAACCGCAAACTGCTTTGGGACACCACACCTCAGGTACTAAATAGAAATGAGGCTTTTGCTACAAAATCACTTTACTGACTGAATGGTGTGATCCTTCAATCAGCTGCTCAAAAGTCAAAATCAACCCTGAGTGCTTTACAGTAATGAGGTAAAGCATTTCCAGCCATAAGGACACTATATAGGATAGAGTACACAATCTTAAAATATATTGCATGTCATTGAACATTTAACATGTATTACTGTCCACAGTTAATAACTTTGTGCATATATATTTTGGAACACAAAATATACCAACAATATATATCTTTCATGCATGGCTGAGAACTGCAATCTGCCTCGTGGTGTCAATATTTATGATATCCAAATATTTGTTGCACCCATATCTTTGTGCATGACATAAGAGCTCAACTTCATATGACTTTTCTGATTCATTCCTACCAAGGAAACTGAATAGATGAAAACATAGTTGATCTTGATGTGATCTGTTCTTTATAGTTAAAACATCTTTTTTGTAGCGGGTATTGATTTAGTGACTATAATATGCACAGGTCATTTTACAATGAATTCTCAGCATTAAAGATATTCTAAAGCATCTCTCTTTGTATCAAGGGTTGGGGGACATTATTTCATGGCTCTTTAAATACACAAAGCTGATCAATTGGAGAGAGGCATATTCCCAGGACTGTGTTACACGTTACAGTTTTTTTTTGTAAATCAAAGCATACGTTCTTCTGTTTACTCCAATTTTGCTTTGATGTTTTGTGCAGTGTAACTACTGGACTGGAGTCAACTTGAAGTGAGTTAGTATAGCAATCTTTTGAAGTTTCACCATGTAAACATGCCTACATTCGACATTAAATAAACATACAAATAAATGAAGTAAATGTTTCTTCCAAAGGACAAAGTGTTAATAATTAATAAGCATTTCATACTGGGAATTTTTTTGGCATAACTACAAAGCTGTTCAGCCTAATCTCAGGGAACGTCTGAAGATGACGAACAAATGAAATCAATCGATCAAAAAGCATGCAGTGAGATGTGGATTAATGCATAGCCAATCTGAAGAGCGATTTTCCTGCAGAATTTCCTTTCTTCCAATTTATCTGTAAGTTATAAACCAGGCATAAGTGTCCTAACACACTTTTCGTACATGTTTTGACATACAATTGTTGATTGAATAGTGCACAGTATTTAGCCAAAAATGCATTAAAAACCTTGGATTATGTATATCAAGTTAATGCATGATGACGTACAATTTAAGGTAGTCATGAGTTCTGCAGAAGTTTTTTTTAAATGATCAGAGGTGAGATTCTGAGGTCCATTTGTGATTATTTAATCAAAAGTCCAATCATTGATATTTTGCTCAAATTCTATCCTGAAGATAGGCTTCAACTCTTCTATTTGAAAAATATGCCAGCAGAAATCCCATTGGACAATAATGACATTTGAAGCCCATCATAGAGGTGTTAACTTGAACATCCCTGTTAAATAAATAACAGTGGAACTACTGGGTTAAAACATTGCTTTAATAGAATTGCACAATGCATTTTCTCCTTAATAAAGAATTATGATTAGCAAAACTAAACTTCTTGGAATAGATAATTGCATTCTAAAGCCAAGCTTTCTGAATTGAGAACAAAATGACCTATTTTTTCTTTGTCTAGCAAGTTGCCAAGTTATTGTCGAGCGCGAAGGTACATTTTTATCAGGTCAGTGCTGGATTATCACCAACTGAAGAGAATATCATTGGACTCAAACCAGACTTCACTCAAGCAACCAACAGCTCAAATAATTATTTTGGCATTGGTGACACGACTGCTGTTGGGAAAAATTAGTGTAACATAACATTGAAACAAAGAAGAAACAAAAGCAAGTTATTCATCCTTCAAACCTGCTAGGCCAATTAACTCAATCAAGGCTGACCCACAACTCCATTTCATTTATACAGCTTTGTTCCACACACCTCATTTAGTCGCAAAATACTATCAATCTCAGTCTTGAAAATTTCAATTAACCCAGCATCATTTGGGAGTAAGATGCAGAAGACTTGATTCTGTTTTAATTTGATTTGCTTTATTATTGTCACATGTACTGGAATACAGTGAAAAGTATTGTTTCTTGCATGCTATACAGACAAAACATACCATTCATGGAGTACATAGGGGAGAAGGAAAGGAGAGGGAGTAAAAGATAGAATTATACGGTATGCTGGGGACAGCTCACAAGAAGTGGCCATGCTCTGGTGCCATCTTGGATATACTGTTTCTGTTTTCTCTTCTAAATGGCTAGTTTTGTGCCCTTATGTTTTGGAGGAAGAGGCAGTAATTTGTCTATCTACTCTTATCAAATGCCAAAAATCATTTTAAGCATCTTGATTTAATCATTCCACAACCTACTATAAACTCACAGGAAAGCAAGTGAAAATTATGTAATTTTAAAATTCTATCATTTAAACTTTTCAACCCCTGTATCTGGAAAATCAGTGCAGTACCACTTCCAAGGTTAATACATTTTCCTACGGATCAGAATTAAAAACTGAATGGAGTAAACCAAATGGCATCTGATCAAGGCTCTGAAACAGAAATATGTTACAACCCCAGTTAATGTTATAAATAGACAGAAAGGTCCCAGAATGGAACCCTGGTTCAAAGGACCATAACTTTTATTTTGTTTTATCAAATGTGAAGGAACAGAGTCATAGGATTGCTAATTATTTTTAACAACAAGGGACATAACATTTATTAAATATGAAAAAATAAATTATTATACAATACTCCTTTACTCCTCCTTTAGCTTAATTAATACACACAGGTTTTAAGATTAATATGGATGACAAAGTGCATTTGATTCTACAATGGTTTCATTTCCACAAAGTTAGTGTTTGTGGATTTTTCTCAGAATCCCCCAATTTTTTGTCATATAAAAGTTTCCAAACTCCACTTCCAAAATATGCTTTCAAATCTCTCATAACAATACATTCATTTAGTGATCTGCATTTTAAAATCAAGTTTATGTTTTCCAAAGGACCCATTTGATCAGAGCTTCTGCTTCACTTTTAGCAACGAATCCAGGTCAGGATTTTGGATTAACTCTTTCAGATTTTCATTGTTGCACCAATTCTGATATCCAGTCAATACATTATAATTTATTTCGAGATGATAGTAATACATTTCAAACTTTAGGATTACTTTCTCCATTATCCTCACCAATCAATTTATTCTCATCTTTGTCTGATATAATTGAACAGAATCCTGTTCTATTTCACAGATTCTTCTTTGTTCCCTCTAACTCTAGACCTACTGGAAACTTTTCTTCATTTCTTTAGCTTCTTAACTAGTTGCTCTTTAGATCTTTGGCTCTGGCTGTCTGAACCATTATTCTGTTGTAGGGTTTTCCTACAGCAAAACTAAAATAATGGTTTCTCTTTAGCTTCCCCTAGCAGAGCTGAGAGATAATTGTTTACTGCTTTGTTGTCAGTCTCCAACTGCTAGCTTTGAGCTAAAACTAAAGAACAAAGAAAGCTTCTGCTCCCCTTACAGAGCCCCTCTGGTTGCTAAGCAACTATCTTTCTTCATGCCGTAGCTTTCTAAATACAATAGTATCTCAGCAGGAACTGAAACTAATCCCCATGCAGACAAACACTTTTGTTCAGCATGATATCTAACTACAACTCCCTTCCAGGCAGAGTAACATTAAATTAAACCTATCTAAAATGATACCTTATCTCCACTGTTTACCCATACAAACATAAATCCCTAAAACCACATTTGGTTTTCCAGCAAGTATCAGATCCTTACTTTTCAATTCCAAAATTTATAATATAAAGCTAACATTTTATTAGTTTTATTGATTATTTTGTGCAATTGTTTGTTAGTTTTAATGAAATGCATTCATGAACACCAACTTCCCTTTCCCTGTTTACAGCTTTCTCTCACCATGAAGAAAATACTGTGATTGGACTTTCTCAGATCCAAAATGAATGACATCACATCTCCATCTCCATCTGGTATAGTCATTCCAGCTCCCTTACCTTGTAATGACCCTGCTGTTCCCATCCACACATGAACTGGGAGATGAAACTGCTGATTGAGTAAACACAATGGGCATGACATTCTGTAATTCAACTTGTAACTGATGCCGTACTCCACTCATTAGTTTATTCGAGCCAATATGATGTGCTGGGAAGAGAAGAACGCACACAGGCCACTCCCAATATGTAGCAGAAGACCTTGATGCTATCCTGGCATCACATATCCAACTAGTTTGAGTGATGGCAGGATCCCTAACTTGTGCAAAGTTGGACTTGTAAGAAATTCATAGATCACTCTGTCAGCAACCAGTGGCCCTGAAAGATGGCCCTGTACTAAACCATAAGAAATAAAATAAAGCAGCATGGTCCCTTGAGCCTGTTCTGACATTCAATATGATCATGGCTGGTTTTCTACCTCAACATTCCTGCCAATCTCCAAATCCCTTAATCTCTAAAGAGACTAAAAATCTGTCTATCAAAGCTTCAAATGTACTCAATGACAGATCATTCACAGTAGGAGCCAGAAGCCCAAATTTCTGATAAGATGATTTTCTAATTCTATTTCAAAGTGTCTGAAGTGCTTTGGGAGGCATTGTGGTGAGTTCCTGGTAGAGATTGTTGCTGGATCCCCTCAGAGTGTGGGGGAGGAGATGTGGACATAGGAGGAGGTGACTGCTGTGTACAAAGGTTGCAACAGGTATTGGGGAAAGTAGGGGCAGTGTGGGTCTGCAACTACAGGGAGATGGAATAGAAGCTATGGAGAGGAAAAACCAGAAAAGATATTCTCTGCCAAGCTGGTGCCCAAATCCTCCATGATCCTTGATAGGCAGAGGAGGTTGTCTGGCAGGCTAACAATGCAGCTAGTATCTTGATGTGCATGCCAATTAATATTTGTGCTTCTCTGATTCTGACCTCTTTGTATTCCTGAGATTCATTCTCCAACCTGGTTGCTCTGGTTTATGGCAGCTTATGGTTTATGAGTGAGGTGAATTGAGTTTGAGTGAAAACTGCAAGGAAACAAACAAAGAAATGGGTATGATTTTAGATGCAATCTGTGCCTGAATCAACAGAAAGGATAATGTACCAATTGAACTAATGCTGCACCTATACTAACAAAAAATGCTGGAAAGACTCAGCAGGTTTGGCAACATCTGTAGAGAGAGAAAGAGAGTTGATGGGTGGAAATTTACCGGCTTGCCCCACCCATCGATGGGTGGAGTGAGCTGGAAAATCACGTGAGAGCCCAAAAATCAGGATCAATCCCAATTTCTTGCCTCTTGTGATTCTATGAGAGCCGGATTTCTGGCAAGGTCACCCTCTCATCGTAAATGGGCGAGAGGCTGAATAATTTGTTTTCATATATTTAACTTTGAATTTCTATGCGTTTACTGAGCCCGGCGCTCAATCGTCCGGGCTCACTTGCCTTTGTGGCCTCAATGGAAAAGTTTCTCTCCGGCGAGGAAAACACCTGCTCCCCATGAATGGGGAACAGCTCTGTTGACCTTGCCAATGGAACTGGAGGCCATTGAGGCTTCTAGGGGGGCAAGGAGGTGCCCCTTGGGCAGTGCCAGACAGACAGTGCCAGCGCCCATCGGGCACCTTGGCACTACCCACTGGGGCCTTTAGGAATGGGGCCTAGGGGTTGGCTTTATGGGAGCGGGGCATATGGGGGTGGGCATATAGGGGGGCATGGGGTGGGGCCTATGGGGGTGGGGCATGAAGGGGGGGCCCACTGGAGCCTGGGCAGCACTGAAGGTGGTGGGGGCTGGAAGTCCATGTGTTGTGGGGCTCGTGATTAGCCGCGGGTCCTCGTGATTGCGGGAGGGGGTGAGCTGGTTGAGGCTGCCTGCGGTTTCAGGGGCCTGACAGCTCTCTCTCTCTGTCTGTCAGACCCCTGTAGTTGCTATTGAGCATGTGTAGAATCAGAGGTCTGCGCAATAGCCCACCCTAATGCCTGCAGCAGCTAGACTCAGTCAGGACTATTTTTAGTGACTAAGTGCATAAGATTGGGCTTGAAAACTCGCCCAAAAAACATATCAGGAACTCTCCCATTTTCACGCTACTGGACACTTAGGGCCCAATTTTACCATTTTCATTCTAAGTGCTGAATCTGGGCGTAATGCAGATCCGACTTAGAAATCTGCTTTCAGGCGCTCCCATACACACTCAGCCTGAAAAAAAATCCGCCAGTCCCATTCGCGCTGTGGCGGGACTTAGCGCGGCCGAAACGATTGGAGCTCTGAACTGCGCATGCGCAGTTAGAAAACAATTTGAAAAAGCGCGCCCGTGTCAGATCGCTCCTGGGCTGCAGGAAGCGGAGAAAGCGGCCCAGGTGCGGCAAGGGGGAGCGATGGACCTCACATACATCACTAACCCCCTTATCCACCCCCTCCACTACCCACACACATCACTGTCCCCCTTATCCACTCCCTCCACTACCCACACACATCATTGTCCCCCTTATCCACCCTCCGCCCGCTACCCACACACATCACTGTCCCCTTATCCAACCACCCCACTATCCACACACATCACTGTCCCCCTTATCCACCCTCCCCACTACCCACACACATCACTGTCCCCCTTATCCAACCCCCAATACCCACACACATCACTGTCCCCCTTATCAAGCCCCCCCGCTACCCAGACCGATCACCATCCCTGCCCCCCTCTCCCCCACCGATCGCCCACAGAGTGGCAGCGGACCCCCCTGTCCCCCCACCAGAGGTCCATCTGCCCCCCCCACCAGAGATCCATCTGCCCCCCCCCGTCCAGAGGTCCATCTGCCTCCTCCTCCCACCAGTGAGCGGTCGGGCCCCCCCCCAATCAGACAACGATCTGGCCTCACTCAACCCCCCCACCCCCACCTCCAGACAACGATCTGGCCTCACTCACCAGCCCCCCCCCCACCCCCCACCCCCCACCCCCACCTCCACCTCGAGACAACGATCTGGCCTCACTCACTCCCTGCCCCCCCCCACCCCCCCCCACCCCCCCCCACCCCCCCCCCCCCACCTCCAGACAACGATCTGGCCTCACTCACCACCACCTCCTCCAGACACCGATCTGGCCTCACTCACCCCCCACCCCCCCCCCCCCCCCCCCCGCCCTACCACCTCCAGACAATGATCTGGCCTCACTCACCCCGCCCCCTCCTCCAGACAACGATCTGGTCTCACGTCCACCGCCCCCCCAACCAGAGAATGACCTGACCCCCCCCCCCCCCACTGCCAATCTGAGTCAGAGAGCCATTGGAAGCTCTGAATGCGCTCTTCAGCAGCTGGAGCGCCCGATTCAGACTTTTATTTAGCAGGTCCATTACGGCGCGGTTCCGGATTGGCAAATGCGGTGGTAAAGGGGGAAATGCTGATAAAGTTGGGTGGGCAGTTCATTAATTCAATTTAAATGCATGCAAATGCATTTAAATTGCCTTTGCGCCCATTTTGGGCGTGAAGCGGATCGCCGCCATTCCTGGGTTTCGGTAAAGTGGCAGTCTGTGTGGACGCGGGCGCGAAACGCGTTAATGGCCTCACACCCAACTTTACCATGTTTTCGCGCCCGAAAACAGGCGCAACGCAATGGTAAAATCGGGCCCTTAGAATCAAGTTCATAAAACTCCGCCCAATGATTTGAGTCTGCGTGACTCTTCTTCAGAGCTCCAACTATATTATTCTACATCTGTGCTGTTTGTTTGTACCTGCATTGATGTGTTATCCCGGCCAAGTCCATAAAAGAAACGTTGCTCCAGTGGGTAATGGTGATGAAACTGTCAGAAGATCGACCTGAAGGAATGCATTCCCATA